>NC_137775.1:63295773-63634348 GCF_963455305.1 Plecotus auritus
GGAGGCGCGGCCTGAGTTCCCCCGACCCAGCACTGGGATTGCACCTTGAGGTCCCCTGTCAAGCCCCGCTGGGTGGGGGGCACAGCCTGAGGTCCCCTGTCAAGCCCAGCCAGGCAGGGAGGTGCAGCCTCAGGTCCCCTGGCCTGGTGCTGGGGCAGGGGGCGTGGCCTGAGGTCCCCGTCAAGCCCCACCAGGTGGGGGGTGTGGTCTGAGGTCCCCCAGCCTGGTGCCAGGGTGGGGGGGCATGGCCTGAAGTCCCCTGTCAAGCTCCACCTGGTGGGGGGTGTGGCCTGAGGTCCCCTAGCCCAGCATCAGGATGGGAAGTGTATCTTGAAGTCTTCCGTCAAGCCCCGCCAGGAGGGGAGCATGGCCTCAGGTCCCCTGGCCTGGTGCTGGGGCGGGGGGCGGGGCCTGAGATCCCCTGTCAAGCCCCACGGGGGCGGGGGGAGCGCGTAGCCTCAGGTCCCTGCTGATTGCTCGTTAAGGCTCCTTATGGGAACTTGGCCTCAGCTGTGGGTGCAGCCATCTTTGTGATGGAGTGATGGTCAATTAGCGTATTCCCTTTTTATTAGATAGGATATCTATATCTATATCTATATCTATATCTATATCTATATCTATATCTATATCTATATCCCCAACTAGACTACATCATAGGTCAGGAGATGACATCGCCATAACAAAATAAGGGTTCCAAGTTGATATTGCTTAAATAGCTCTAGACAACATAAGTTAGAGGAACTAATAACACTCTACAATATTTTGGTTATTAGGTCACTACTTTATAAATGATAACCATATTATAATAAACAAAGTTTTATATTAGTTTATGATTGAATTCTGAAACATTTTGATTTCTATGAATACATTGCTATGATTCTTCTCATTATAATTTCTCATTATGCTAGGTATAAAGGCCATTTAGAGTAATTACAACAAAAGAAATATAAGAAAATGTTTATATATAACTACAAATAGAGAAAATGGAAGTCAGTTTAAACAAAGATAAAATGTTATTGTTGTAGCAATTATTTTTATTATATTTTTTCCTATAATTTTGAAGGGCCTACTGAATGGAAATTACAAACATTTGCGTTTAAGTACTTTTTAATACCTTGAACCATAACTTTTTAAAATAATGATTTTGTAAAGGTTTTTACCTTTAAATTCCTCAACTCTTTCCTAAAAGTGAAATTACTAGAAAAGGATGAGAAAAACTAGAAAGCACTTTAAGATTAGATTCCTGGTTCTTTTCCTCAGCTCTCTGCTAGTTCATTCAGAGCAGCTTCAGTTGTGGGTATCGCTCTACAGCACCTGGGTCTCCTCTGCAATGAGAGCCTTTGGGTTTAAACAGAATCTTTTGAGAAGGGAAGCATTTTTGCACTAAGTGAAATTCCACTTAATACTGACGCCAGGGAGCAAGACTTCTTTATAAATGCAACTTACTGTGCTCAGAAGCCATGAACTGGCCAACATATCACTAAGTTTATGACAAAATAAAATACTTAATAGTGGAATTGTAATCCATCCAGTATTAATTGCTCCCTGGTTGTAAACCAGACATATTTTAAAAATTCATTAAATTCTTCTTGCCCCAGGAACAGTGTAGTGAAATGTCTTATTTTTACCTTAAGCACAGTTTACATTTGCCCAGCACATGTAGTTTTTAAAAGCCCAATCCATTTGGTTAATTTTATTTGTTGAACACCTGTTCTCTATCAGTAACTTAGCAAATTTCCTCTCTTCAGCAATTTGCATTTATTTAAAACATTAATAGTTATTAAGAAATAATATCTCAGGACCAGAAAATTATTAAAATGTCCTTGTAATTCCTTAGAAATCTGTGACTTTGATAGCTGTTCAATAGAAGGGTCTGATGCTATTTTAATTCCTTACTAAAAGCATTTATCGAATGTGTTGGGCACTAGGCATTCTATTAGATGTGGGGAATATGAAGATTAATTAAACAGAGTGTGTGGTAGAGGTGGGGTAAGACTATTTCAAACACAAACTAAAGTCCTGGGTGGAAGTACAAAGCTCTGTGAGTGAGTGGTTGTGTGAGAACAATGCAGAGAGGCATGGAATATGGGTCCCTTGAAAGGAGTCTTTGTAGTATGAACTAAAGTATGATTTACTTGCAATATGTATCATTACTTTTTCTGTTTTAGGTATAAAGTAGGATTTTAGGTATAAAATCTCATCAGTGTCTGTTTTCCTGTAATTTGCTACATTTTGTCTTTGTTCCTCAGTTAAGAGTAACAACCGTATACTGGCATCAAGGTTGAGGGTGCCGGTGCTGGAGGAGACAATTCTGCAGCTCTGAATAAGCAACCTGTCAGCCTAAAACCAAGACAGGCTGTCCAACATCCACTCCTGTTCCCATACCAGTTGATATAAACGCAGTTACAAATTTGGCTACACCTGACACATTTCTAGCAGTAATGGTGACATTGGATTATTTCATAAGAAGAGTGCAGGGAGGTGAATCCAGACGATTATAGCAGTCCTCAAAGCCCAGGGGACTCTCCACTTTCCATTTTGCCGTCTTTAGCATGACGACGTTCTTCCTGGGGCCATTTGCTTCATGGTTGCAAGGTGGCCGCCACGGCGCCAGGGTGGCATCTTCACACTACCATCCAAGTAGGAAGAAAGAGGAGGGCAAGCAGAAAATAAGCTTTCCTATTATCATAGAGGAAAACCCTTCCCAGAAGCCCCCTAGCAGACTTCTCCTTAAACTTCCTTGGTCAGAACTGGGTCACATGCCAAGCAAAGGAGGCTGGAAAAGGTATATTAGGAAGGAGAATGCAAGAGCCAAGATGGGTTTAGGTCTGTTATCATTCATCCCCTAGAAACAGAGTGGAGTGTGGCCATATTGGCAACTCTAACTACTGGGGTTCTGTTAGCAAGGAAGGCAGTGGGAGCAGTAAGTGACAACAGCGATGCTAGTTGTTTGCTTAGTGTGACCTTGGGTAAATTTTTTAGCATCTGTGCCTCAGTTTCCACATCAGTAAAATGGAGATAATAATGAAACCTAATTCCTAGGCTTGGGTGAGAATTAAATCACATAATTATGCCAAATGCTTAAGTAAACCAGTGGTACATGTTAAGCACTCATAAATATTAGTTGCTAATAAAAAGAGTCACTGTATTTCCCGGAGAGCATGATTTACAACCAGATTCCTCAGATTCCCTGAATAGCAGCCTGTGCAGAAATTATAGAACTGGAAAACATGCTTCCAACCCTCAGAGAATAGTTCTTTCTACCAGACCTATGTCTCTGAGATATATTTTTTAAATGTATTTTCATTGATTTCAGAGAGGAAGGGAAAGGGAGAGAAAGAAACATCAATGATGAGAGAGAATCATCAGTGATGAGAGAGAATCATTGATTGGCTGCCTCCTGCATGCCCCACACTAAGGATTGAGCCCACAACCCAGGCATGTGCCCTGACTGGAAATTGAATTGTGACTGCCTGGTTCATAGGTCGACGCTCAACCACTGAGCCACGTCGGCTGGGCTGTCTGTGATACATTTTAGATGACCCTTTTGATTCTTTCTCTGCAACACCCCCATTTCTCTCCCTTGCTCTCATTCTCTTCTCTCCCTCTTCCCCACTTTTTCCCTTCCATCTCCTTTTCCCATACATGTTTCTTTTCTGTCTGGTGACCCCCTCCCCTTCCTTTCAGGCCAGGAAATTCTCACTGTTTAACCCTGCTCCTGACTTCAAGGCTAAAAAGGATGCTGACCCTCACACAGAACTCTCCAGGTTCCTGGAGACAGTTATGCTCAAGGACTAATGGGTGATATATTCAGCGCTGGTTTAATTTATTCTGCATGTGCTAAAGCATACGTAATTCACAAGGCAGCTGACAGGCACGCACCTAGCATGTGTGCATTAGATGACAAGCACACCTCATTGCATTAGTTTATTTTTTTGCCATACCACTCTCATAAAGGTCAGAAGAAAATCATGTAAGGGAAAGGCAAAAACATTTTAATTTAACCAAATTGGTTTATTCACCTTTTTGAAAAAGAGTAGGGCAGAAATAGGACAAATAACTTAAGAAACGAGCTTTGAACAAATAGCCTTGCTAGAGAATTACCAGCAGGAAAGAACATTTGTTTATCATCTCAAAAAAGGCAGCACCTGGCTCATGTGAAATTGATGAATGGTATGTAACAGAAAAAGAAAACCAGACAATGTGTGTGTTATGAGCTTTGAAAAAGAGCTTGGGGGGGTGGGGGGTGGGGGGGTCAGCATAAAGAGAACTCGTGCACTATATTTAAAGCTGTTCTGAGAAATTTGAAACATTTATTTTTGAGAATGGAACCTCAGCTTCAGTGTGCAATAAAATCTTCCTTCAACAAAATGGAATGACTTCTGAATGTTAGTAAAATCCCATGTTCCCTTTTTTAAAAAATGCCTTTAAATTAGAACAAGAGGGAAATCACTCCCATTTGTGCCTACTGGACAAGGGAAAGGGGATAGACGCAGAAGTTGAAACCAAACCAAACCATGTGAAAGCCACAGCCTGCCCTCATTTATCACTCCCAGCTCTCCATCTAAACAGGAAGAAGCCCAGGGTACCTGGGGCTGGATCTGAGGGAAAATAGCAGCAGTTCGGTTCCTGTTTACCTTTATCTCCATCACAGGCAAGTGGGTGGATGTGATGAGTCCTGTGGAAATCAACTGTGCCTCGCATTCCTGCCTCCACCCTGTGGGACAGCCCTTAGCAGAGGTCAAAACCTCAAATGCCTGAGTGGACCAGAAGGGTATAAACAAAGGCAAAAAGGGCCACCAGTAAGAGTCTCCAAACAAAACTGCTTGTTTTGAACTAAATAACAATATAGCACTGCTAAATAAAATATGCAGTAACAAAAAAGAATGAGAATGATACATACTTACTTTTATGATTCTCAGGGATATCCTATATAATAAAAGCCTAATATGCAAATTAACCAAAGAGCAGAATGACCAGTCGCTATGACGCGCACTAACCACCAGGGGGGCAGATGCTCAACACAGGCGCTGCCCCCTGGTGGTCAGTGCGCTCCTACAAGGGGAACACCGCTCAGCCAAAAGCCAGGCTTAGGGCTGGCGAGTGCAGCGGCGGCGGTAAGGAGCGAGAGGTCCCAGACTGTGAGTGGGATGTCCAACTGCCAGCGTAGGCCCGCTCCCCTCCCCGCCACCCAATCAGCCCAGATTGCTGGCCAGGCTGAGGGACCCCACCCATGCACAAATTCATGCATCGAGCCTCTAGTTCAAAAATAAAATTTAATTGCAAAGAAAAATAAAAGCAAATCAAATTTGAAATCAAACTGACAAATTACTCCAACTATATATCATATGGATGACATACATAGAAAAGAATTCTTTCAAGTGACTTTGGAATACAGTACTCTTACTGTTCATCTTTAATCAAATATATTCTAAGAATAAAAAAGAAATCATCCCCCAACATCTAAAATTCACCAAGAAATCATATGATATTTCAATTTTAAATCTATCATATATATATGACTATGGCAAGTAAGTAAATATGTTATTGATACTAGGAACTGAGATTTTCTATGTCAGAAAAAAAGAAGTACAAATATAAAATAAAAAAGTTAAGGAAAACCATGTAATATTAAATTTGAATTGGAAATATTATATCAATTTGTGATTTAAATAAATATATTTCTTAGCTTTAGCCACGAAGAGCTTAGAGGCAATGATACTTCAATGGCATCGAGCTCACTGAGTTCAGAGATCTTGGTTTTTAGATACTGTTCTCCAATAAAAGGTCCCAGGGCTCCTTGGAGAAATGGGTGGTTCCAGGTCAGGGGTTGGGAGTTATAAGGTAAGCCCAGGACATTTTCATGTGCCCCAAACAGGAAAGAATGCAGAGAATGATGGCACATCTCAAAAGACACAGGAGCCAACCAGCGTGAAGGAGCTCCTGCTGGCCAAATTTGGGGCAATGTGGGCACCAAAAATGACTGCAACTGGTTATAAAAATCAAACAAACAAAAAAATATATAATAAAAACTGAGTAAATAAAAAAAAGTTGAATCAATAAAAGTCCATAGGACTCTTCCAAGCAGGAGAGACAAAAAAACTGATTTGCCACCATTGAAAGTGACTGTAGCGACTTCTTACTCTGAAAGTCTGCAAACAGAAAGAGGCTCTTACCCTGCCCTTTAAAAGGAACTATAATTCATCCCAGTAGGTAAGGAAAAGCTCTTGTTTCCTGAAATAAACAATTTAGAAATTCCTTATTTTGCAAATAAACAATTTAGAAATTCCTCATTTTGCAACTGTCGAATTATATATGCAATCAAATATATGTCAACAGATGCTTATATCATTCAGTACAAGGTTGCTGTGGGACAGAGTATCTGCACCTGCCAGGCAGATTTTCAAGGGAATCCCCCAGCTTTACACTGGAAGGGCCTGTGGGTCATGACATTAGCCAGGTGACTGTATTTAACGTCACTGTTACTGAACAACGTGGCATTCAATGTCTCCTGATTGAAGTTATATTAAATACAAATCACTTATGAAATGTCCCTCTCAAATTTCCCATTCTGGCCCTTAGAATTAACTTGCAGTTTACAGGAAAAATTGCAGGGGGTGGAAGGGACGTGTTTAAGTAATATCACAAGGGAACTATCAGAGAAATGCAGAATATAGGTTTTGCTACTAAACTTTGGCCTCAGTCTTCTAAAAGTCGATATCATGAAACAAACAAATATACTAAAATTTGAAGAACTATTCTTATTTAATTTGCTTAACCAAATACAATGAGTGAAACTTGATTGGATCTTGATTAAAAAAAAATAAAAAAGCTCTAAAAGCTTTTGGAGATAAGGAACTTTTAATTTGGACTGGCAATTAAACTTGGTTATAAATGTTGTTAATTTTCTCTGGTGTGATAATGGTATACGGTTATGCAAGATGTCCTAATTCTTAGGAGATTCAGGATGAATATTTAGGAGTGAAATCTCAGGATGTCCACTAATTAATTTCAAAAATTCAGATAGATGGTACATAGATAGATAGATATGAAGGACTCAAATATGACAAAACTTTAATAATTATTGAATCAAAGTTGGATATTTTTCATAATCCAAAGTTAGCTGGAAATTTATAAATGAATTAAATAAACAACATCTGGAACTTAATAACTGGATACTCCAGGCATTTTTCTTTTGCCCTAAATCACTGAGCAGAACTTTGCAAAGTGACATGTGAGAGGAGAAAGGGACCGTGGAGGTCATCAGTCCAACCCCTCAATGTAACCCCAAGGAGGAGGAGGTCTGGTCCCTGAACACAGTCGTTGGTGCAGATTCAGGACCGGCCTCCTGAGGCTTTGTTCTTCCAAGTAAGAGAATGGGCTCTGGCGTCAGGAGGACATGGATACAAAGCCCCTTGTGTGATCTCAGGAAAGTCACTTACCACTGCTGAGACATGTCTTCTTCCTATATCTTCCTAGCAGGATAATAAGCCATCTCTCACAGTCATTTGAGGACCAAGTGAGAAAAAGGTGTATGATGAGCCTAGAGCAGAGCTGCCTCATAGCCAAGAATCCCAGTAAAGGTCGGTTCTTGTTATTCTGGCCTCCAGCTCCTCATGGCCCCCTATCTTGCTCCTGCCTCCAGCTTTTCAGATCCATCTCACTTGGGCTTTCATCAGGTGCAGGACCATAACACCAGGGTGCTCCTCGTGGCTGCTCGTGCCCTGGCATCTGAAGGTAATCGTGCTGTGCCATTGTGTTAAGGAATAGTCATTAGCAGCTGTTCAGGGCCTCATGCCTCCGCAGCACGACAAGGGAAGGTGGCTTCAGGGCACATTCTTACAAAATAAAACTCTGAAGAAAGCAGGGGTGGTTTAAAGCGAATTTTTAAAAAAGAAATATAAGGTATTAATAAAATACAAACTTGGAAATCATTTGACGATAAACAGGTACAGTTTATTGTGTGCTACAAGCAATAGACAGGAGGAGCCTGGGGCACTTGAAGAAAAAGTAAATAGCTACGACTTGTGGAGTATTTAGTATGTGTCGGTTGCTCCCTGGGCCCTTTACAGGTGTGATCGCACTCATCGTCATAGCAACTCTTTGAGGGAGACGTGATTCCCCTGGCACAGATGAGCATGCCAGGCGATTTGCCTATTAAGCTGCCGAGGCACATTTGTCTCTGGGTCCCCACTTTCATTAACCAATAGGATGCTACAGGCTGTGGAGTTATCCTGCTCAGAAGTGGCCTCGCAGAGGTCACCGGTGGTAGCTGTCCTTCTGACCAGGTCAGCCGGGAGTACAGTCAATGTGTAAACTCTTGAAGTTGTCCAGCCCACTTGCTGATTGGCTGAAACCCCAGCTCCATTTGAGCCCCTCACTCTACTTACTCCAGGAGCTGTGATCCCCACCATGGGGTTTCTGAACTTAAAGCAACCTCGGGCCTCGGGGCCTCAGGGCCAACCAACCCAAGAGTGTCTTCATGCTGGTGCTGAGTCCACTGGCCGCTGCAGATGCTAATAATGAGTGGCCAGGGCCATGTCCATATCAGTCCCTTGGGCCAGCAGCCCTTGGGCCGAGCCCTGAGAGGGGACCTAGGCACGGCATACTTGGAGCAGAACTGCTTCCCAGGGAATAAACCTCCAGGCCGCCTTGAGTCACTACTATGATTCTGTTTCTGCTCCCAGAGTCGCACCAAGTCAGAAGGTGGCTTTTAGCCCTCCTCTTCTCCATGTACCTGGCTGCTGTCTGTCCTCGTTGCAGTCCCAGTCCTTCCTAAAACCACCCTTTCCCTCTGCTCTGGCCGCTAACCTCCACATGGCCAGGAAATGCATACTTCCTTTCCATCCACAGACCTGGTTCCGCGTTTATCTCAGTCTGAATCAGAGGCTTTTGTACACAAGGTGCCAAATACGTACTCATAAGCTCCCCTGAATCCTTCTGGGAACTAGTTCAGTAAATAAATGAGTAGCTACTCTGTGTAAAGCTCTGCTCTCGCTTCAGAGAGTGCTCCTTAAAATCTAGCAGAAAGTCAGACCAAGGTGGAAGTGATCACAGCACGAGGCCCAATGCAAATACTGGGAGAACAACACCAAACACAAACGCTATTTGGGTGAGAGAGAGGGAGAGTGGGGGAGAGAGAGAAAGAGAGAAAGGACGCCTCTGTTAGGAATAAAGAGTTCAAAGACATAGCATTTTACAACATTTTTGAGCCCCAAACATTATGTGCCAGGGGACAAAAACAAATAAAATTTATATCTTGCCCACCTTATCTCTTACCCTTCCCACATATGCATTCTACATTCCAGCCAGGCTAACTTATTTACTTTACCCACAGTGTTCACTACCATTGTCACCTCTAAATCTTTGCTTTTTCTACCTGCATCACCTCCTTTCAACCCACAATCTCCAACTGGTTAAATCTAAATTACCTCCCAAAACTCACGTCCGCAGTCCTCTTCTCCGGGATGGCCTCCATTCGGTGTCCCCTGATGGCTCCCACAGCAACATGTGTCTCTCTTCATCATTGATGTGTGGGGTGGGGTTACTAGCATGGCTTCTGGAGTTAGAATGTCTGTCTGGCTGTGAATCCTATCAGCTAAATTAACTTTCCTTAAGAGGACTGAGTTTCTACCCATAAGGCACTTGGTATTGCCTAGTCATAGAAAGCACAAACAGATGTTAATTATTGCTACTATTACTAATGTTAGTGTCCCCCAGCAGCAGCAGCATGGATTGTAGTTCTTTATTTGTCTGTCTATCCCATGACTGGATCTTCTTGAGCACAAGGATTGTGTATTATACAACTTGGTAACTTCCACTCCTCAGAGTGCATAGTAGCACTGAATAAATGCTTGCTGGAATTGGAGGTGGGTGTAGAAGTGAAATGAATATGGACAATTCCACAGGATAAGATTCCAGCACAGGGAAGGTTTCAGGCAAGGCCTTGTTTCAGGTGGGAAAGGTAGAATGGAGGTCATCAGAGTCGAGAAGCATAGACCTATAAAGTCTCACATTGGAGGGATCATCCAAATGGGTTTTTAAGGGATCAAGGTTGGTGTCAGGAAGTCCAGGGATGAGATCCTCGCTTCAGAGGAGAATAGGTGCAAGGATTGGAAGATGTTGTTACAAAGAAGGACAGAAGGTATGCGAAAAGGAGAGATTGCCTCTCCCCTGCTCTCCACCCCCACTGCATCTTCAGTGCTCTGGCCACCAAAAGCTGGAAACATACACTTTGTTGGTTAGCTGCCTACTCAAAATCCTTCCCTGTCTCCCATTGCGTGTGTGTGAGAGCATGTGTGTGTGTGAGAGCATGTGTGTGTGTTAGGACACAGAGAGCTTCATGTTTGGGCCTCACTGACCTCCCTACCTTTCACGCCTTCTTCTCCACCCACCTCCACTGCATCTGTTTCTGTCCTCCTTGCCTTGGAATTGGCTGTTCTTTGTAGCTATTGGCTGTGTGACTTTGGACAAGTCACTTCATCATTCTGGGCTCTGTTATCTCTATAGCAGTATTTTTTAAACTTCAAGTCATCACCCATTAATGAGTCAAGACCAATTTAACAGGTCAAAACAAACATAGAATATGAAATAGAATAAATAACAAACAGTTATATGAAATAGAATATATATTAGGTAGCACGTGTGTGTGTGTGTGTGTGTGTGTGTGTGTGTCCACACTGGGTCATATGTAAATGTAATACTTACCGTAGATCATAGTCTAAAAGATTGAAAGTGCTTCTCTTTAGGTCACTTTCAGCTCTAAAATTCAAGATGTGTAGAATATTTCCAACTTTCCAAAGCTGCCGATTCCTGCTGATATGAATCTCTGTTCAAATGTACATATGCCAGAAAGATTGTTTCTTCTATGATCTAGTCATCAACTTAATCTGTACTTCACGCTTCTACGTGAACAGACCTGCACTTCCATTTCGTCAGTTTGGGGGCCTTTCCTCCCTCTTCCAGGGTTGCATCAGAATCTGGGAGAGAGGCTCACAGAGAGCTAAAAATGGGGAAAACTTCTCCAAATAATGGTCTTTGATGTAGGTCTGTGTGCCCTCGTTAGCTCACACTGCTATAAAAAATACCAGAGATGGGGTGGCTTACACAACAGACATTTATTTATCACCGTGCTGGAGGCTGGGAAGTCCAAGATCAAGGTGTGAGCGATTCACTTCCTGATGAGAGCCCTCCTCCTAGCTCCGGAAGGCCACCTGCGTGCTGTGCTTACGGCCTCTCCTCAGTGCATGCTGGGAGAGCACGCTGGTGCCTCTTCCTCTTTTTATGGGGCACTAATCCCATTATGGCATAACCCAAACCTAATTACCTCCTAAGGGCCCCACCTCCTAATACCACAGTGGGGTTAGGATTTCAGTGTATGAATATTGGTAGGACACCCATATTCAGCCCATAACTCGGTGCCAGCACCAAGTGGCCCCAGGCCCAGAGTCGTGTGATTGTGCTTCTGCCACGTGTCAGGCACATATGCTGTCCACCTGAAGCCCTGTGCCCTCTTCAGAACAGAGACCCCCATTCTTGGACAGCTCCCAGCAGGGCCCCACAGTGCTCTTTCTTCCACTGGGCAAAGACCTAGGAAATCCCCTTTCTAATCTAGGCCCAGGCCTGCTCTCCCTCCGATGTCTCCAGGCCTCTCTCTGCTTCTCCCTCAAACCCTGTCCTTTTCCATGGGTTTGGATTTTGGAAAACAAAACCCAGAAGGACCTATAGACCCTGCCTTGAGCCTTTTTTGAGGCAATGAAACTGGAAAGGGGAGAAGTGAAGGGTGAAGGGGGGTGGGGGGCGTGGAGGACAGAAAATGTTCATGGAGAAAAACACATAATGGTTCATCCTATCAGTCAGTCACAACATTATGCATAGTCTCTGCTCAGGTCAGCAAGTGTGGCTTCTCCCTTTCACTGCCCGCTGGCCGGGCTCTGGTCACAGCTGCCTGTTTCATGTCACCCGATGCCCCACACTCACCTTCCTTCAGGGACTGCACAACAATGTCCCTAAAAGGGTCAGTCACAATGATTTGCTTTTTAGGAATAACTGAGATAGAGTTATCTGACAGGCGGTGGTTTCAAAGTTCATTCAAACAAAAACCTTATTTCTAAAGTTTACACAGAGCTTATCTCTAAAGTACAAATCCTGTCAGCTGCTGAGAGGGACTATAACTCCTTCTCTGTATCATTCCTCCCCCCCACCCAAAAAAAATATCCCCAGAAACTATCCTATATAATAAAAGGCTAATATGCAAATTGTCCTCTCCGGAGTTCCACCGACCAGGAGTTCAACTACTCGCTATTTTGTGTGCTGACCACCAGGGGGTGGTGCAGAAGGAAGGAAGGAAGGCCCCGATCGGCCCTGATCGCCAGCCAGGCCTAGGGACCCTACTTGTGCATGAATTTTTTTATTTTTTTTTAAACATATTTTATTGATATTTCACAGAGAGGAAGGGAGAGGGATAGAGAGCTAGAAACATCGATGAGAGAGAAACATCGATCAGCTGCCTCCTGCACACCCCCCACTGGGGATGTGCCCACAACCAATGTACATGCCCTTGACCGGAATCGAACCCGGGACCTTTCAGTCCGCAGGCCGACGCTCTATCCACTGAGCCAAACCAGTTTCGGCACTTGTGCATGAATTTTGTGCACCAGGCCTCTAGTGGGTTACAATATACTGTGAACTAATGTATAATATTTAAAGATGAGCCTGTTTCACTCACTTAGGTGGCTGCAGCTCTTTCTGTCCCTGGGTCACGACTCACCTATTTCTGGCATGATAGGGACAAAGGCCGGCCTCAGACACTCACCGTTGGGTTTTGATGTGGGTTTGTTGCCAGACTGAGAGTGAGGCGAGAAGCCCTTCAAAACTGTCCTCCTTTGAGTTGCAGATTCTTTTGATTTCTGACTCTGAAGAGAACATATGGCCGATCTTTTATTAGCTTTGGTCTAAATCTAAACCGAGTGCTGCTTGCCTTAGGGTTAACAGTCCTGCAGGTGTCTCCAAGCTGCAGCTTCTGCCTCTCGGGGAATGAAGGTGCCAGTACATCTGGCCTTCCCGGGGGTGGGCGGGGAGTCTCAGGTCCCCCGGCAAAGCTGGAGACAGTGGGTCAGCAGTCATGTCCCCGAGGGCTGTACCCGGACCCCTGGATGGCCAGGAAGGGCACAGATGCATGTGAGTGGGACTGGCCAGCGCTTGCTGAATTCATACATTTTCCTGTGTGAAGAGTAGGATTTCCGTGGCAAATATTTAACATTGAGAAAAGTGAGCTTCTCTGAAAGTGCGTAGGTTTTGGAGCCGCCTCTTCCTGCTTTCAGCTGATGTGAGCTCAGGAAATAGGAATCGATTTTATCCACAGCAGAACTTAGAGGAAGTTTGCTGTTGAAACATCCTAAGCTTCATTTCAAAGTCAAATCAAAACGATTTCTTAATTGCTCACTGGTTTTGGATTACCTGGATGTTCCAAGCTTGTATTTTAGGAACACTGGAACAAGGAGCAGGTTGCAGAACTATCTTTATGGATGGGACTGGGTTAAATTTTCTCACCCACTTAGCAGATCCTTGATATTAATGGGGAAGTTCCTGGATAAAGTGGGTGAGCGGAATAAAGCCCTCATGGGGAATGCTGGCAGAAATCATTGTAGGCTGCAGTTGGGATAATGGAATTTAATAGACTACTCATGCCTGTTCTTTCCTGTGGATGGTGACGTTATAAAAACAACAACAACACACACACACAAAACAGATCCTAGCTTTGCCTAACAGCATGGACTTGTGAATATAGCTAGCATTTTTTGAACTATTGCTGTGCCACATTCTTTACATGCAATTAATTCGGCGAAAGAAGTATAATGCTCTGTGCTTTACACATGAGGAGACTGCAGTTCTGAGTAGTTTAGTGACCTGTCCAAGGTTACACAGCTAGTAAGTGGCTGAGTTATTATTAGAATCCAGATTTGCCCAACGCTGGAGTCCTTGACTGAATATTTTCAAACCAGTGAATTGAGTTACTGTAGAGTTAATTTAAGGCCAACTGACTTAGCAAAACTCATTAGTTAAAAGAGTAGGGGAAACGCTATTGAATAATGAAAACAGCAACAGCTCTCATTTGTTGGGCTCCTTCCAGGTGTCAGGAATGTTTCAAGGTACCTCGTGTCCCTTGTTTCATGTAAGCCACAAAACAGCCCTAGGATTGTTGTCCACCTTTATACATGAAACTTAAGAGAGGTTGCCTAGCACTCTTTCATGGAGCAGTTCAGAGCATCAGCCCCAGATAGGAGTGTTAGGGTGTGGATCCAAACTCTGGGTAAGTAGGATATAAAAATCATAGAATCTTAGAGCAGAAAGGGATAGTCAAGATGACCTGGTTTAATTAATCTATTTTACGTGTGGGAAAACGGGTTTAGAACCTTGCCCTAAAATCACATATCATCTAGTTTGTTGTAAATCCAAGGCCAGAATACAGGCTCAATTCAATTAACACCTGGTCAGGTCTCCTATCCCCCAGACTCAGGACATTTTTCTGTCAGATCTTGTGTAGCAGACAGGTCGTGGGGCCGAAGGTCATGAAGTTCACCCCTACTTCTGTAGGGGATAACCCTGCAGCCTAAAGAGTAAAGAGAACAGGGCATGGCAGAATTGCGAAGGGAACTGTGTTCATTCATTCATTCACTTCCCATTCACACACTGTACCTCTAGTGGGGTCCTACCTGTATGCCAGGCACCATTCTCTTTTTGAACTGTGAAATATGACAGATGTTCACGCAACTCCTAAACTCTGTCAGACCTTGTGTAGAAGGCAGGGCATGTCTGACATTGAGTAAGAAGGCTGTGTGGTCAGGGCATGCGCTCTAAGTCATGGGACTGACCACAATTAGTGAGAAAGCCTTTCCTCCTGCCCCTGAAGCCAGAGGGGAGAGATCAGACTGCAGGATGAGGTATATAACTTGATCCTAAATGTGAGTGTCAAAAATACCATTCTGAGTTACTTTTGGAGTGACTTGTCCTGGAGGAAATGAAGTCCAAGCCTTTTGACTAGAACCTTGTTGGGTGATTTATTTTGATGCAGTTAATAAGAATAATGAGAAGCATCTGTTTCTATAACAAGGGGCCGTATTCATCAAGTTCATGACTTGTGGACTGCTAGGGGCATCGATGGAGATAAGAGCATTCCCACTGTGCATAAGACAGGCACAAGGTATAGCTTCAAGGGCATGGGACCTCTGTCTCCCCAAGCCAAAAGCATGAACTCCCAAAGCACTTTACTTATAATATGCTTTTGGCTCAAAATATTTGTACATTATTGAAGAAATGTATGTCAAATGAAAAAAATGCGTTACTGAGAAAAGTGAGCTCAACAAGTTAAATGTCCATCCAAGGTTATATATAACTAATTAGCAGCAATCTTGGGCTTGAAGCTTCCATCCAATTTTTATTTCATTCTCCCAATTTGCTTCTTTGGAATCTTTCCACACTATAAAAAATGATAGTAATATTGTGCCTTCCTTGTTTCCAGAATAAGAATGTCAGCAAAATGTCTTGCAATCTTTGAAGAAGCAAATGTAAAGTCAGTGTATGGAAAGGCAGGCATTATCTCAGGAGCAGATCTCTAAAACTATAACAGGGTGAATAATGACATTTCTGAAACTCTCTAATTTGACATTGGAAAAATGCTTCCCATGTGCAGAAATGCAATAATAATTCTATTTTCTGGGCTACATGAGAAATGAGACTTGAATAGTCTGCTTTCTTTGCCTAGATAAATGGATGAGAAGATTCTAGCCAGTCTCTTCTAACTCCGTGTCCACAAGCATATTTGCTGCATTAGTGGTAAACAAGACTATGTTTACCATAAAGGCACCAAGGCTGACACATGACTGATTCAGTGTTTTGGAACCCTGACAGCTAATGGAAATATAGCTACGTGACTGCTTGGATCAATATGGCTAGTGGATGAATGAACTATTAATAATTGCTATAGAAAAAAGGATTGTGCCAACTCAGAAGGCTCTGTTGATTTAACTGTGCTGTGGGACTGGGGTGAATGAGGCTGGAAGAAACGTGAGGAATGAAAGATAGAGACTCCTCTAATTGGAGGAGTCAGCAGCCTGTCAGCAGGGGAGCGGGCAGGGCAGTGCGGGTCAGGACCCTGGGCCTGGAAAGGCAGGGCGCATTCTTGAATCAAAGCCAGTATCAGGTATGGCCATTCCTCCTCTTCTAGTCAAACTCGTCTGGATGTGTCTAAGCAAGGTCTGTGGTAGGCAGACCCAGACTTTAAAATAGTACATGCTTCCCGCTCTTTATATACATTTTCCCTCATAAAACTTTCATTTGGCAGCCAGTCCTCCCTAATTGTTTGACTCAGCACATCAACCTCAAATACGTATTCCAATGTCCAAGGTCATGAATGGAAAAGGAGAGTATCCCACAAGGGAACATTCTATTGCTTACCAGTGAGGAGGTGCCTCTAGTACCAACAGACAAGGTGTGATTAGTGTAAGTGCTCACCTTGAATCTCCACCCCATCCTGCTCCAGCCCTGATAGGGAGACCATGAAGCACTGCACCCCCAGTCCTGCCAGCAGTTGGGCAGGGTGTGGAAGGTTAGTCTCCCCACTTCCTCTCTTCATGGCAGCATTCTCTGGGGGCAGTGTACCCAAACCTTGCCAGGCATGAGACCATCACCTAGGCAACTTAAAATAAGTGCATATTTTCTGACTGTATCCCATATCTAATGAATCAGAATTGGTTGTGAGGGGTGGTGGGGTTGGAGGCAGGTCAGCTATAGTTCCAGCTAGCACTCAGGGGTTCAGTTCGATCTACCACCAGGATTAGAAATCTGATTCCTAGGTTGAATTCAGGGGGAAAAACGATTTTGTAGATCATAAGACAGATGTCCCCCCTGAATGCTAACTGCTGAGACACCCTAGGAATCTTTATAAAATCATGGTCATAATGGCTCATGTTACTTATGTCACTGCCCTTAGTTTGAATTGCCATCTATTTGGAGGGAGCTCTGGATCCTATGAAGTCAGAACTCCTTGAACACCTACCATGAGCCAGGCCCTTTGGGCAACACTGGGTTAAACATGTTTCCTGTTGACAGGAAGCTAACACTGAATCTAGACTGTGGAAAACAAGACTCCCATACATGAACAATCACGTGATAATCTAGAGACCGAAGGAGCCAGACGTACTGAAGGGATGATCCTGCCGCATCTTGGTCCAGGCCCTGCTGGTAACTGTCCTCCTAGGAGGCCAGGGAGGGCCCCTTTTCAGTATCCTGCTGCTTCTCTTTCTCGGGACTGATGAAACACCCGAGGGTGCACTGCGTGAGTCCTGGGTGCAGCTGTCCAATAGGGTTAGAATGGAGCAGTATGGAAGCACCTCTCAATGTCTGAGGGAAGAAGTGAAGGAAGGCTGGAATAGCCAGTAAGGCCCTAGATTTGTGAGGTAAGGACTGAACAGGACTGTGGGTTTAAAGAAAGGAGGGAGGTGGTGATAATGAAAGCAAGAAACATAAATGAGAAGAGCTGGGAACTGCCTTTTGCCAGGTACATCGGGAGCTCAGCATGTGAAGTTTGCCCAGCTGTGCTTTATGACCCTAATATTCCAGTGCTTTGCTTTCCATTCCTGGATCTGGCCATCAGATGCTAATTTTCTTATTTATGCACGCTCTATTGCAAGGCTAATGCTCCACTGCTGTGATTTTGAAGCTGCAGGGAATCAGCTGCGGGTAGAAAGCTTAAAACTGCAGACAATTTTAAAACCCTCTGAACCAAACTCTATCAATGGAGATCGCAATGAACCTGGGAGGAACCAAGGACTGTGTACAAAAGGGTGTGCTGTGAGACAAGGTTCCTTACTTCCTCCTAAAAGAGTGCTGGAGGGAAGGATGCCTGGGTTCTGCTAATAAAGTCAGCAGCGACATCCTTTTAAAGGCCTGAAGAATTCTAAAAACATACTGTAGAGGGGCGTTTGTTTCTCTCTATTCTCACAGAGGAGCAACATGTGTTTTCCTCTGAAACAACTAGAAAAAAATATTTATGTCTATCTCAAAACTGGAGCCCAATGTTTAATTCTGAAAATAATGAATGTCTAGAAACGGAAATAGTTTTCTTTAAAAAAAAAAAAAAATGTCGTAGGAGGTAACAGCGTTACTTACACAATGTGTGTTACTAGCAGAACTTTCCATCCAGATTTTAGAGTGTAAATAGATGACAAAAGTTGTAAACTCAAATGTAAAAGGAAACTGTCCTGAGCTTAAGGGACAAAAAATAAGGTATTTAGTAAAAAGAAAGAGAATGTGGGTTTCTGATTTCTAAAAAGCCAAATATCAAATTTTCTTGACACAGTAAGCTGTGACATTTTAACCTAAAAGAAAGTGGCTTCTCAAGGTCTACCAGCCAGCCAGCCAGGCACCAAGGGTCAGATTGTTTTTGGTGATATACCTGTGTGGGTTCCAGTTATCACTGCCCGGCAGTGCTCAGCAGGGTAGGGGAAATGCAATGTAACCATTCTTGTGGCAACAGGAAGGTCCAGATTCTTCAGCAAGAGAGTTTAATGCCCAGCATGAAGGAAATCAGTTTTCAGAGACCTGAGAACACAAAGAAGGAAATTATAGATGGACTAGAAGCCCGGTGCACGAAGATTCGTGCTAGAATGGGCTTTCCTTTCCCTGGCTGCCGGCACCGCCTTTCCACTCCGGCCCAGCCCCTTTCCACTCTGGGAGCCTCCTCTTTCCGCTCCGGCCCCGCCTTCCCATGCTGCCCAGAGGCTCTGAGAGATTGGGGGTGGGGCAGAATGCCTGCATCGTCCCGCATCCCGCACCCGTCACTCGGCGCCTGTGTATGCAAATTAACTGCCATCTTTGTTGGGTTAATTTGCATATCGCTGATTGGCTGGTGGCGTAGTGGAGGTATGGTCAATTTGCATGTTTGTCTATTATTAGGTAAGATATGACAAAGAAGAGTTAGGAAACACAAAATATATGCCCCCCCCCCACACCACCTTTGTTAAGGATTGTCCTGAGCCTTCAGGCACACCCAGAGATCTAAGCAGGGCATACTTGTTCTGTCTGTCAGCAGAAAGGATGCTTTGCAGTCCCCGCCTGGACCACTGGGAGTGCCCCCTCAGCCAGCCGCTCTACCCGACCATCTCCCACCTCTGGAAAGGCCCTTTCTTCCTACCCTTTTAGCATCATCAGTTTTCCAGCTTGCAGAGTCAGGTTTTAAAGATCAATCTTGTAGTACTGTAAAGTTTCATTACATTATTGTTTATTCTAAATTAGAAGCTTCTGGATTCTTTCCTTCTGGGGATTAATATGATGAAGTCAGCAATCTTATTTCCAGAAGAAGAACTAACTCAAGTAAAATTTGCCACCAAGATGATATTTCCAGGTGAAATGTGCTTCCTTGTGACCAGCTCTGCCATAATGCTTTCAGACACTTGTTTTCCTTCCTGACCTGCTCAGCAGAAAAAACTTCTCTGTAAAATGTGTTCACTCAAACTGACTGTAATAACCACACGTGTCCAAAGTTTTCTTTGCAGAGCTTGCATTTCGACTCTCACGTGTTGAGTAAGTGCACCAAAGTCAATGAATGTTAACAATGCTGTTCAGCTGCTTGAGTGCCCATATTGGCACTTAACATTTGATTGAGAGTTTATTAAAATAATTCTCCATGTTTTAAAATGTACTGTGAATGTTACAGCTTTATCCCTACATTGCTGATTCAACGTGGTTTAGGGTAATACTCTGTGAAGAAAGTTATGGTCTTAATACAGGGATAAATCTGAAAAGAAACAAACATTGAAATGAATAATTATTCAAAGTGTGTATACACTTTTTGGGGAAACCCTATATTTGTCTAAGTAATTCCTCATGCAACTTCAAGGCAGGCAGTGGAAAATTCAGCTATCATGGAAGATTGGAAAAAGAAACTAAAGGTACAGTAAGTCCTGAACGTGGTAGATAGGCTCTGTGACAGTAAGCGAAGTGATCTGTAGCAAAACCAGTTTTTACCATAGGCTCATTGATATAAACAAGAGTTAAGTTCCTGTAGGATCTCATCAACATTATAATGAAAAGGTGTTGAATGAAAGGATGTTATTATACCTGTGTCACCCCAGTAAATTCAATAATAAAAAAAGAGAGGATGTTATTGTGGGACCTGCTGTATTTATTCATATGCTTCACAGTTTAACAATTTATTTTTTCTCACAATGGGTTGTGGGTTACATGATTCGCCTGCTGATCTCTCCTGGAATCATTCATGTGGTGGAATGGCTGGGGGTTGGGCTATCAGCCAGCAGGCACATTGATCTTACAAAGTGTGGCCTCTCCACAGAGCCACTTGGGGCTTTCTCACAGTGTGGTGGTCTCAAGGTAGCATTCCAAGAGTTTTAATTTCATCGCTAACTCGAGAAGAAAGCTACCTGTTGGGCAACCCAGGTAAACCCTGGCTAAAACACGATAGGTGAGGTAACTCACCTGAGCTATGTGGCTAAATGTTTGGGGGTGGGAAAGATGAGGGTAGCTTTCAGTTTCTAGTGTGGATAGTCGCTGGGATAGGGGAAGCTGAGAGGAGGTGGAAAAGTTGAATTATCCTTGGACATGTGGCTTTTGATGTGCCTGCAGGAAATCCATGGGGAAGAGCTGAGGGCTGCAAATACAGGCTTAGAAATGATTGGCCTTCCTGGGACCCTAACACTTATTTTCCCAGGGAAATTGAGAAGCCGTGTTAAGGATGAAACTGGCAAAATCCAACACCTGCCCAATTCTAGTTTGTGGTGATTGGGAGCTGCTTCTCTGTGCCCGGTGTTTCTAATGTATCATGTTGTGGGCCATGATAGGTGGGATGGTTCAGGGCTGTGTTTTCTGCCAGTGGTGATACAACAATTCTTTATCACAGTTCCGGTGACCTTGCACAAGAAAGCTGTATTTCTGGTGAGAGAAATGGATTTTGAATATTCTCTTCTCTATGCCTCGGAGAGTACATTCTTTGCATGCTACCACTTACGAGGAAAATTGGACTTTTGATCAACGGAGAGTCTCATTTCCTTGTAGAGGACAGTTCTTGTGTTTTAGTCTGACCTTTGGTTTATTTGTAAATCAATTGCAATTAAAAACATTTAAATGTATAACTGCTGTGACATTGCCTAATTGTGAATTAAATGAGAACAATAGTCCCTGGAGGACTAAAAATCAGGCCACTGTGGTACTTCCGAGATCCCTGGGTGCTCTCAGGGGAATCGTGCTTGCATCCCAGAGTCCTCCACGTGGAGGGAGACATCAAGAGCATTGTGTAGTGCTTCGTTTTGATGTACCATCACCCTTTTTAAAGATAACAAAAATAACTGGTTCCACTGTTCAGCCCATTTTAATACTAAGCTAGTTACCAGGTTACATAAACCTTTGGTGTAGGGTGGGGAAGAACACAGATGGTATAGTAACCATAGCAACAACACTTGGGCTTGTTTTCTGCCTGTCAGCTTTTTTCAACATCATATTCCTTTTAAAGCAAAGGCTCTCTCTCTCTCTCTCTCTCTCCCTCTCTCTCTCTCTCCACCCTCCCCTCCACTATTTCCATTTTTCCCCCTTTCCCTTTACACTCTCTCTCCCTCTGACCCTTTCTCTCAGAAGACTGAAAAAGAACAAAGACATTTCATATAACTTCCTCCTGGTTTTTCAATCTCTAAATTATAATACAAATTTTAATACAAATCTGAATTACAATGTTTCCATTATAAAAGTGCATTTCTTATTTGTCTCTCTTTTACTTAAATAGGACATGTGGGAGGAAAAGCAATTATAAAGCCCAAAGTTACTAAAATGAGACCATTTTAGTTCAAGCAAAATCATATGAGCCCAAATAGGTAGGCATGCACCCTCAAAGGCTCTTGGAAGCAGATTCTGCTACTTCTTTAGGTTACATCTAACCTCTAGCTACCCTCCCGTTAAAAGTCTTACTTGACTCTCAATGCCAAGGGCCTCATACTTAGAGGCATTTTAATTTAAAAATCTGGAGCCTGTATTCCAATTTGCCAAGCAGGATATCTGACAAGCACACCTGGAGTTTCTTAGGCTCAAAAGTCAATCTTGTGTAGGAGTACTTCAGGCCCTGTTCTCCCCGGAAACGTCTCTGTGCAGGAAATACATTTTATCTCTTGTTTTTTAAATGTTAACTCTTTCAGAGAGAGGCCTTCCCACTGGGTTATTCTCTTAGTTCCCTGTACACTTCCTCAATTGTGATTTATATTTATTTGCTTGATTACTTGTTTATTGCCTATCTCTCCCAATAGACTCTAAACTCTTTGAGGGCAGAGATCATTTTTGAACTGTTTACAGGGGTCCTCAAACTTTTTAAACAGGGGGCCAGTTCACTGTCCCTCAGACCGTTGGAGGGCCAGACTATAGTTTAAAAAAAAAAAAAACTATGAACAAATTCCTATGTGCACTGTGGGCCTGGGACGAGTCGGCTGCTAAGCAGGACAGGCAGCGGCACCCGGCAGGCAGGATAAATGTCCTCGGCGGTCCGCATGTGGCCCGCGGACCGTAGTTTGAGGACGCCTGGTTTAACATATTATTCCCAGTATCTTATGCAGGATTTGGCTCATTGTAAGTAGTAAATAAATACTTTTCAAATGAATGAATGAATGTTTCTTGTTGTATAAATTCCTTTTAGATTTGGCTGTAAAACAAAATCAATCTTTTTTTAAAAATTTGAAGTATTAGTATTATTTCCCTTTTTACTTTGGCTGCTAGGAAGCTCAAGTTAGACTAGTGCTCCATCAATGTAGTTGTATTTGCTACTAAGCTAAACATGTTTGTTTCCTTTCTTTAGCAGGGCTTTTGTTTTCTTTTACTATTGTAGTTGTATTATTTTTATTTTAAGTCACCTCAAAATCTTCTTGAAAGCAACTACCATATAATAATAAATAAATACCAGTTCCTTCATAGTAAAATAACTTTTCAGGAATCTCCCAGAGAGAATGATGTGTACTACGAATGGTTAACTCTTAAGTATTGACATGAACATGAACAGTAACCACAGAAACTTAAAATAGTAGAAAATTGAAAAGGCTTTTTTTTTTTTTTTTTACTCTTCAGCTATGTTACAGGGTACTGAGTGAGAATAAGTAAACATTACATATAAAACTGATCATGTTGATCAGCAAAATATTTGTATTTGTAAAGGATAAAATCCACTTGAAATGCAGAAGTATTACTTTACTGCATTATATATATATATATATATATATATATATATATATATATATATTTTATATGTATGTGCATTCTTGCGAACCCACTTAAGACTCCTTTTTGGGGCCCATATGGGACCTTGCTGCCTTTTTGTAGAGAAGAAAAACCTGTCTGACCATCATGATTTCTGTTTTTTCCACCTTAAATAAACAGTGTTGCCAGACAATCCAAGTTTGCAGCTTCAGAACATGAAGTCCTTGCACTGACTCAGATTTGTTTGTAGTTGTTGGAGGGGGCGAAGAGGCAGCTTTAGAGGGACTCCTGGGACACTTTTAAGTATCTGTGGCCAGAAGAGGAAGCGATGGTGAGGTAGCCCATTTATGACATCAGTGTCACCTGGGAAGATGGTGTGACAAGCGAGGATTTATTAATAGAAAGGACAACTGAGGAAATGTCACACAGGAAAGAAATGATTAGTGGCAAGAGAAGCTGGGAGCCAGTTCAGATGAAATAGGGAAGTGCTTTTCCCAGCAGTGAGAAGACAGACAGTATCTGCATCTGTGCCTGAGGGGACAGGAATGAAAAAAGGCAGGTCAGTTGGTTTTCTCCCAGGCCTCCAGATGAGTGGGTGGAGAGTGGAGAAATGGTTAATGTGGATAAGGCAGGTCCTGAGCCAGTTCAAGGACGGAGGGTCCAGGCTTCCTCTGTCCCTGTACCTGATACTCTGGGGCAGGGGGGATATAGCCAGAGGACAAATGGAGAGTGACTTTCCTCCCTGCACAGCAAGGGACAGAGTGTCTTTCACCTTATAAAGTCCCATCTTACACCTTGAAAAACAGTCACCAAGCCCCCTTCTCTCTATTCTGACATTATTTCTATGAATCTGAGCTCATGCTGGGCTAATAATGGAGTGCATTGCTTTGTAGAAGTTTGAGGGAGGGAGTTAGGTAACGCAATCATATTCCCTTTGGGTTAGAAACGTGTGGAGCAAAACCCACCCGTGTGTAGAGGGTATTTGCTTTGTGGTATTGGTGTTTGTTTTGGGACATTCCTCTTTCCTAACAGCACCCCGTTTCCATCTACAGAATGTCCTCGGCCTCATTGTGGGCAGTTTCCATGGGACAATTGGTAAGGTACCTGCCGAGTGCCAGCCAATTGAATCCATTCCACAATTGATGGACATTGGGTGGTACCAGTCTTTCGTGGTTATAATAAACATTATTACACCTGCCTTCTGGTATTTATGTACAGAGAGGGGATTTGCTAGGAGTGGAATTGATAGATCACATAGTAACTCTTTTTGTTTTTCATTTTTTTGTTCTTGATCCATTTCCAGCACTTTTTCTTCAACAAATATTTACTGAGCACTGTCATGTTTAATCAGGCATATTAGGTGCTGGTGACAGTAAACAAAACAAAAATCTTTGCCATCATGACACATATATTCTAGTGTGAGGAGATCAAAATAAACAAAGCAAGTTCATTTATATAGTATGTTTCAGGCTGTTTTATGATGTGGGGAAAATAAAGCAGAGGAAAAGGATCAGAGGGATGGTGAGGGAATTGCAATCAGGCCACCTCCTTGTACAGTTGTGTCCTGCACAAGGATGTTTGAGAAGGCCTGAGTAGGGGCTGAAATCCAGCCACCTGCTGGGGAGACAGGTAGAAGGAGGTAAATGGGGGGAGGGGGGGAGAAGGGAGATATCTGTAATATTTTCAACAATAAAGATAAATTTTAAAAATAAAATAAATGGAGCACTTCTAGAAATGTCCTTCTGGCAATATTGAGTTCTTGAGCTTTTGAGCTCTTTAAATACAAGCCTTTACCTAAGTTTACAAACCTGATTACTATAACTCTAAATCTTTTTTGTTGATGAAAAAAATCAAGTATTACAGAATTAAAATCTTGTTCAAGTCCATGACATTGCATCAGTTGCCTTCACCTTATCCACGTAGCCTGGCTGGCTGTCGCGGAGTGGTAAGTTGGTTTCATGAGCTTCCTTTCACAGTCAGGCTAAGCATTCTTCCACACTTGGCAATGCTGACATTTTTTCATTGATCGTGTGAAGATTAAATCCAGCATTTTTCTGGGACTCTAAGTGAAACTGAATTACTATAATTTACAGGGCTATCACAGCTTTTCATGGAAAAAGAACATACATAACTTTTGCCCTTTTCAAGCATAGTATATATGTACTGACTTGCAATGTCTTTTAGTAAGAGCTAATTGCTTCGCATTGTAGGCTAATTTCCTGAATATTTTAAGGTGCATGCCAATTAGTCCTCCCTGTCTAAAGCACATTTCACCATTTTCTTCCCAAGGCAAATCAGTCTTGACTTGTCTGCCATTCTCTGGGTGCAGATGGTACATATTACATGTATTAAGCAAATGTCTAATCGACTTAGAGATATCATTTATGGAGTATGCCTTGTAAAAAGAAGGCAATATTTTCACTGCACTTCTTCTTTCTCTGGATATCATTAATATTTTCTTTTGATCTTTTATTTTCCTTGCAATTTGTTGGATTGCTCGAGTCAACCGATTCTGTCTTCTGTGTCTCTGTACTCTCTCTTAACCTGTTGAAAAAGTGCCAGATGATTTTCCAGTGGTTACACCATTTTACATTCTTACCCATAGTGCATTCCTACCAGTTTCTTCATATTTTCACCAATTTATTATCTGTCTTTTGATTATTGCCATCCCAGTGGATGTGAAGTAGTATCTCAGTTTGGTTCTGATTTGCATTTCTCTCGTAACTAGTGATATTAAGCACCTTTTCATGTGCTTATGGGCCATTTGTGTGTGTATGTATATGTATATGTGTATATGTATATGTATATGTATATGTATATCTTTTTTGGAGAAAAGTCTGTTCAGATCTGTTGCCTATTTTTAAAATTGGGTTAACTGTCTTTTTATTATTGAGTAATATAATTCACATACAAGTCTCTTATTAGATATATATAGAACAGCAAAAATTTTCTACCATTTGGTGAGTTGTCCTTTCCACCTTCTTGATCATGTCCTTTGAAGCACAAAAGTTTTCTATTTTGATATTTAATGTATCATTTTTTCTTATTGTTGCTTGTGCTTTGTGTGTCATATACAAGGAACCATTGATTAGTTCAAGGTCTTGAACATTTATGTCTATGATTTCTTTAGCTCTCACATTCCCATTGACCCATTTTGAGTTAAATTTTGTATATGGCATAAGGTTGGGGTCCAACTTTATTGCTTTGCATGTGGATATCCAGTTGTGGCAACACCATCTCTGAAAAAGCCTATTATTTTTCCATTGAATTGTTTTGGCACCCTTTTTGAAAATGTACCAACCCTAAATGTGAGGGTTTATCTCTGAACTCTCAATTCTGTTCCAATGACATATGTCTCTCTTATGCCAGTAACACCTTGTCTCAAATACTGCAGCACTACAGTAAGTTTTGTAATTGGGAAGTGTGAGTTTTCCCACTCTGTTCTTTTTCAGGATGGTTTTGGCTATTCCGGGTTCCTTGAATTTCCATATGAATTTTAGGTTCATCTTGTCAATTTCTGCAAAAAGCCAGCTATGGTTATAATAGGAATTGCACTGAATCAGTAGATCAGTTTGGAGAGGACTGCCATCTTTACAATATTAAGTATTTTAATTAATGAACACAGAATGTCTTTCATTTAATTTAGGTCTTCTTTTACTTATTTCAACAATCTGTTATAATTTTCAGAGTATAAGTTTTGTATTTCTTTTTTTTTTTTTTAAATATATTTTATTGATATTTTACAGAGAGAAAGAGAGAGGGATAGAGAGCTAGAAACATCGATGAGAGAGAGACATCGATCAGCTGCCCCCCGCACGCCCCCCACTGGGGATGTGCCCGCAACCCAGGCACATGCCCTTGACCGGAATCGAACCCGGGACCCTTGAGTCCGCAGGCCGACGCTCCATCCACTGAGCCAAACCGGTTTCGGCTATAAGTTTTGTATTTCTGTTAAATTTATTTTTGAGTATTTGATTTTTGATACTATTGTAAATGGAATTTTTTCTCAATTTTATTTATAGTTTGGTCATTGCTACTGTATATGATTGATTTTCATGTCCTACAACCTGAATGAATTCATTTATTAGTTCTAGTAGTTTTTAGTAGCTTTAGTTCTAATAGTTTTTGTTAGTTTTTAGATTTTCTATACATAAGAAAGATCATCTACCAATAGAGATAATTTTATTTCTCCCACTCACCCCCAATCTGGATGCCTTTTATTATTTTCCTTGCCTAATTTCTCTGACTGAAACAGCCAGTACAATGTTGATTAGAAGTGGTAAGAGCAGACATCCTTTTATCGTCCTTGATCTTAAGGGGAAAGAATCAAGTCTTTCACTATTAAGTATAATGGAAGCTGCGAGTTTTTCTTAGATACTCTGGGGAAGGCAGACTGTTTCTTCTACCCTTCCAGATTCCTCCAGCTGGTCTAATAATGAAATCAACATGTGACAGATTAACAAGAGAGAATAACCAAATTTAACTATATACATATACCTTTGGGAATTTCACATACATGAGGAGTCAGAGACTCCACGTACATGAGAAGATCAGAGACAGAAGTTAAGATGAGATACGGTATGTATGGCATTCTGAGCTAAGGATGAGATACGGTGCCTAGGGGCTTGAGAGGGGAGTAAAGTCATTCACAGAGTAAGGAAACTTTCAGTAGTTAGAAGTTTGCCCTGTCCTGCAAATAGGTGATTAAAAAGTTATTTCTGGTGATAATTCTTATTATGGGCAGGCCCCTAATAAGGGAGAGATAAAAATTTCTCATGAGCCCACACTGTCTCCATCCCCTTCAGCTCAAACTAATTCACAAACCAAAGGGGCACATAGGGAAACTTGCTCTAAATCTTTTTAGTCCCACCCTTGAAACTTCCTGAGAAGTTTCACATTCAGGAAGTTGGGTTGATAGATTGCTTCATATCTCATTAAACCAGTGCCAGTCTTGAGAAGAGGTCAGTTAGTTCAATAGTTGTGTCTCATTTCAGAAGGTAGTGATGCGGGTGGGTTCCCAAAGTTAGGCCCATGGTGTAAGCAATTGGGTATTTAAAAAGTATTTAATAGGAGACATCTCTATAGAAACCGAAGTAAGCCAAAGGTTAATGATTGAAGCAGATTACAATTCTAGTTTCTGAGTTCTGAAGTCAGCCAGTCGAGATTTCTAGATATCTGGCTTGAAGCATCTTAGATGGACAGAAGCCAGTCAGCCACAATCTGCTGGATATTCCTAGCTTGCATTTTGAATATCTCTGGTAACCCTTCTGCAGCAGACACCAAGATTGTTCAGGTATGAATTATCCTGCTGATTTTGCTCATTTATATCAAGTTGTCCAACTTCAGCTCTCATGGCTTTGGGTAAAGAGCAGTTTTTGTTTTCAGTGATTCCAAGTCAAAGGCTAGGAGAAAAATTGGAAATTTCATTGGGGAGTCATAGCTAGATATTGGAGGAAATTAGAATTCAGTATCAATTCCAGTTTACAGGTAGAAACAAAACTTAAAAAGAACACAAAACACACCTGCGAATAGCACTGGAATCTTCCTTTACAAAGGTGTATTTCTGAAACGTAATTTTTCTCTGTAAAACCACCCTCCCTTTTACCAAAGGTGGGCTTGGAGCTGCTTCTAGAACTGCATTTTTGGTTTTGCAAATATCTGTAACATAAGGACAGTTGCTCTCAAAACCCCAAAGTATTGGGTTGTAACTTACCTAATTTGTGTCTTTCCCTCTGGGCACATAGTTTTATTTTACCTTAGGGGTTGAGGCCTATAAAATATTCCTATCAATCTCTGACTCTGAGCTTCCAGTGTTGCCAAATTTCTGATCAAAGTTATTAATTCCTTCGGTGTGCCTTGTCAGGTTTCAGCTGGGACAAACAGTAAATATGTCTGGCAGTATTAAACAATTCTGTGGACTGAAGAGGGTGGAAAAATTATTACCGTCCAGTGATTCTCTTTGATAGTCAAAGGAAAGACGTGACATCCTGCATGTCCCAGGCACACAGAAAGCCAAGACGGTCCCTCAGGTCACAGGCAATACCTATCTCTGGGAGAAAAAGGATCAGTAGCAACTGGCATGGATTTGGGAAGGAAAAGACAACATGAAATTTTATTTTACTCTCTCACTGGGCTCGGGAGATAAGCCATTTACCACACTTCTGAGCATCCTCCCCGGGTTTAAGAACTGCTCTAATTATGGCCCTTAGGTTGGTCTTAAAACAAGGAATGAAAGATATTTGAAAAGGATCACTTGTGAAGAATAACGTCAGTTTTATAGTCTTTTATTTTAGGTACCTCTTATATCTTAACTTTTTATTAGCCTATTACAACAAATCTTTCAATGCAGCTATTTAGTAAATTTTCTTCTTTAGCATGTCTAATTAATATTGCTTGAAAGGTGGATTTATATTCCTTCAGCTTTACAACATTAGTCAGAGGAATGTTTCCCAGTGAGATACAATGTCAATTTCCACAATTCAATCAAGGAAAAGAGACTCACATAAAGTCTATTGAAAATATAACAGTTACCCCATAAACTTTTACCTTAATTCTATCATCTCTTGCATTCCTAACCATAGCCTCCATTAGGAATTTATCAATAGGTTTTGGTTTCACAATACTGGGTAGGAGAAGTATTCCCAAAATGTGTTTAATGATTATAGATTATATCTTATATGGTTATACTTGAGTCCTTTTGTTGTTGTTTTTAAAAATATATATTTTATTGATTTTTTACAGAGAGGAAGGGAGAGGGATAGAGAATTAGAAACATCGATGAGAGGAACATTGATCAGCTGCCTCCTGCACACCCCCTACTGGGGATGTGCCCACAACCAAGGTACATGCCCTTGACCGGAATCGAACCTGGGACCCTTCAGTCCACAGGTGGACGCTCTATCCACTGAGCCAAACCAGTTAAGGGCTTGAGCCCATTTTTAAGTTTTGTTGTTTTTTTTTCAGTATTAGTAAGCTCTATTTTTCAAGTTTACTGGCATAAAGTTCATAATTTCCTTTTATTTTCTATTCAATATATGTAGAATTTTATGTTATTTCCTTTTTCATTCTTACTTGTGCTTACTTTGAATTCTCTCCTTTTTCTTGATTAAATTTGCTAGGACTGTCAATTTTATTAGCATTTTTGAAGAATGAACTTTTGACATTTTAAAATGGTTCATTTTTCTATTTCATTAATATATCTGTTATAATTATTTCCTTGTTTCTCATTCTTTAGTTTATTCTGCTATTTATTATTTAAACTTCTTAAGTTGGATTCTTAGTTCATTAAATTTGAAGCTTTTCACCTTTCCTATTTGTGAGCAGTTAAGGCTATAATTTTCCCTCAAAGAAATGCTTTTGCTGCACCTCACAATTTTGATAATATTGTCTTCATTCTTAAGTCCAAATATTTTGTACTTTCCATTAAATATTTAATTGAGCTGCCCTTGTTTAGAGGTATATTTATTTATTTTTATTGATATCTAATTTAATTGTATCAAAGAATGTGGTTTTATGACTCCAGGCCTTTGAAACTCGTTAAGGTTAGTTTTATGGCTTAAAACATCCCTTAGTTTTATAAGTATACTGAAGGCCTAGTGCACAAATTTGTGCACAGGTGGGGTCCCTCAACTTGGCCAGTGATTGGGGCTGTGAGAGATTGGCCGGAGGGAGGTGCCCACGGGAGGTTTGGCCAGCCCGGGGGAGGGACCATGGGAGGTTGGCTGTGGGAGTGCCCTGATCATCAGGGAGCAGCTCCTTCAGTGAGTGTCTGCCCCCTGGTGGTCAGTGTGTGTCATAGCGACCGGTTGACCGGTCTTTTGGTCCTTCAGTCGTTTGGTCATTCGGTCGCTTAGGCTTTTATATATATATAGATATTTATGTATTTGAAAAAGCTGTATAACTTTGAGCCAATGGAGAATATTGCAACCAATAATTACAGCATTCTCCCTAGGTTCTTTAGCTCAGGACTACAAATTGTGTTGTTCACATTTTACATATCCTCACTGAGGTTTTTTGCTGCTTACTGTGTTTATAAGTTTACAATGGTTATGTTATCTTGATAAATTGTAACTTTTATTTCCATGTAATGAATCTTATTACTTCTAGTAATAATTTTTGCTTAAAGTATATTTTGTTTACTATTACTATAGCAAGACCATCTTTATTTGGTTAGTATTTTCCTAGTATGTCATTTTCTAATTTGACTTTCATCCTTTCTATGCCTTTATGTTTTAGATGTGCCTTTTACAAACAAACAAAATTAGCCTGATTAAAAAAAAATTCTAGTCTGAAAAGCCTTGTTTCTAACTAGAGCTGTGAGAAGTTTAAAGATATTTTTGTTTAATTATTCACATATTTTGTTTATTTTTACTATTTGATATCATGCTCACTATTTTTCTGTTTTTATCTTCTGTTTCCTCTTCTCTCCCTTTTTTTCTTACTTTTTCTTACTCCATCCCCCTTACTGCTTTTTTGAAATCTTATACACTCATATATATTTTAGTATTTACCCTTGCCATTTAACATGCATACTTAAAGTCTAAAATAGTCAATATTTTTATCCTCCTCCATAATAATATGATTTAACTTCTCTTACCCACATGTCAACTCATATGCTATTATTGGTCAGTATTTTAGCTTTATCCTGTTTAACTTCCATAAATTAGACATTATTTAGCTACATTTATACTCATACTAGAGGCCTGGTGCACAGATTCATGCACTGGTGGGGTCCCTCGGCCTGGCCTGCGGAGATCGGGCTAAAACTGGCTCTCCGACATCCCCCGAGGGGTCCCGGATTGCAAGAAGGCACACAGGCCAGGCTGAGGGACCCCACCAGTGCAGGGCACCAGGCCTCCGGCATCCCCTGAGAGGTCCCAGATTGCAAGAAGGCGCAGGCCAGGCTGAGGGATTCATGCACCAGGCCTCTAGTGTGCATATAAGATCTTTGGTTAATCTCTTCCCACCCTCTCTCCTCCCCACTTCCCTCTGAGATTCATCCCCACTTCCCTCTGAGATTCATCAATCTGTTCCATGTTTTCATGTCTGAGGTTTCCGTTCCTGCATTGAGCATCTGCCCTCTGGTGGTCAGTGTGCTTCATAGCTACCGGACTGTCTGCAGGTCGGCCGGTCTGCCAGTCAGCCAGTCCGCGGTCAGCTAGTCACTTAGGTTTTTATATATATAGATCTTTGCTTGCCATTCCTTTTTACCTCTCATGCAATCCATTCAGGATCACTTTCTGTCTGGAGAATATTCTTTAGAATTTCTTAGAGTTAAGGGACTATTGGTGCTAACTCTCCTAGTTCATGATGACTTGATTAATGCCTTATTTCATGCTCATTTTTAAAATAAATTTATAAATCTTTATTGATACACTTTAAAAGAGACCTACTAATAATATGTCATGTATGTAAATACAAAGACTCAAACATAAAGATACCAATTTTATTTCAAATTCAACACAATTCCAAATTCTACCAGGTTTTTTGTTTTTGTTTTATTTTATTACACCTTAAGCTAACCCTAAATGAAAGATTCTACTAAATGGAGCCTCTTCCAGATATAAGACTTACAAATATATTATAATTAAGATCATGTGGCTTTAGCAAAAGAATAAAAAAGAGAGGGAGAGAAATGGAAAGAAATATATGTCCAGAAACAGAGCCAAGCACATATGGAAACTGGATTTTTAATATCAGAGGCATTGTGGATCAGGAGGGAAAGATAAGCCTTTCAATAAATGCTGCTCGGATAATGGATATCTATATAGGGGAAAGTGAAACTGGATTCCTACCTCATGCTATACACAAAATCTACATTATGTGGAGTAAAAATAAAACTTTTAGGATATTTTTATGCTTTCAGGGTTAAGAAATATTGTGTTATTCAGGGGGAAAAAATTTAAACCTTTAAGGAAAAGACTGTGAATCAATTAGACCACATTAACATTTAAAAACATCTGTGTAGTTACACATTATTAAAGGAAACAAATTTGTGATATATCATGTGCTTTTTATTTTTATTTTTAATATATTTTTATTGATTTCAGAGAGGAAGGGAGAGGGAAAGAGAGAGAAACATCAATGATTAGAGAGAATCATTGATCGGCTGCCTCCTGCATGCCCCACACTGGGGATTGAGCCCCCAACCCAGGCATGTACCCTGACTGGGAATCGAACCGTGATCTCCTGGTTCATAGGTTGACACTCAACTACTGAGTCACGCAAGCCGGGCTATTGTGTGCTTTTTATTCATTTATTTATTTATTTTAATTTATTTATTGTCTAAAGTTTTACATATGTCTCCTTTTTCCCCGATTGAACCACCCCCCCTCCCAGCGATTCCCACCCTGGGCAAGCCCCCACCGCCCCAGTATCTGTGTCCATTGGTTATGCTAATATGCATGCATACAAGTCCTTTGGTTGCTCTCTAACCCCGCCCCCCCCCCCCCCCAACCTCCACTGCCGTTTGTCTCTGGATCTATTTTTGTTCATAAAATTATGTTGATAATTATATCCCACATATGAGTGAAATCATGTGATATTTATCTTTCTTTGACTGGCTTAGTTCGCTTAACATAATGCTCTCCAGTTCCATCCATGCTTTTGCAAATGGTAAAAGTTCCTTCTTTTTTATAGGGGCGTAGTATTCCATTGTGTAGATGTACCACAGTTTTTTAATCCACTCATCTGCTGATGGGCACTTAGGCTGTTTCCAAATCTTAGCTATTGGTAATTGTGCTGCTATGAACATAGGGGTGCATATATCCTTTCTGATTGGTGTTTCTGGTTTCTTGGGATATATTCCTAGGAGTGGTATTACTGGGTCAAATGGGAGTTCTATTTTTAACTTTTTGAAGAAACTCCATACTGTCTTCCACAGTGGCTGCACCAGTTTGCATTCTCACCAGCAGTGCACAAAGGTTCCTTTTTCTTCACATCCTCACCAGCACTTGTCATTTGTTGATTTGTTGATGATAGCCATTCTGACAGGTGTGAGATGGTACCTCATTGTCGTTTTGATTTGCATCTCTCAGATGATTAGTGACTTTGAACATGTTTTCATATCTCTCTCAGCCTTCTGTATGTTTTCTTTTGAAAAGTGTCTACTTAGGTCTTTTGCCCTTTTTTTGATTAGATCATTTATCTTCCTTTTGTTAAGTTGTATGAGTTCTCTGTAAATTTTGGAGATTAAACCCTTATCGGAAATAGCATTAGCAAATATGTTCTCCCATGCAGTGGGCTTTCTTGATGTTTTGCTGATGGTTTTTTTTTGCTGTGCAGAAGCTTTTTATTTTGATGTAGTCCTATTTGTTTATTTTCTCCTTAGTCTCCATTGCCCTAAGACAGTGGTCAGCAAACTGCAGCTCGCAAGCCACATGCAGCTCTTTGGCCCCTTGAGTGTGGCTCTTCCACAAAATACCACATTCGGGCACGCACGTACAGTGCAATTGAAACTTCATGGCCCATGTGCAGAAGTCGGTTTTCGGCTCTCAAAAGAAATTTCATTTGTTGTACTGTTGATATTTGGCTCTGTTGACTAATGAGTTTGCCGACCACTGCCCTGGGAGCTGTGTCAGTAAAGATATTGCTACGACATATGTCTGCTATTTTGCTGCCTATGGAGTCTTGTAGGATTCTTATGGTTTCCCATCTTACATTTAAGTCCTTCAGCCATTTTGAGTTTGATTTTGTATATGGTGTAAGTTGGTGATCTAGTTTCATTTTTTGCATGTATCTGACCAAATTTCCCAGCACCATTTATTGAAAAGACTGTCTTGACTCCATTGTATGCTCTTGCCTCCTTTGTCAAATATTAATTGAGCATAATGGCTTGGGTCGATTTCTGGGTTCTCTGTTCTGTTCCATTGGTCTATATGTCTGTTCTTGTGCCAGTACCAGACAATTTTGAGAACTGTGGCTTGGTGATATAGCTTGATATCTGGTATTGTGATCCCTCCAACTTTGGTCTTCTTTCTCAGGATTGCTATGGCTATTTGGGGTCCTTTTTTATTCCAGATGAATTTTTGGAGAGTTTGTTCTAGGTCTTTGAAATGTGCCATTGGTATTTTAATGGGGATTGCATTGAATCTGTAGATTGCTTTGGGTGATATGGACATTTTAATGATGTTGATTCTACCAATCCATGAACATGGTATGTTCTTCCATTTGTTTATGTCTTCCTCTATCTCTTTTTTCAATGTCCTGTAATTTTCCAAGTACAGGTCTTTTGCCTCCTTAGTTAAGTTTACTCCTAGGTATCTTTATTTATTTATTTATTTTGGGTGCAATGGTAAATGGTATTGTTCTTTTAGTTTCTCTTTCTGTGAGTTCATTATTGGTGTATAAAAAGGCCATAGATTTCTGGGTGTTAATTTTGTATCCTGCTACATTGCCGAATTCATTTATTAGGTCTAGTAGTTTTTTGATGGATTCTTTGGAGTTTTCTATGTACAGTATCATTTCATCTGCGAATAAGGACAGTTTTACTTCTTCTTTCCCAATTTGGATGCCTTTTATTTCTTCTTCTTGTCTGGTCACTATGGCTAGCACTTCCAGTAATATATCTAACAGGAGTGGTGAAAGTGGGTATCCCTGTCTTGTTCCCGTTCTTAGGGGAAATGAGTTTAGCTTTTGCCCATTGAATATGATGTTGGCTGTAGGTTTGTCATATAAGGCTTTTATTATGTTGAGGTATGATCCCTCTATTCCCACTTTGCTGAGAGTTTTTATCAAGAAAGGGTGATGGATTTTGTCAAATGCTTTTTTTGTATCGATTGATATGATTATGTGATTTTTGCCTCTCAAATTGTTTATGTGCTGTATCACATTTATTGATTTGTGGATATTGTACCATCCTTGCATCCCTGGAATAAATCCTACTTGGTCATGGTGTATGATCTTTCTAATGTAATGCTGGATCCGATTTGCTAGAATTTTGTTGAGGATTTTAGCATCTATGTTCATCACGGATATTGGCCTGTAGTTCTCGTTTTTTTGTGGTGTCTTTATCTGGTTTGGGAATGAGGGTAATGCTGGCTTCATTGAAAGAGCTTGGAAGTGTGCCTTCTTCTTGAATATTTTGGAATAGTCTGAGGAGGATAGGTTTTAGTTCTTCTTTGAATGCTTGGTAGAACTCCCCTGTAAAGCTGTCCAGACTAGGGCTTTTGCTTACTGGAAGATTTTTGATCACTGCTTTAATTTCTTCAATGGTTATCGGCCTATTCAGGTTTTTTGATTCTTCCTGATTGAGTTTTGGTAGCTTGTATTTTTCTAAATATTGTGTGCTTTTTAAATTAAGGCATTGAGTACCAAGATATACTGCAGATATAATAGCAATCATAATTTGAAAGTACTGATGAATGCAAATGATATTTGGCAATATTAGCAACAATCATGTCTACTGGTCTCCAAGTCATAGATAATGCTTATACTATTGTGGTTTATTGTCTATGTTTATTCCTAAAGAAAATGCTAAGTTCTGGTTAGACATTTGTTAAAATAATACTAGTCCATAGATTAGACCAGGACTAGTATGAAGTGAGTGAAGCAATCATACTCAGTCAGCACTCAATTATCAAAATATTTTAATGCAATACTTTAAAAATTAAGGCAAAAAATCAGAATGAACAAAATATCAAGATTTTTAAATAAAGAGAGGATCAGTATAGATGTCCTAATTCCTAACCACAGGCCCAAATGATTCTATCCATGAACCCCAACTCCAGCTTAAGAATTTCTACATTTTAGACAGGTTGTCTTACTTTTTTTTTTATCAACTTATTGGGCATTGTTTGGGAAGAACCATCAAAATCTTCCAATCAAGTTTTTGCATTAATAATCTTTATTTATGACTAGGAAGACAAATAGGTTCTTCTGTGCTACATAAATTCCTCATAGTAAAATAAAGTTTCAAAATCCAATAATTCTTTCTCAGTGCTTTGACATTGTTGACAAAGATTAGAAAAACAAATGGAAAAAATAATTTTGACATATTACAGTTTCTGTGTCTGTAATCTACTAAAGGCAAGTCGTTTTTAAAATAATTCTGAGGAGAAACCAAGATGGCGGCATAGGTAAGCACCTAAACTGCTGCCTCGCACAACAATTTTAAAACTACAACTAAAAGACAGAACAGACACCATCCAGAACCACAGGAAAGCTGGCTGAGTGGAAATTCTACAACTAGAAGGAAAGAGAAAGGCTCACAGAGAATTGGAGGTACGGCAAAGGGTCTTTGTGCATGCAGAGAGGAAGGGCGGCTGAGAGCCTGGCTGACTTTCTCTGGCGGGAGGGGGAAGGAAGCCCCCGACAGCACTGAACCCCAGTTCTGACTGCACTGAATCCCAGTTCCGGGTGAAACCCCGTGGACCCAGGCTCATACAGGGGGAGTCTGGACTATCAGCTAGAGAGAAAGGTACCCGGAGACTCGGAGACCCAGGGGAGACCCGGGGGAGCCCCGGTGGGCAGGGGTCGGGAGGCGCGCGTGCCAGTGTGCACAAAGGCTGCGGAGGTTGCCACAGGCTTTCTCTAGCAGAAGGGAGTCAGAAGGTCCTGACTGCACTGAACCCCAGTTCTGACTGCACTGAACCCCAGTTCCAGGCGAGCCCCTGGGGACCCATGCTCTTACAGGAGGGAATCTGGACTCTCGGGCGGAGGCTCGGGAGCCGGGGAAGGCAGAGGTCTGGAGGCGCGCGCACCAGTGTGCACAAAGATTGCGGAGCTTGCCACAGGCTTTCCCTAGTGGAAGGGAGTCAGAAGCTCCTGACTGCACTGAGGTCTGAAGGTGCGCATGCGCACGCAAGGGCAAGGCTGACGGGAAGCCAAGACTGTCTGCTCTGCCCTGAGACTCTACTCATCCAAGCTGAGCACAGAGGCTTTTGCAATTTGGCAAGTCTAATCCTATAAGGTTGCCTCCAGCACCACTCTTCTCCCAGCGTAGACACAGCTGATCCTCACAGCCAACTGGCCTGGAGGTCAATTCCTCCCAGTGATACCAACAACAATCAAGAATTAACTACAACAAGGCTGTACACACAGTCCACAAAGGGGTGCACCAAGAGTATCCACCTCAGGTTAACTGGGGAGGCCGACCCACTGGGCCATATAGGAAACCTAGCACACAAACCTACCCTACCAACTCAGGGAAGCAGTGAAAATGCGGTGACAAAGAAACAGATCACAAACAAAAGAAATGGAGGAAAACAAACGACTGGATATAGAATTCAAAACCACGGTTATAAGGCTTTTCAAGAATATCCTAGAAAAGGCCGATAAATATAATGAAACCCTTGAAGATATGAAAAAGGACCAACTAGAAATTAAACATACACTGACTGAAATAAAACATATTATACAGAGACCCAACAACAGACTAGAGGAACACAAGAATCAAGTCAAAGAATTGAAATACAATGAAGCAAAAAACACTCAACTGAAAAAGCAAAAAGCAAAAAAAATCCAAAAAGTTGAAGATAGTGTAAGAAGCCTCTGGGACAACTTCAAGCGTACCAACATCCGAATTATGGGGGTGCCAGAAGAAGAGAGAGAGCAAGATACTGAAAACCTATTTGAAGAAATAATGACTGAAAACTTCCCCCACATGGTGAAAGAAATAGACTTATAAGTCCAGGAAGCGCACAGAACCCCAAACAAAAGGAATCCAAAGAGGACCACACCAAGACACATCATAATTAAAATGCCAAGAGCAAAAGACAAAGAGAGAATATTAAAAGCAGCAAGAGAAAAACAGTTAATTACCTACAAGGGAGCACCCATACGATTGTCAGCTGATTTCTCAACAGAAACTATGCAGGCCAGACGGGAGTGGCAAGAAATTTTCAAAGTGATGAATAGCAAGAACCTACAACCAAGATTACTCTACCCAGCAAAGCTATCATTCAGAATTGAAGGGCAGATAAAGAGCTTCACAGATAAGAAAAAGCTAAAGGAGTTCATCACCACCAAACCAGTATTATATGAAATGCTGAAAGGTATTCTTAAAGAAGAGGAAGAAGAAAAAAGTAAAGATAAAAATTATGAACAACAAATACATATCTATCAACAAGTGAACCTAAAAATCAAGTGAATTAAAAACCTGAGGAACAGAATAATCTGGTGAATATAATAGAATCAGGGGCATAGAAAGGGAGTGGACTGATAATTCTCAGGGGGAAAGGAGTATGGGGGGATTCAGGAAGAGACTGGACAAAAATCATACACCTATGGATGAGGACAGTGCTGGGGAAGTAAAGGCAGAAGGTAGGGTGGGAACTGGGTGGAGGGGAGCTATGGGGGGAAAAAGGAGAAACAATTGTAAGAATCTGAATAAAGATTTATTAAAAATATAAATAAATAAATAAATAATAAAATAATTCTGATATTTCTCTTATAATATGAGATTATTTTTTGCTATAAAAATAAATTTCAGTGGTGGTATCCCTCTAAGGAGCAAGGGGAAATGTTCAGGAGAACATGCTAACAGGTTAGGGACACTTCTCTCCCATAAACTGCCTTGTAGAAATGCCATCAGAGACAGAAAACCAGCTTTAATGTGCTTTCACTCTTTATTACAAAGCCATGCTCTTTTGAGAGTTACTCTTCAACAAGAGACATATTTCTATATTCAGCTGGCTCATATGCAGGAAGAACAACAGTAGCAAAACAAGGTTTTCAACACGGTGTTATAATTCTTTGTGGAATTTTTGGAGGACCTGGACTTTATTTTCAATTGTTCCTCCATTTGTCGCCACCAGTACTGAAGCTCCACCTAGGGCCCTTTTCTGTAATTACATTCATATACATTAAAGCTAATCTTTAGGACAGCGATGTGGAAAACAGTTATGCAAATGAGAGAGAGTGGCTGTCTTTGTTTTGCTCCAAGTATGTGTCCAATACATACCGATTAGACCTGGTCACTCATAGGAACGCTAAGACAGTGAACCCGTGGGCTGCTGGCCAGGCAAGGATGCGGTCAACATCTTATCTCTGGCCTTGGGTGGCTGCTCTCCAGGAATGCAGCCAGCTAACCTTTGTAACAAGGTGGTCCCAGCCCAGAAAGGGAGGTGAAGTGGAGAAACAGCAACCTCCTTGTGTATGACAGGCAAGGCCAGATGGGGAAGGTGGGAGAGGCTTAAATCTGATGAAGGCAGGGAAAGATCAAAGGGCAGGCCTAAAGAATTTGGTTTAGCAGTTGCAATACAACTCTTAAAATCTTGGTTGTCTCCTCTATCTTTTATATTTCTGTTGGTTGGCTTGTCAGTATTTTATGCCTGGTCCACTGGGTGGTTTTTTTGTTTTTTTTGTTTTTTACTCCCTCTCTCTCCAGCAGTGAGAGATGCGGAATGATTTGAGCCAGCACCCCAGAGTGTTTTGACTCACACCTGCCATCTGTCTGCTTAGTCACTGTGCAACCATCCTTCTCCTCACTGATGATTTTTATTTGATGTAAGAACTGGCAGTGGTTGTGTTAGGAGATTGTTGGAGTTTTTTTTATTGGGTGATGCAGCAAGGCGCATCGGTATTTCAGATCTTCACTTGGCTTTTTCTGGGAACTGCCATATGTTCCTAAAGGTACTTAGTGTGGGGGAGAGTGGTAAAAAAGAGGGGAAAGGGGATTCTTTTTGAAAATGTTATTTAAAAATTATAGACATGTAGACCATTACCACCCAGCATAGAGCAAGTGGAAATCTCCCAAATTATTTATATGCAGAGTCCATATAAATAATCCCAGCTCCTAATTTCAGCAAACTACCCTGACTTTCTGCATGTTCCCATAGACAGTCTTGCTCTGTAGAGTTTGGGGAGTAAATTCTCTGTGAAGAAAAATAGAGCTGTAAAGAATTAATTGTTTTTACATATAGTCATGAAACCAAAGCAGAAATTGTGCTTAAAGGGACCACTCTAGGTACATAGCCAGACCATTTAGGCAAACAAATCCATTTTAGAATCAGATTACAAACCAGAGGGATGCGTATTTTAGTTAAACATCTATTTCATATGCTAACAAAATTTATGTTTTAATTATTTTACATTTGTAAAGAATATACTATATATGTATATATAAGTACAGTATAAATAAGAAAAAACAAACATTCCTATCCACCACTCAGCTTAAGAATGAAACTGTCATGTTTTGAAGTTGCTTCTGTGTATCTCACCTAGCATTACCACCCTCTCAACGTACTCCGGTCCTTGCTTCCTAGAATTATGGGTTATCCTTTATTTTTTTTCTTTTAAAAAAACGTATGTATCCCTAAATAATGTTTGTTGGCTTTTGTATGTTTGAATCTTATATAATTGGTACTGCAAACTATGTATTTTCTGTCACTTTCTTTTTCATCAGCATTATGTTTCATTCATATGAATGTATAAAACTATAGTCCATTTGTTTTCACTGCTATATATTAAGGATTCCATTATACTATGTATCTACCACCACTTATTTATCTCGTCTCCTGCAATGGTCCTTTGGGTTGGTTCCAGTTGACTGTTAAAACCCGTGCTGCGCTGAACATTTTAGTACCGCTCTTCTGTTGCACATACGTGAGATTTCCCCTAGTCGAGGGTATTGCTCTACAATTGGAATTGCTGACTGTTAGATGGATGCATCTTTAACTTTCTTAGATAATGTCAAATTATTCCCAAATTATTCCCTCAGACACATTTACCCTCTCATTAGCAACATATAAGGGTTCCTGTTGTCAAGCACAGTTGATATGTCAGGCTTTAAAATGTTTGCCAATATTTTGAATATAAAATGGTTGTTCAGCCTTTTCCTAATTACAAGTGAAATTGGACATATTTGTATAAATTTACTAATCATTGGTTTTTCCTCTTCTGTGAAATGGGTATCCATGCTTTTTGCCCATATTTTTATTAATTTGCATGTGTGATTTTTTACTGGATACACAAACACATATACATACTAGTACACATATACATATACTAGTACATACACAAAGTAATATACATATTACTTGGTTCTAACTAATATATGTCAGAAATTGGAATACATAAGTTTACCACCCTACCCCACCCTGGCTGATGTCTTGTCTTTTCACACTTTTAAAATTGTGTCCTTTAATATACAAGTTCTTATGTTAATAGACTTGTATTTATCTCTTTTACTTTATGGATACTACTCCTTTTGTGTCTTAAGTAATCCTTTGTGTAACACAAAGTTGCAAATATACTCTATCTTTTTTTCAGAAAGTTTAGAAACTTATATGTATTTAATCCATCAGGATTTTTTTTATTAGAATAATAAATATCCATATAGGAAACAAGTTGTCCAGGCATTATTTATTAAGTTGCCCATTCCATTCTTTCCACATTACTTTAAAATTGTAGCTCTGACTTCTTTCATATATGTGAGGGTTTCTATTTTTGTTTCATTGGTCTATTTGTCTATCTCTACACCTGTAACATACTAGTGAAACTTGAAATAATCATGGAAATACAGTGGGAAAAGTCTTTCCATTTTCACATGTACATTTTTTTTCTCCTGTAGTATATTGGCTATTCTTTTTATCCTCTTGTTCTTTTGCTATTTTGTATAAATTTTACAATTAGCTTATCATATTCCACAAAAACAATTTAATAAATGTGTCATGTGGTTTACTTTAATTATAATTTTTCTATAACATAACTAAGTCTGCACAAATAAGTATTAAATAATTTTTAAGGGGTGCGAAATGATTAAGGAATGAGTTAACTCAGTAGCATAAATCCTAAAAATTTAATTATTGAGATTTCATTTTTGTTTACAAAATGAAACATCATAGCCTATAAGAACCCAGCCATGATAAATGAGTGGAGATCTTATATATTCTATCCTAGCTAGTTCATTTTTGAATCAGGTATATCTTGGGAGAATCTAAGCTTTCAATAAAATCAGTGAATGAGTATTTATTCATAAGCAATTATAATGTGCCAAGCCCTATTCTAGATAATATAGAAAATATATACATGGTGTAAAATATGATTTAGGTCTTCCAAGTATTTATAATCTATTGTGGAAACAATTGATTATCAATAAAATTCTAAACTTTGGAGTTCTGACTATGAACTAGTATGGAATAAGAGTTCAGAAAAAGGAGAGAACAGTGTGAACTGAAATAATCAGGATATATTCCATAATGAAGTAGGATTTTTAAAAAGAAAAGAAAGAAAAGAAGAACAAGGTCTGGTACATAATAGACATCCAATAAATATTTGTAAAATTAGTGACATCAAGGAATATTTCATCAAATAGGTACAGAAGGTATAAATGGGGGTCCAGTGGGAAATTCGTGTGATAAGTTAGAGGGCAGAATGAGTCAAGGAAAACCTGAGCCACAGGTAGCTGATGAATCCAGTTTTAAGGCAATAGAGGTCTGAGAAAAGTGTCATGGCAACGTGAAAAGAATGTAAGTTAGTAAATTTAAATATTTATAAAAGGATCAATGAAATTAGTTACGCATTAGGTCACTAATTAGGAGTTATTAACATAATAATTAGTATATAATAAGAAAGATTACCTCAAATTTTCTCACCTGGGATTCATGAAGTATGACTGATTCCTCTCCCTCCTCCACTAATTAAGACCTTGGAAGGACTTTCTAACAGGTTTGATGGGAAGGAAAATACTTTTGTTCTGGACATACTGAGTTTGGGACAATAGAAAAATATAAGCAATTGGAAGCATGGGATAAGAACATAGTTGAGACATCTGCTATGTTTTTAAAAGCTAAAATTATAATGGGGCCTCCCAGCCTGAGAATTTAAATAGGGCTGTTTGGATGGGACACTTTTGAGTGTATCTAGAGGTCTTCTAGTGGCTGCTGCTTAATTCTGGAGGTTTAATGTATGAATTCAATGCAATTCCAACCTCAGATATTTGACACCAGCAATAAGCCAGGTCTTATTCCTCAGAAGTCCCAGTTCCCGTGGAATCTAGACTCTGGTCGGCATGGAGATGCTCTTGGAAAGTAACTCATTCTAAGGGAGGAAGTGCTGCACAGGTTCTGAGATGGAAGGAGAGAGCTCTCAGCTCCTTCGTTCCTCTACGTCCCATCTTCCTCACTCTAACACTAACCGTGATGTACCACTCATCTCACTCACACTAACCATAGGAGTGTGGAGGAAACATTTGAGTTCTGAGAAATACGTTGTACCAGTGGATACTCGAAAAGCCCTGGTAAATAGGAAGAAGCACCAGCAATGAGGACCTGGACATCACTGCAGAAAGCTGAGGCAGGAAGACGGAAATTTGCTGCTGCCGTATGGGAGAGGAGAGGACCATTTCATGAGCACATGGGAGATGCTCCCTAGAGACTCCCATAGTGGTTGGGAGAGATTTATCAGGGAGAATGGGTTGTTGATTTCTCAAATCTGCATTATTCCAATGAATCTCATTCAATTAGAGACAATGCCATACTCCAAAAGGGAAATTGTAATGTGCCTAGGCATTTTTACTTATCACAATGACTCTGGGGTCCTATAGACATTTCAGTTGTTGGGACCAGGGGTGAAAAGCTAATGCAATGCTCAAGACAGTCTCACAGAAGGAAACATTTTTTCTTCCCCAAATGCTAACCAATATGCCTCTGTTGAGAAACTGCATTATAATGACACCAAATAATATGATAAACTATGAGGTGTGCTCTTTCTTTTTCTTCTAGAATATGTAAGATATTTGATAAATGGCAAAACAGCTATAGGTAATGAGCATTAATTTTCAAATCAAATATCGTGGCAGAAGTAGTGAAATACATGATTTTCAAACTCAAGGAAAGTACGCTAATGTTGAATTTTTAAAAAAACTAAAAATTGGAAAAAAAATACAGTGCAGTTTTATATCCTTAAAATTTCTACTGCCACACAAAAAGGTCATTGTAGGAAGCCTAATTGTTATTGTACTCATGTTTTAAAAAGACGAGAATTTTCTCGTTTCTAAATCCCCAAAGAATGGAGATTAAGAGGAAATACAGAGAATAAAGGACTTAAAAGAAATTTATCATCTGTGTTCTATGATTCCAGGAAAAAATACCATATAAGTCATCCTAATGATAGAGTTTTCTTTCCTTTGTGGAAGGAAAACAAAGAGCAATTATCTTAGCTGAATGCATTTCTCCCTTCCTCGGCAGGTTTAAATATTATATCCTCCTGTTGTTGAAAATCCATTTCTTCCTTGTTCTCCTGCCAGAGAAAATTCCGTTTCATTAATCTAAAGGGGAATTTTCTGAATAAAAAGAGAGAGAAAGCTTACCCAGAAAAAGTGGAAGATAGTAAGTCAGAAGCAGCAGGAGCTATACCAAGAGAGCATTGCGGGTCAGATTTCAAAGAGAGTTCACCTTCAGTAGCACAAACTGCTGGAGCACAATAATTTCCTCTCTCTTATAATTACAAAAATGGGAAAGCATATTCTAGCCCTTCATGCATAATGTATCATTCTGTCGCCCATCTTGAATATTAAAAGGATTCAGGTCTGTAAAACTCTTGTGTATTTCTTGAGAGTCAGTTACACATGATAATATAGTATACTGGTACATTTTATTTTAAGTAAAGTAACTCATAAATTGGAAGGCTCTCCTTATTAAAAGAATTTGGGAAACTAGGAAGAAGGAATGAGTAGTAATTTTGAATTCAGATAGCCCGAGATCAAATCCTGGATTTACTACTTACTGTGTATTTGGGCAGATAGCTTTGGTTGCCTCATCGATAGCCTGAGATTAGTATTTCTAAGAAAATTCCATGTAGAATTAGTAAAAGATGCAATACCTAAAAATTCAAAGAAAGTACACATTAATGTCGAATTGAAAAAGCTAAATTTTGAATAAAATATGCCACAACTTATATTCTTAAAGTTTCTTCTGCTTGGCATAAAGGCCACTGTCTTCTAAATTCTGTCTACAAACTGAACAGGTTCTTTAGTTCATCTCTCTCTTCTAGTACTTTCTAATACACAGCTAGCAGAAACCAATTGACCCGGGATATCTCTTTAGTCACTTTCCACACGTTTATTAGGTATACTTCCTTGTTTAAAAATTAGGTATACTTTCTATCTTCCAAAGTTACCACAGGTGACAGTTTTATTTTTTTTTTTTATTTTTTTTTTTTTTATTTTTTAAAATGTTTTTTATTGATTTTTTATTTTTTATTTTTTTTTTTTTGCATTTTATTTTATTTTATTTTTTTTAAATAAATCTTTATTCAGATTATTACAATTATTTCTCCTTTTTCCCCCCATAGCTCCCCTCCACCCATTTCCCACCCCACCTTCTGCCCTTACCTCCCCCCCACTGTCCTCATCCATAGGTGTATGATTTTTGTCCATTCTCTTCATGAACCCCCCATACCCCTTTCCCCCTGAGAATTATCAGTCCACTCCCTTTCTATGCCCCTGATTCTATTATATTCACCAGATTATTCTGTTCCTCAGGTTTTTAATTCACTTGATTTTTAGGTTCGCTTGTTGATAGATATGTATTTGTTGTTCATAATTTTTCTCTTTACTTTTTTCTTCTTCCTCTTCTTTAAGAATACCTTTCAGCATTTCATATAATACTGGTTTGGTGGTGATGAACTCCTTCAGCTTTTTCTTATCTGTGAAGCTCTTTATCTGCCCTTCAATTCTGAATGATAGCTTTGCTGGGTAGAGTAATCTTGGTTGTAGGTTCTTGCTATTCATCACATTGAAAATTTCTTGCCACTCCCGTCTGGCCTGCATAGTTTCTGTTGAGAAGTCAGCTGACAGTCGTATGGGTGCTCCCTTGTAGGTAATTAACTGTTTTTCTCTTGCTGCTTTTAAGATTCTCTCTTTGTCTTTTGCTCTTGGCATTTTAATTATGATGTGCCTTGGTGTGGTCCTCTTTGGATTCCTTTTGTTTGGGGTTCTGTGGGCTTCATGGACTTGTAAGTCTATTTCTTTCACCAGGTGGGGGAAGTTTTCGGTCATTATTTCTTCAAATAGGTTTTCAGTATCTTGCTCTCTCTCTTCTTCTGGCACCCCCATAATTCTGATGTTGGTACGCTTGAAGTTGTCCCAGAGTCTTCTTACATTATCTTCAACTTTATGGATTTTTTTTTTTGCTTTTTGCTTTTTCGGTTGAGTGTTTTTTGCTTCTTTGTATTTCAATTCTTTGACTTGATTCTTGGGTTCCTCTATTCTGTTTCTGGGTCTCTGTATAATATTTTTTATTTCAGTCAGTGTATGTTTAATTTCTAGTTGGTCCTTTTTCATAACTTCGAGGGTCTCGTTATATTTATTGGCCTTTTCTAGGATATTCTTAAAAAGTCTTATAACCGTGGTTTTGAATTCTATATCCAGTCGTTTGTTTTCCTCCATTTCTTTTGTTTGTGATCTGATTCTTTGACCCCGCATTTTCACTGATTCCCTGAGTTGGTAAGGTAGATATTTGTGCTAGGTTTCCAATATGGCCCAGTGGGTCTGCTTCCCCAGTTAACCTGAGGTGGACACTCTTGGTGCACCCCTTTGTGGACTGTGTGTACAGCCTTGTTGTAATTAAGTCTTTATTGTTGTTGGTATCACTGGGAAGAATTGACCTCCGGGCCAGTTGGCTGTAAGGATCAGCTGTGTCTATGCTGGGAGAAGTTCGGTGCTGGAGACAGCCTTATAGGATTAGACTTGCCAAATTGCAATAGCCTCTGTGCTCAGCTTGGATGGGGTGGAGTCTCAGTTTTGGCTTCCTGTCAGCCTTGCCCTTGCGCGCATGTGCGCTTTCAGTCCTCCGCCTTCCCCAGCTCGAGTCTCCGCCCGAGAGTCCAGACTCCCCCACAAGAGCGTGGGTCCCCAGGGGCTCTCCTGGAACTGGGGTTCACTGCAGTCAGAACTGAGGCTCAGTGCAGTCAGAATCCTCTGACTCCCTTCCACTAGGGAAAGCCTGTGGCAACTTCCGCAGCCTTTGTGCACACTGGCGCGTGCGCGCGGGCACTTTCAGTCCTCCGCCTTCCCGGCTCCCGAGTCTCCGCCCGAGAGTCCAGACTCCCCCCACAAGAGCGTGGGTCCCCAGGGGCTCGCCTGGAACTGGGGTTCACTGCAGTCAGAACTGGGGCTCAGTGCCGTCAGGAGCTTCTGACTCCCTTTCACTAGGGAAAGCCTGTGACAACTTCCGCAGCCTTTGTGCTCACTGGCGCGCGCGCGCGGGCACTTTCAGTCCTCCGCCTTCCCCGGCTCCGGAGTCTCCGCCCGAGAGTCCAGACTCCCCCCGAGAGTCCAGACTCCCCCCGTAAGAGCGTGGGTCCCCAGGGGTTCGCCCGGAACTGGGGTTCAGTGCTGTCAGAACTGGGGTTCAGTGCGGTCGGAAGCTTCCTTCCCCCTTCCGCCAGAGAAAGTCAGCCAGGCTCTCAGCCGCCCTTCCTCTCTGCGCGCACAAAGCCCCTTTGCCGTACCTCCAATTCTCTGTGAGCTTTCCTCTTTCCTTCTAGTTGTAGAATTTTCACTCAGCCTGCTTTCCTGTGGTTCTGGATGGTGTCCGTTCTGTCTTTTAGTTGTAGTTTTGAAATTGTTGTGCGAGGCAGCAGTTTAGGTGTTTACCTATGCCGCCATCTTGGTTTCTCCAGGTGACAGTTTTAAAAAATTGTTTCTCTACTATGCAACTTGAGTCACCTTTGTTTCAACCTCTTATAGTAGTTTACTTATTGTTCCAGCCTTCACTACTAGTTTGCTCAAAAAATTTTCCAGTCTTTGCTAACAGTTTTCTTGCTATACTATTCTAGACTTAGCTAACAGCCTTGGACCACAGCTTTTCCAGTTTCTACTTACTGCCTCGTCCTAAATCCACTGTCACACTTCAGATATCTGTTATAGCAACACCCCACTTATAGAAATAAATTTTTATATCAATGTTTGCTTATAACAAGCCACTCCAAAACATAGTCCCTTAATAGCGTAATCATTTCTTAGCTCACAAATCTGTAGATTAGCAATTTTGGCTGGACCTCTCTGGATGATTCCACCTGGACTCACTCATGTGGCTACGTTCAACTGGCCTTGCTCACATACATGGTGGTGGCTGGAGCGACAGGGGCAGTTGCATCACATGTCTCCAACATGTAGCAGGCTGGCCTAGGCTTCTTATTGCTGAGTTCCAGAACCAGCAAGAGAAAGTAAGTTTCAATGTGTAATCAGTTTTCAAGTCTTCATGTCACATTTGCTACTTTCTCACTGGTTAAGCAAAACGTCAGTGTGGGAGGTGACTATCCGTGGCCATGGCATGAGTGTAAGTGGAAATTTTGAGAACAATCTGTAACAGGTGGTGATGCCTGAACTTGGTTTCAAAGGACACACAGGATTTTACAGATAGACCAGTGGGAGGGAAATTTCATTGCAAAAAGAAGGAACATTACATTGAGAGGCATGATAATCTATTCTGAAAACATGTGTTATTGCCCTTTCTTCATATTGCCACCATTCAACCTTGCATATTTCAAACTTCAAATTAAGAACTCAGATTATATACTTTTTTTCATTTTAACAGCTTTTAATGAAAGTGGTATTGAGCCCTAGCCAGTTTGGCTCAGTGGATAGAATGTCAGCTTGAGGATTGAAGGGTCTCTGGTTCGATTCCAGCCAAGGACCTAGGTTGCAGACTTGATCCCCAACCCTGGTCAGGGTGCATGTGGGAGGCAATCAATCGATGTGTCTCTCTCACATCTATGTTTCTCTCTGCATGTCTCTCCCTCTCCCTTATACTCCCTAAAAATCAATGGGAAAATATCTTCAGGTGAGGATTAGCAACAAAAAAAGTTGTATCGAAGATTACTTTATTCCTGTAACTTCTCAATTATTTATCCCTTGTATTTGCCTTTTCCTTTCCTGCTGGGCAAGATATGGCTTTACGTTCACATATCTTTTTATGATCTTTGTCCAGCTTCAGTCTAGTGATGACCACCTTGCTGGGGTGAATGCCTACATGAACAGGTTGTATCATTAGTCTTCTGCAGCACTCATTTAATATAGGTGACACGTTTCTTCCTGTAGACCGGACCACTTTGCCAATTGGCTGCCCTCTGTAGTGTCCTCATACAACTGAACTTCATCATTCTTTCGGATGGGCATGGATCAAACCTTGTACTTCTGTGTCAGCTCTTTGGGAAGAGGAGAAACGTATTCTTCCTGCAAATGTGGGGAGGTGCACTGAAATGCCTTTATGGTTCTTGCTTCAGTCAGAAGTCACAAAGGGATCAAACTTCATTTTGGCCACTGGCACTTCAGCAATGGCTGCAAAAGGGAGAATTTAGATTATATTTTAATGTCAAATTTTAATTCAAACCAATTTGCTTATTCTCCCTAAAGAAGTTGTCTTAAAAATTATGAAGAGAACAGTAAAAATACTGAAATTCATATAGTTGACCCAACTTGCCTTTCAGACTTCAAATTATCATCACTTTCTAAATATGATAAAATTTAAAAAATTCACACACTACCAAAATATAATGAAATGAATCATTAATATTATTTTCATCCAAGACAATTCAGATTAGGGTGGTGGGCAGTACATGAAAACAGTAAGCACACCAGTGGAATTCCTTGAAAAAATAGACTTTGTTGGCTATGATGGATTTTTGCATAGCTGGGTAGAGGAGAGCCAATGAGAAAGAAGTTTGTTGGTAATGGTCAGTTTTATGCAGAAAATGGTTTAGCCAATGATAGTAGTTGACCTGTTATGTTACACACCCAGGTCTATGCTTAAATGACATCACACAACTCTCCATATTTTAATGTTCTAAAATTGAAAGAAACGTGTGTAGATGCATTTCACATTTAACTGTAGGGGTAGAAAAAGTTGCTACCACATGTATTTCATGCCACTGTCAAGATGTTTGTTTTCAGCATTTTACCTCTGTGATCTAGATAATGAAAACTGATGTTCAGAGCGGTTGTAACCCAGCTTTGTATCTTGGCTCTCTCAAGACCTATCTGATATAACAGTTTCAGAAGAGAAGAATGTCATACATTTGAAAATAAGTGAATTACTATACTGTTACATATGGAGTCTTTGGTTAATCTCTTCCCACATCCCTAGCTCCTGAGATTCCTCAGTCTATAAAATCAGAAACAAAGTAGGTGAAGTAATAATCGACACCACAGAAATACAAAGGATTGTAAGAAACTATTATAAACAACTATATGCCAACAAATTGGACAACCTGGGTGAAATAGTGTTTTCATTTTTTTATGTAAATATATGACTCTGTTTAATGAATGGATTCTGTGCTTTAAATATCCTTAAATAAAATTCTTTCAAAAAGGATTTTTAAAATTACATTTATAGTATACATTTATGCAACCATGGAATGCTGGTTTTGAGGCCAGGATCCAGTACTATCCTAATGTATACAACACCCTAAGCCATTGCCTATTTGTTTGACAGTGGTTGACCCTCCTGTGTATGGATGACCTGTGCCCAAACTGCTGATTCTACAGTCCATCCATCTCCAGAGCCGAGCTGTCTAGAGGAGTTACCTCAGCAGACTGCACACATCCTCTCCTCTGTTGTTTATTCCCCTGGCTGTCTCCTCCTTTTTGCATGTATTGCTCATACAAGTGAAGCTCATTTAACCCTCATAACAAAACAAGGTGCTGACATGTTTAGTTTTTTCTTTTAGAAGATTCTCATTTAAGATCTTAACTTGCACTGTGAAATTTTCTTCCTTGATGATTCCAAGGAAAATAAGAGCCCAGTCAAATTTGAATAATCCTAAATCCTAAATGAGTGAGGTTCAAAAAATAAACTGTAATGTGCATAATAGTCTGTCCATTCCAGTCTGATTAATTCCAAACTCCCTGCAATGAGGGAAAAGTTAACCTGGAAGCACTCTGGAAAAAATTTTGCATGCCAAATGAGACATATATATGAATAATTGTCTCAAAAAGTATTAAGGTTTGCCTAGAAAAAAATACATTCTCTGGACATCTAATGTTTACTGGCTGAAGCCAGGTTGCTTCCTAGCAAGCTTATCCACTACTAATTACAAAGCACTTTCCTCCAGTGCACATTTAGTCCAAATGTAAATATTCTAAACATAATTACCCTTGGAAGGCTACAGTCTGGGAACATTCCCAGTGGAATGCTCCAGTGCTCTCATTTCTCTATTAATAGTTCCTCACAATTTTTTTTTCATGTTGCAGATGTTCTGAAAACATGTGCTAGATGCTTTTTGTTGCTCGAAAAGAATTTAAATCTTTTATATTTTAATACTAATTTGGAAAATTTAATATCTCCTTCATATTTATAAATTTTAATTTTTGCCATGAACTACTAAAATGATCATAACTTAAAAAGGCAAAAAAGTTATAGATAAGTATTAATTTAATAAAAATAAAAATGTGACCTAGTTGTAATTCTGTATTTCTTCTTTTCCCAATCACTTTATTTATCATTAGTTAGTTTTGATATGGTTTATAAAATATTATAAAAAATATAAATTGCAGATACTCCTTATATCTTCAGATTAAAACTAAAAAATGTTCATGTCTTTTTGTCAAACTTTGTTGACATGTATATATCATTCTATGTGGACACCTAGTAGTCTATAATTATGCATGTAGACAGGGAAAAAATATAAATTGAAAATTGATATTTTATATATTTTTCACAAAATTAGAAAGCATTGTTGTAAAAGTAAATATGTTACTTTGGAGTTTTCAAAAGTATTTTATCTTTTTCTAATCACAAAAGTTAAATATGTTCATGATAGGAAAATCAGAACATATATTTAAAATTAACACAAAAAAATTCCCTTAGTTCTGCCATCCAAAGATGAATATTTTACACATTTATTATACTTTTATATTAGTTCATTTCTTTTTTAAAAAAATTACCATACTTATTTCTTATCAGTATAAATGTTATGAACCTTTTTTAATGTTTTTCAAAATTTAACCAAAATCATACTATATTTAACCACATACTATTTATGGTATCTTCAATTTTCTTTCAAAAATAACTTTGTGATACTGTAAGTGTATGTTTGCACTTTATAGTTTTTGTATTTATAAAGTCCTTCAAGGAGAATAATTCTAAAAGTCAAATTATTTGATTAAGGGATACAGTTGCTTTAAGACTTTTGACATATTGCTAACAAAAAGGTTTAAACCAGTCCATACTCCCCAAGAGTATAAGAGTGTCTGTCTTTATTACCTCCTTACAAGCATTCAGTATTTTTATTTTTGAAATAGGAAATAAGTGGAGAGATAATAGCAAAATCTAATATCTAATAATTTTATTTTGGAATTTTTAAAAAGACTTCTAATGATATTAGAGTTTCCCACATTTTGAATATGTGTTAATTTATCTTTGGCTAATTATCTGTTCATATTCTTTGTTCATATGTTTAGTGAAGATTTCTTTCACCATTTGTGATTTAGGAAGTTTCCTTCTTGCATAAATTTGATAATTATTTACTTTAATTTTATGCTTGTTTTTTATATTTTGAATTTGTACACTAAATTCTTAAATTCAGAGATGGTATGAGTAAAGGTTATAAACAAACATCCCTATACTCATGACTTGTCCGAGAATCATTTAATGAATAATCTTTGCTTTTTTGTTAATTTGAGAACTTTTCTTTATCATATACTTTAATTTTTGTAGCACTGCAATATTTTAATATTTGGATATGTTATAACTCTCCTCATAACTATTATTTTTCAACTTTGTTTATCTAACAATATTTTCAGGTCATTTTGAAAATTTTAAAGAAATGGTTTTTGGATGTCAGTGAGCCTGTAAATCAGTTTGGAATGATTTGACATCTTTAAATTATTCTGTTTTCCTTTCCAGAGACATGGTATATTTTTAGTTTTTTCTTAGGTCACAGAATATGACTACTGTGAAATATCTTGTCTTTTACATTATCAAGCCAGCTATTGATAGATATATAATAACACTATTGATAATAACAATATTTACATATATATATGTAATGTGATGACCATGATGACCAAGCAACCGGTCACCATGAGGTGCATTGAGCACCTCTTGGTCCCAGCCGCCCCCTGCCCATAAGCGGGGCACGGCAGGACTGGGGACTGGCAAGTGGGCTGAACAGCTGATCTCTTGGTCCCTGCCCCTGGCCCGCAGGCTCCGATGGATCAGCGATGGTAAAAGGGCAATTGGGGTGGGTGGCAAGAGGAACAGGCTGGCTGTCAGGCCATTGGGATCACCAGCTCATCCCCAGCTGCTCAGGGGCTCAGGCCTGCAGGAAAGCAGGCACCGGCAACTTCACCTCCATGCGTATATGCCGGGCCAGCCGCTGATGGAACGCGCTGCCGGCTCGGGGCCGCTCACGCCAGGGCTGGTAGGTCGCTGGCGTGCCCCGCAGCTTCCATCAGCGCCTCAAGCCCCAGCAGCAGCAGCAGCAGAGGCGGTGGCGGTGCCTGCGTGAGCGGCCCTGAGCAGGCAGCACGTTCCATCAGCGGCCAGCCTGAAGCACATGCATGAAGACGTCACCGGCTCCTGCTTTCCCGCAGGCCTGAGCCCCTGAGCAGCTAGGGATGAGCTGGTGATCCCAATAACCTAACAGCCCAGCAGCATAAGTGGCGTTTGGCCTGAGGACTGGCAAACAGGCAGAAGATGGCCCTAATCGCAGGAGGCTAGGCCCTAGGGACCCTACACACACGATTTCATGCACTGGGCTCTAGTGTAATAATATTTATCTCTTTGTCTAGCTAGATATTGCCAGGTATTCAGGATGGGGCAAAAGTAGGTTTACATTTGTCAGTACGTGAAACACAGTTTATTCTTGTATTATTATTTGTTAATTATTGTATAATTTTCCATACAACTGTAAACCTACTTTTGCCCAGCCCTGTATAATAATAATAATAATAATATAATACCTATATTCATTAGTCTTGGGGTTTACTAAGCAATTATCTTATTTAATTTTCAAAATAATCTAAGGAAGTGGACATGATGGTTTTCATTTTACAGACTTAAGAAAAAACACAAAACACTAAAACTTAGAGAGTTCGAGTAACATGTTCAATTTGTAACTTTTGAGTGACAGACCCACGTCTGACTAACCTCTGACTTCAAAGCCTGTGCTCTTAATTGCTCTACTCTGCATTATGAAAGCCATTAAATTTTATATTTTTAACTTACATTCCTATTGACTGGGTTTTAGGACATTTGAATTACAAATTTCAAATCAACATGCTTTATTCCCTGTTGCAGACTCCTCAATAAATCCTCTATTGAGTTTCAAAGGATACTCCACAAACAAGAACTCTCAAATGACTGTCAGTAGAATTTGTCAAAAGATTAGAAAGGCTCTATTAATATTTATGTGTACATTTTGTCCTTAGCACAAACTTTGTGATTTAAAAAGTATGTCCCTTTTCCACCACTGGAATTTCTTATGTAAAAACTTTTAGACACTTCAGAAATTCCTACTTAATCTTCCTTATTCATTAGACAATCATCATAATGGCATAGTATTAATTATACCTACTGTGGTCACAATGGGAAAAATAAGTAAAGTCAAGTTGTTTGACTCCCCAAAGGCTTTCGAGAATTATACTCATGAACTACAGTTTCTCAACACAGCTCAACTGACCACAGAATTTTAAAGTGACCATTAAGAAATGGATGATGACATCTATACTAATAAAAGAGTAATATGCTAATTAGATCAGGAGACCTTCCAGACATCCTTCCGGACAAAGCCATGGTTGGTGGGGCCAAGGCAGAGGTGGTTAGGGGCGATCGGGCCAGCAGGTGGGGGTGGTTAGGGGCAATCAGGCAGGCAGGCAGAGTGGTTAGGGGCGATCAGGCAGGCAGGCAGAGTGGTTAGGGGCGATCAGGCAGGCAGGTAGGTGAGTGGTTAGGAGCCAGTGGTCCCAAATTGCGGGAGGGATGTCCAACTGCAGGATCAGGCCTAACCCAGCAGTCAGACATCCCCTGAGGGGTCCTGGATTGGAGAGAGTGCAGGCCGGGCTGAGAGCCCCCCCCCCCAACCGCCACCGTGCAAGAATTTTGTGCACTGGACCTCTAGTATCAAATAATAGCTTATGAACAATGTAACATTTCTTCAGAATGAAGAAGAGTCCTTATAAAATGGGACCAGACCATATAATTTTATAGAAAAATTGTACATTATGGAAGATACTTGATGGAAGAGGAAGAAAATGGCTCAGTCTTATGAGCTGAAGTCACCCAAGATCTTTGGTTCTGTCCATCATGGCAGATGGTTCTGTCCATCATGGCTGCAAGAGTCACCCTTCTTGTTTTGATACATCATGTTTTCATGTTTGTACAAGTGATAAAAAATAAATTAAAACAAACAAATTCAAAACTCACACTGAATTTTTGGGTCCCTTCTCTTCATTGGGGTCACAAGCACAGATGATTTTCAGGGGTAGGGAAACTTTTTTTCTGCCAAAAAAGGGCCATTTGGATAAGTATAACATAATTTGTGGGCCATACAAAATTATCAACTTAAAAATCAGCATGCTATATTTGGTCAAACATTTAATTAACTCACCCCTAATGCCTTAGCAGCGCCAGACCAAATGATTTCATGGGCCTTATATGGCCCGTGGGCCAGAGACTCCCTACCCCTGATTTACTAAGTAAATGTGTGTATCTCACATAAAACTGAGGTTTTGTTGTGATTTTTAAGAGGTTCATCAGAATCCAGTATTTCCATGTGTAAGAAAACATACCAGCACCATGTTCATTAATGTTCTCTCTTTGTGATCAGTGTAACATTGGGACTGGCAGTTACAAACTCAGAGGCCATGGCTAATGAGATAGTAAAACTAGAACTTTATTCTTTGACTCACATCTGCTGTGAACTCCTGTACTTTATTTGGCTGAATTATATAAGTACTTCTCAAAGAAAAATTTCAGCAATGACTGAAAAGCAGCTTCTACACCAAAAACTGAGTACTCTTTGGAGGATGGAATCCTCTGTGATCTGAAACCACAATTAAAAGGGTCTGAATCACCAAGGTAATGAAGGGATTGATTCCAAACCCTAGGGCATAGCGTCTCATGCTTATAATAACTGCAATCTGAAATACTGCTATCATTCTGAGAATCACCTAACTTACCTTAAATACCAAATAACCAGTATTCCATGCTCAGAAGTTAGTTATGAAATTTGTAAGATGTAGCGCCTCTGTTTTGACGGCTGAGAACTTTCCCAAAGCAACCTTGGATTCTCCTAAGTGAGTCCTTTTCAGATGTTACTGAACTCACAGATCATCTGGGATAAAGATTCTTATTCTGTAGGTCTCAGGTAGGGCCTGAACTCTGAGTAATTCACAGCAATGCTGACACTGCCTATTTGTGGACCCCACTTGGAGAGGCAAGACCTTGGCCAGAAAAAGATCCTAGCTGACTTTTATTTGACCCACCGTGAAGGCAGCCACAGCTCCTTTAATATCTCAATAGCTTCTACTGCTCCATTATATGTTAAAGAATTTGGGGATGAGACGTTGTAATTCCAAAGAACTTATACATACTTTAAGATGTCTTTATAGCCTGCAGTGGAAAAGCCCACCAGAGGGAACAGTCAAAAAAGTCATTCTAAAGTAATAGTTCTTCAAATTTTGGAAACATTGCACAAAAATTCTCAAATGGTCTACATCAGGCTTCTTGAAATGGTGGATATTTCTAAAGGGGCCCTTTGCCTGTAGTAGGCTGGCATGCTACTCTTTTGATGTTCAATTAACACTACATCCATGACCACTGACTTTCGTAGAAAATCTTTGCTGAATATTGCATGAAAAGATATGCTCTTCTGGGACATTGGCTGAGAAAGTATTAAAAGAAATGCACAGAGATTTTTGCTCAGCCACGCAGAAGTCATGTGATCAGTCTACTTCGACACCAGGATCCACTAAGAGATGAGGAGGTTGGGTACCGAAGGCGTAGAGGGATTTGTGGTGAAGGTCTGCGGCTTGTCCTGGGCTTGCTGGGCGGATGAAGTACAGCGTGTGTTTTTTTTGTTTTTTGTTTGTTTGTTTGTTTGTTTCTGATTGCAAAATTCAAAATGGGTCTCAAGGTACATGTTTCATCTATACCAGAGAAGGCAAACTGAGTGGCGAGGCTTTTGTTGAACTTGAATCAGGAGATGAAGTCAAATTGGCCCTGAAAAAAAGACAGAGAAACCATGGGACACAGATACGTTGAAGTATTCAAATCGAGCAACGTTGAAATGGATTGGGTGTTGAAGCATACTGGTCCAAATAGTCCTGACATGGCCAATGATGGCTTTGTACAGCTTAGAGGACTCATGTAGTAAGGAAGAAATTGTTCAGTTCTTCACAGGGTTGGAAATCTTGCCAAATGGGATAACATTGCTGGTGGACTTCCAGGAGAGGCGTACGGGGGAGGCCTTCATGCAGTTTGCTTCACAGGAAATAGCTGAAAAGGCTTTAAAGAAACACAAGGAAAGAATAGGGCACAGGTTTATAGAAATTCTTAAGAGCAGTCGAGCTGAAGTTAGAACTCACTATGGTCCACTATGAAGGCTTATGGCCTTGCGGCAGCCAGGTCCCTACCACAGACCTGGGGCCAGCAGAGGGCATAACAGCATTGGCAGGGGAGCTGGCTTTGAAAGGATGAGGCGTGGTGCTCATGGTGGAGGTTATGGAGGCTATGATGATAATAATAGCTATAATGATGGCTATGGTTTGGGGTCAGACAGATTTGGAAGAGACCTCAATTACTGTTTCTCAGGAATGTCTGACCACAGATATGCGGATGGTGGCTTTACTTTCCAGAGCACAACTGGACACTCTGGACACATGCGGGGATTACCTTACAGAACTACTGAGAATGACATTTATAATTTTTTTTTTTCACCACTCAACCCTGTGAGAGTACATACTGAAATTGGTGCTGATGGCAGAGTAACTGGTGAAGCAGATGTCGAATTTGCAACTCATGAAGATGCTGTGGCAGCTATGTCGAAAGACAAAGCAAATATGCAAGACAGATACGTAAGACTCTTCTTGAATTCCACATTAGGAGCAAGTGGTGGTACTTATGGTAGCCAAATGATGGGAGGCACGGGCTTGTCAAACCAGTCCCGTTATGGTCGGCCAGCCAGCAGCGGGGTGGTGGTTATGGAGGTGGCTTTGGCAGCCAGAGCAGCATGCATGGATATGACCAAGTTTTATGGAAAACTCCAGTGATTTTCAATCAAACATTGCATGGGCAGCCAAGCAGCAGTGAACAGCAGCTACTACAGGAGTGGAAGCCGTGCATCTGTGGGAGTGAACGGAATGGGGGGGATGTCCAGCATGTCTAGTATGAGTGGTGGATGGGGAATGTAATTGATCCTTATCACTGACTCTTGGTCAACATTATTTTAAAGGAGAAAAAAACAAAACAACATTTTTGCAATACCAGCTTCTGAGTTATGCTTACTCTAAGTGGAAATCAGGATTGAATAAAAGACTTAAAGGTTCATTATTTTTGAACACAAATATTCATGTAACAACTAAGTTCAGTAAACTGTAACTGTTAAACAATTCGCAGTTTTTCTCAAGTTAGTTGTATTATTGTATGTACTTAAGCAGTTCAGTATATTTAGATTAAAGAAGTTGAATTATGTTAAATGTTACTCTTACACCACTTCACATTGAACAGTTTGGAAGCATGTTGAAAAACATGCTTTTTTTTTTTGTAAAAATATAGGAGCTGTGACTACAATTAAAAGTGAAACATTTGGCATGTTTGTTAATTCTAGTTTCATTTAATAAATTTCAAGGCATGTAAGTTTAAGCTTTTTTTTTTTGTTGTTGTTGTTGTTGTTTGTTAATGGGGAAATTTTGAGACGCAATACCAATACTTTAGGATTTTGGTCTTGGTGTTTGTATGAAATTCCGAGGCCTTGATTTAAATCTTTCATTGTATTGTGATTTCCTTTTAGGTGTATTGCGCTAATGAAACTTGTCAAATAAATTTCCCTTTTAAAAACTGCAACAACAACAAAATGCACAGAGACCGATGCCATGGTCATGACATTGAAGTACAAGTAAGACAGGTTTGTTGGAGGCACTAACAGTTGAGGCTGCTGTGCAGAGACACCTGATGCAGTAACCAGTTACTTTCTGAGAATATTCTGCACTAGCCACACCACATGTAGCAACCGACCATCCTTTAGAAGAGCTCAACAGCCTGCATGGCCCCGACTCCTTGACCAAGTAGGAATAGCAGTGAGGAGATCATGAAGCTAACTGTAGGGTCATGTCTGACCTGTGGTTAGACATGACCCGTGAGTATAAAACCAAGAAGCAAGTTGCTCCAGGTACAATATGTCCTAATGGGGGAGGGCTCATTTGTGATCTCTGCAGCGGTCAGATTTTTATCTGGTTGTGATAAGTAAGGGTAGGAGTGGATATGCAGGTATCATATAGAAAAACCTAAATAAGCAGAGGATCATGGTGGGGGAAATCCAGGAACGACTCAGTTAAACTCCATGGCTGGTCAAACTTTCCATTCCAGGGTACATTCAAAATTTATTCCTTTCTGAAATTGGTGCCAACTTCCTCTGTTTAATTCCAACTTTTGCCTCTTCCTGTTAGCAGTAGCTAAAAGGTCCTCTTTGATTCTCTTCCCTCTTGGCCTCTTTGATTCTCTTACCGAAAACCCATGGCGATGACGTTTTCTTAATGTTTGTTTTTCTATTATAGTAGTAATGAAGATAGGAAACTTGGAAAATGTAAAATTGTAGGAAACCAAAACAAAAGTTGTCCATAGTTCTTATTCAAAAACAGCCACTATCAACACTTTAGTGCAGTGGTCGGCAAACTGCGGCTCGCAAGCCGCGGTTTGCCGCTCTGTTGACTAATGAGTTTGCCGACCACTGCTTTAGTGTATTTCTTTACTAAGCACTTTAGTTTTTATTAAAGCAATATCAAAACTCAGAAAACCTTTTAAATTATACAAATGTATCTAAGACTCCTTGCCCCTCCCCCACACCTATGCCAAGTCTCACTCCCCAAAAATACAAATTTTAAATTTTCATCAGTAGCCACTGAATGTTTTTAAGGGATTTTTATTTGTTTATGGTGTTACTCTCTAGCCTCCAATAATATGTTTCATTACCATTTCTTGACTTACTGATTTTAGACAGTATTCATCAACTTGTTATGAAAGATGAGGAAATTAGAACACATATTCTTCCACCTTCCTCCTTCCTGGTTTTTGTTATATTTTTTTTTAATTGTGGAAGTTTATAATGTTGATATTGTCTCATGACTTTAAGTGGCTGTTGTGTGCTGTGTTTATAGACAGAGTCTGGAAATGTAAACCCTGGGAAAGAGAGGGAAAGGGAAGTGGGGAGGACCCAATTGCCTCCACACTCCTTTAGTTAATTGCACTGTATCCCAAACTGATGTTTGCTAATGTTGTCTCTGAACTTGGAATGTCTCTGGGCATCCTTTAGAAAAGAGTCCTCTTACTGATAAAGTTTCAGGCTGTGGTTTTTCATTCCTTTAATTGCTCCTTCAGTCTGATCCTATTCAGTTTCAATCTTCCAGAATTTTCTTAAAAATTTCCTCAACTGCTATATCCATTCCATACTCCCATCCCTTAATGCTATGCTTTTCGTCCTTAAACTTTTTTTTCCATTTCATTTATGGCTTTTCTGTTACTTCACAGGGACTTTGGTTGGGCATATGTGTTCAGTTCACCACTTCGAAACACTAGGAATAATTTCCCCCATATGGCAATTGTTTGGTTTCAGCTATCTCATTATGAGCCTGATATCTTCCTAACTGGATTAATTAATTTAGGTCTTAATAAAACCAAAGCTATAAGATCACATCAATATTTATTCAGATGCCAGGGATCTGAGCCCCTCCTTCTCTTTTGTCTCTGTCTTCTGTAGACCCTGTCTCCTTTGTTTCTTCAGTTACATTAGTGATTTTCAACCCGTGTGCCGTAAGAATTTTTAAAACATGTAATACCTAACTGTTTAGTAAGGAGCATTGACCTCTTTTCCCTTAGATTGTCAAATAAAAAAATGACAACAGCCAACACACCATAGCCACCTGATGTAAATGATTCAGAGTGCTAGGCATAAAGCAGAGGATGAAATAAAAACAAACCCCATACTTGTGGTGCTTATATTCTAGAAGGCAGGGGTACGTTGTGTCCTGTAGGACTACAGCTATCAGCAGCACACATCTGGCAAACATAAGAAGGATGAAACGAGCAATGCTGCTGGCTTAGCAAACAGATCATTAAAACTCCTGGCTGGCTTATCAACGCCCCAAACTGTCTCGTAATGAATCACTGGGAAGTCAGAATCTCTTTGTCAATAGAACAGTGGCTATTTACTAATACGAATAATCACATGAAAGGAACAAATAAATATTATAATTCAATTTTTTAAATTTGAGAACAACACCAGTGTCCTACAATAGAGTAATGGTTAAATAAATGATGACATATCTGTAAAATGGAAATATGAGACTATTATAAATGGTATTTATGAAGATTTTTTTAAGAAGAGAAAATTAAGTGAAAATCACAGTATCAAATTATGTGTATAGCCTGACCGGTTTGGCTCAGTGGATAGTGTCGGCCTGCGGACTGAAAGGTCGCGGGTTCAATTCCAGTCAAGGGCACGTACCTTGGTTGTAGGCACATCCCCAGTAGGGGGTGTGCAGGAGGCAGCTGATTGATGTTTCTCTCTCATTGATGTTTCTAACTCTCTGTCCCTCTCCCTTCCTCTCTGTAAAAAATCAATAAAAATATATTAAAAAAACAAATTATGTATATAGTTTGGCTTTGTGTAATAATTGAGCTGTTTCAGTTCAGTGGAGTATTAATAAAAATAGTATTATTTTTTTTGCCAATTGTTATTTTCAACTGTGCTCTATTGAATTCCAGATTAACATCTTGGGCAGATTCCCTAACTTTCTGGTTACTTTCAGGTTTTGAAGTATAGCCTAGTTTTAAAACTTTAGTCTCATTTCTGATTCCATTGCCTTTCCTTCCCCCATGTGGCAGAAGTAGGGGAGGCGGTGCAGCTGGCCATGGTGGAGGGGTCCGAGGTGGGGAGGCCTCACTGGCCTTCCTCTGGTTTAACAGTTTCATGTCTGATGCCAGTGTCCTAGAGGAGGAGATGGTCTCCAAGCAGGTAGAGTGTGGTTCCCTTGGAATAATGCTCAGGTTTGCCAGGCCCCTCTGTTGCTGTGAGGAAGAGAGTAGACTTCCCTCAGGTCGACCAGCAGTTCACCCTTCCAGCTTCTTCTTCGGGTTGTGCATCTACCACCCAGCAGCCTCCTGGACAGCCCCATGCTCTTCTGCTCCTCCTCTAACTCCCCACTTCTTCACATGGAATCATAAAACCTCAGATGTCCTTGCCATATTTTTTAAGGTCATGGTGAACCAGACTGGGGGCAGGAGCCCTCATCTTCTTGTAGGTATATTATTTCTTTAAGCCTTATTGGCAGTGGTTTTTCTACTCCCACCTTCAGAATCTTTTAGAGTAGACATGCACATTGGTCTGTATGCATGCCCCATGAACAATGGAAAACTCTCCCAAGAATTGCTTTAAACACTTTATTCCAATGGCAGCACAAAGTTGCAAAGGGCCTGCAACTCAGCAGGCATCAGTCAGGGAGTGAGATGCCAGTCCCCTGTTGTTCAAGGCACTTTATGAATCTCTATGAATTATTCTCCTGGATTTCCTCCCCTTACTCCCACACACCTAGTCTTTCCTTTGCTAAGGTGAGGGCAAAGAGAGGAGTTCCCTAGGGTGTGGTTGATTAGTGGGAAGGTTGGTTGTACACTTTTTAATAAGTCCTGGTAGGAGGTTTTGAGTACTAATTATTTCTGACTCCTTAGAGCAGTGTTCAGCAAACTGCAGCTCGTGAGCCACATGCGGCTCGCGAGCCACGGTTTGCCGCTCTGTTGACTAATGAGTTTGCCGACCACTGCCTTAGAGAATGGTCTCAACTTTGGGCAGTGGCCACAATTCTGGGGCAACAGGAATAATCCCACATCACATTCCACTTAGCAAAGATGGAAAGAGAAAGGCTAGAGGCATCTTAAGTTTAATAATTTTTACCCCACTATTTGTACTGTTTAATTTATATTATCTTGGGGAAAAGTCTTCTTAAGTCACCCAACTATTATGGTTTTTCTAAATGTCTTGCAGTCTACCCGGCTTTGTTCCCAGTTATAATTTTGCTGTTATAGACTGGATCGAAGCACATGAAATGACCACCCTGTTCTCCTTACCCTGTGACCTGGCAGATGCCATGACATCAGGCTCACTCTTGTCCTGTTGCTAAGAGCAGGCAACTGGCCACTATGCCCTTGATAAGAAGAAAGAGAGTTCAGTGGGGCCAAGCAAGACGAGTGGCTCATGCTTCCTGCTGTTGGAGTTATTACCTGAGCTTACACAGCCAGATGCCTCCTTGTTGTCTCCGGATCCAACAGTGAATTGCATGGTTCCTGGTATTCAGCGACAGCCCAGACTTGCCACAGGTCCTGCTTTGCCTCTCAGTTTTCAGAAAAGACATTCCTGTGCAAGTCAGCTTCACTAAACTCTAATGCCAGGATCTGACCCATCACTAGCTTCTGTCTGTGTCAGTTCACTAAAACTTCTTTCACCAAGGCTAAAAAAAGCCATAAATAACAATATTTTAAAAATCATGGTAAAAATATACATAAGTATACATAAAATTTACCATTTTTAAGTGTAAAATTCATTGGCATTAGATTGTTCTACAACCATCACCACTGTCCATTTCTGGACGATTTCATTATCCCAAACAAAAATTCTGTATCTGTTAGACAATAACATCCCATTCCCCCTCTTCTGTCACTAATTACCTTTATTCTAAATTTTGTCTTTATGAGTTTGCCTATTCTAGATATTTCATATAATATTATTTTCCCCCAAGGTTTACTAATCAGTAATTATTGAGTGCCCAGACTTTTGAAGCAGGAAAACAGAGATAACAGTTAAGGAAAGTATCTAAATGTATGTCCCTCACAACCCCTGACCCTAGAAAGAGATGCAGGGTCTTAGCTGTTGACTGTAGCACACTGTAGAGTACTGGGTTTCCCATGACTACCACCTTCATGATCTTGGTTATTTGTTTGTATCACTGATAGTATTAATTATGTCACTATTTAATTAAGGAAACTTTATATCACTTGTTTATAAATGAAAAGAAACTGAAAGTTGATGGAATTTAAACATAGTTATTACATTTTAGCTAGATACTATTGCATGCAAAGTTTTTTTATACAAAAGTCTGCTCTTTAAAAAAAAAATAGCCCAGCTAGTGTGGTTCAGTGGTTAAGCATCAACTCAGGAACCAAGACATTGCTGATTGATTCCTGGTCAGGGCACATGCCTGGGTTTCGGGCACAATCCCCAGTGGGGAGTGTACAGGAAGCAGCCAATCAATGATGTTCCTCTCTCATTTATGTTTCTATCTCTCTATCCCTCTCCCTCTCTCTCTGAAAATCAATAAAAAATATTAACAAAAAATTCAATGAAAACATTAAAAAAAAAGATTTTAAAAATTAGCAGGCATTAGCAATGTGCTAAAGACTGCTACCAGGCTGAGATTTTCTCGTTCCTGAATTTAGAAAGATTGGGATCCAGTTATTTACTATTCTGTCTATAGACCACTAAAATGATTTCAGGTACCACTAGTGTTAAGTTGGCGACACTATTTTCATAATTTTTGTCATGTTTTCCCTCATGTTATCTGGGTCCTGCATGCTTTACTTAGCCTAATACAAGTTACTTATATAGCTGTAGTGAGAAGGAAATTTAAATATTTAAATTTTGTAATTTCTTTTCCTTTGGAATCATATTTCTGAAATTAGTTTCCTATTGATTTAACTATCAAGAAAAAATTTTCAGATGCTGAAATCGGAGATTATTTTAATGTACCAAGGCATTAAAGGTTTTAAAAAAAGGGAAAGAAAGAAAAAGCATTTTACTTCTTTTTTAATAATTCAAGATTTCACTGAACTGAAAGTATTAAGGAAAAAAGTCACCTGAGTAATAAAGCATGCATCATTTGAATGGATTAAAGTTCAAATCACTGCAAAGCAGCTTATTTTTTATCCATCACCATGGATACAAAAGGACAGCTGAAGTGCAAGCATCTGACATCACAAGCATGCCCAAGCAGGCCTGGGAGGAGAGCGTGCAGCCCCACAAAGGAAAGGAAGAAAAACAGTGACGGGAGGGGAGGGAGAGGCGGAGGGAACCGGTCATTGTTAAGAGGATGAATCAGAAGTTCAGTTGGGAGGATTAAATAGGAGGAGGCAGGAGGCCAACCAAGAAGCTTGGAGACTGGCAGTTGTTTACATCGACCTTTTAAAGCTTCTTAGACTGAAATAGAACCAGAGGGAGACTGAGAGAGAAGGTATATCATCAGGTCATTCGCTACTCAAATGGCATTTACGATGGTTTCTTTTTATGTTCTCCTTATTTTATGTGTAGGTTTTGATTTTAACGAATGTCCTAAAGCTTTGACCTGCTTGGCTCACCTAATTTTAAAAATCAATCCCTAAAGCCTCCAAGTAACAGCTTGAAAGAATCAAAGGAGCCAATACCCACCGGACAATAGAAAGTAGTAAAAATTGAGAAAAATTGCTATTTTAGGTAGTATGCTCTTCTTCATGAACAATTTTTACTTCAGTTTATTTTAAATTTTGTGTTAATTTAAAATTCTGTTTCCTATCAAAGGCAGTGCATTTATTCCCAGGCGGCTGTGTGTGTATAAATACCCAGACTCTGCCGGGTTCGGAGGTAGCCTGGAAAAGGATTAACAGCCAGCTCTCTAGGGAGAGCCCTGATCTGTAGCATTTGCTGATTTCTGTGGTATAAACATTCTCACCATACCTGATTTCCAGCTGCAAGCCTGATGTCAACTGGCTTGTAGGGCACAGTGACTGGGTTCTATGCCAGCTTTGACACCAACTAGTGGTGGGACCTTGAGCACTGCACTTGGATTAAAGGGTCGGATCTAGGCTTGAACTGTGGCTGTTAAAATTGCACATTGGTTTGATGGTTTGAGAGTGGATTCTTGGGGGGCTACTCGGGAAGGGGGTATTTGGGAGATTCTCAGCTCTTAGGGTTCTACCCTTTCACCTCCACTTCATCTTTGAAGGGCCACCCTAACTCTTTCAAGGAGTATTTTAGATTTCTGTGTAAAGCACTCTTTGGAGAGAAGCTTCTGATGAAGGGGGAAATTCAGAAAACCACTTGAATAATTGATCTTAAAGACCCCCTTTTACTGATAAAAATTCATGATCTATGAAACTAAAAAGCAAAGGAACCAGTACCCACCGGACAATAGAAAGTGGTAAACATTGAGAAAAAATGGTGAGTCAAACACCAATATACTGATGTCTGTGGACAGTAGTGGACTAACAATGGTACTTTCTCTTTCTTGGTTAAAGCTTAAACACTGGTTGAGAGAGTCAACTAGGCCTGGATAGAATTGTATCCACAGAATCAAAGGCATGTTTTTCAGATGAGAAGGATCTTAGAGACAATTTCCTTCAAGCTTTTTCAAATATGCCCAAAGGGTTCATCAGAACCCCCTCAGAATATGTGTCGTGTGTGTGTGTGTGTGTGTGTGTGTGTGTACACATAAACACGTGTGTACACTAAACAGGTTGTAATCCTCTTTTCAACCTTCCCACTGCCATGCCTTCAACAGAGAAACAGCTCTTATGTTTTAAATATGCCTCCGATGTTTTAAACAGTAAGCTTCCCTATAAGATTTAATTTGTGGAAAGACTTCGCTAGGGTGGGTGGGGGGGTGGGAGAAGTAAGCAAAGTGCCATTGGCTTTGTTTAACAAACCAGAAACCAAGCTTTAACCAAGTAGAATGCTTTGTCACATGACCAGAAAGAGGCAGTCATGTCTGGAATTCAGGTCTCTAGGTTTTCAGACCAGACCGTCATGTCCCTTTTCAGAAGCTTGGCTACCTGAGACCACTGCTTCCTATAATATGCCTCAGGGCACGTAATCTAACCCTGTATTGTCAAATAGAGCAGCCACAACTCACATGTGAGTACTGAGTACTTGAAATGAGGCAGGTCTAAATTGAGATGTGTTGTAACTATAAAACATACACCAAGTTCAAAGTGTTAAAAAAAATAGTAAAACATCTCTGATAATTTTAAAATATTGATTACATGTTGAAATGCTAATACTTCAGATATGTTAAACAAAATATATTGTAAAAATTAATTTCACTTTTTAAACCTTTTTTAATGTGACTACTAGACAATTTAAAATTAAATATGTGGTTGATATTATACTAGGCAATTTCCTTTAGGCAAATCTGATTTAACCTCAGGGTCAGTCTCTTCTCCTATTAAAAGTGGAAACTATCTGCTTTTCCAGTTTCTCAGGGTTGTTTTAAAATCAAATGAGGTAATCTTGTGAAAGTACTCTGGCAAGTGCTACACAAATATAAGGTCATACTTTGAGGCATTTTAATCCTTGTTTGGTCACTTACTATGTTACTTGCTCCCTGGAAGGTGCTAACACTGTTATGGAGTTTTTCTTTTGCTGTTGTTTTATCTGGTGTGTGTGTGTGTGTGTGTGTGTGTGTGTGTGTGTGTGTGTGTGTCTTGGGGGAGAGGGTTAAATAATAATGTAGGCTACAAACCTAATAATGAGCCCATTTATTCAGTCTCTCATTTCTATTCCTTGTATGTGCTGAGTCCATCAACTCATTAGCCTCATTACTGAACCCTACATGTTGTAAATGCTACTTACATACAGTGAGGATCTCAGCTTGAGTCATAGACCTCAGAATCCTTCTGGGAAAGAACTTTTCCAAGGGGAAAAGAGTCAAGCGCAGCTATCTCAATGGCGAGCTCTCAGAGAAGACAGTGTCTGACTATAGCACGGTGACCATTATTCAAATCCATTCAAATCCGTTCCAGTTGGGTGCTAGCTAGAAGGGGTCAATGGGGAAAAGGGTGACATCTGTAATACTTTCAAAAATAAAGATAACTTTTAAAAAATGCTATAGACTGGATGGCTTAAACAACAGAAATTTATTTCTCACAGTTCTGGAGGCTGGCAAGTCCAAGATCAAGATGCTGGCAGACCTGGTAAGAGGACCCACCTCAGGTTTGCAGGTGGCTTTCGTCTTACTACATCCTCACGTAGCAGAGAGCAAGAGGTAGCTCTCTGGCCTCTTACAAGGACACTAACCCCATTCCTGAGGGCTTTACCCTCATGACCTAATTACCCTCCAAAGGCCCCATCTCCTAATACCATCACACTGGGGATTGGATTTCAGCATATGAATTTGGGGGGACACAAACATTCAGTCTATAACAGCAAGTGTCAATTCCCTGGGACCCATCTAACAGTAATATACAGGGTGGGACAAAAGTAGGTTTACCCTTGTATGTGAAACACAGTTTATTCTTGTATTATTATTTACTAATCATTGCTTGTTACTGGTCCCTTTCCTGAAAAGGTCTTAGCTGACCTTTCTGCTTCTAGTCTCACCCAGCATGATGCCACTGGGATAAGCTTTCTGAAATGCAGGTCAAATCATATCAGTCCTCTATTCAATTCATCAATCACTACTTATGGTTTTGGGGATTAAATGTAAACTTCTTAAAAAGGCATTTAAACATCTAGCTTTTGCCCCCTCTCTGGCCACTCCCTCTCCTAGAGCACCCCCATCTTTCCCCATATGTCTTCCCTAAACCTCACTAATGCCTGCATATATACAGATTTGTTTCTATCTTCTATATCTTGCTGTTGTTTATATGGTTTTTGTGTGTATGTGTGTTGGGGGAGAGGGGTATCTTTCATGTAACATGAACTCTAATTCAAGAGTTACTTCCACCAGGCTGGCGTGGCTCTGTGGCTGAGTGTCCACCAATGAACCAGGAAGTCACGATTTGATTCCCAGTCAGGGCACATGCCCAGGTTGTAGGCTCCATCCCCAGTAGGGGGCATGCTGGAGGCAGTCAATCAATGATTCTTATCATTGATGTTTCTATTTCTCTCTCCCTTTCATTTGCACTTTGGACATACTTTTATAATCACCCTTTTTACAAAGTACCTACAATCAGATAAACTCATCTTTCTTATTCATTGGACAGTAAGCAGCTGGAAGACAAGAACTTCATTTTTTATCTCTGTATTCCCTGAGGGCACCTAATAAGTACTCAGTATGTATTTAATGAATGAACAAAGGTTTCGACTTAAAAATTTTCCATTGCAATTCTGCTATACCATTGTCTTCTTTTCACTGGAGAAATAGATGGCTATTTTATTATGTTAGAACTCCAAAGTAGTAAAAACACTTTTTTCTTTACCTCACATATTTATTGTCAATTAACAATATAGTCACTAATCTTAACAGAATCTCCTGTGAATTATGTTCAGCTGAGAACAGGCAGTTGTCTACTAAGAAAATTGTATTGACATTCTCGATTTCAAATCTAACAATGTGAATACTAACAGAATTATGGTTTCATTCAGTGCTTTCCCACTGAGATAGCATTTGATCTGTAGATCAATTTGTTTAAAGATGTAATTGTGGAGTAACAAAATCTGAAAACATGTATTAAAAACTTGCTCAGCCCTAGCCGGTTTGGCTCAGTGGATAGAGAGTCGGCCTGTGGACTGAAGGGTCCCAGGTTTGATTCCGGTCAAGGGCACATGCCTGGGTTGAGGGCTCAGTTCCCAGTGTGGGGCATGCAAGAGGCAGTCGATCAATGATTCTCTCTCATCGTTGGTGTTTCTATCTCTCTCTCCCTCTCCCTTAGTCTCTGAAATCAATTAAAAATATATATTAAAAAAAACACGCTCAAACCAACTTTTGGTTTAGTTGTTTTTATGCAAAATGAAAGCAAAAGCCCTGAAAATTCCAATAAACTCCATGAAATAGAGGTACTATTAATGATTCACTAATTATGAAAGAAGAAAAATACTAGTATACATCTCAATAGTTTTGTTTCTTTCTCCACTAACAAAATAATTAACTTGTAAATTTCATCAAATTACCAAAAAAGACTTATCCTTTAAACAGAACGATAAAAGTATCAGCTTTCTGTACTGCAAAGGCAAATAACAACAGTTGGACTAAATTTGTTTTTTATAAGAGCAGACCAACTTTCTGTGTCCCCAATTTTATTGTTCTTTAAACCCAACTCAAGTTTTCCGAAGCCATTCAGTTTAACACCTCACATATTAGATACTGTTTAAAAGTTATTATGCCAGGGCTACCCAGAAGACACTGAGCGACAAATGAATAGATTACTCCGACACAACGTTTGCTGTGAAAGAGAGGCTAAGGGATGGCCCGGCTATAGCAACCAGACAGCCCCGATTGCCTGCCTTCTTAGCCTTTTATTGTAACAGCAGTTTGAAATGAAGTTTATCTTTAAGATACAATCAGTAGGAGACGTAATCTTGGGAGAACACCTGTGTTTGTAGTGCCCTTTAAGCAAGGGCAACCAAAGATTAAGATTAAGGATTCCAGTAAACAGCTGGGGGTCTGCACATGAACAGACTTATTTGGGAAGGTCAAGGAATAATTAGGGGTGCTGCCTTTGACACTCCCCTAACTCTCAATTCTGATAAACAGGGCAGGCGGCCTTCCACACACTTCCCTTTTCTCAGAATGTCCTCCTTACAACTTTCCAACCAAGTCTCTTGTGCTCCCCAACATTATTATATGCTGACAATCTACTATTTACCTGGAACTTATTGTTAAATTTAAAAATTTCTAACAATGTGGACACCAAGAAGTTAGATTTTAAATTTCTGAATTTTGTAATACTTATATCTAGGTAAAATATATAAAATTGTGACTGTACTATTCTTTTTTGATTTTTAAGAATGGTATTAAATGAACATCTGAACATTACCTAAGGATATGGTTATTTATAGTATGTTCCTTTTAAATTACAATCATTGTAATTTCTGGATTGTCTAGAGTTGGAAAGTCTACTTATTATTTTGCCTATTAACTTTATGAAACTTGTAACAAATTATTCAAACTCTGTAATTTTCCCATGTGGAAAATAGGAATAATTCTATTGGTAAGCATATCTAGGAAAATTTTAATATTATCTGTATCATTGCCAAATAGCATAAAACAAGGCAATCAAAGTTCTGTAGAAAATAATTAGTTAGTAAATAACAAATCTGGTGATATTAGAATATTAATGTAAGCCCAGGAATATTAAAAATATAGCTCCAAAATGTTTAATGATTGTTAGTATAATTTCTGTCATAAATATCATCTTTAAAAACAATATGAAACCTGATTCCTGTTTAATATTATTTCAAGTGATAGTAATATAAAAAAGTGGTTTTATTGGCCTTCCTTTTTTATTGAAAAAGCTGAATCCTATGTAGTATGTAGTGAAATGAAATGGCAAATGCTATAGTTTTAGAAAATTCTAATTCTGTGAAAATATTTTTATTTCAATTATGTAAAAATCATTAAAACTTGAAACTGTTACCTCGTATTTTGCATAAATTTTTAAAAATAGTTCAATAAGCTAGTTTTTACTTCTGTGGGTTTATAATTCTTTTGGTCTTGTTTCATAATATATATATTTTTATTGATTTCAGAGAGGAAGGAAGAAGGAGAGAGAGATAGAAACATCAATGGTGAGAGAGAATCACTGATCCTGGCTGCCGCCTGCATGCCCCACACTGGGGATGGAGAGCCTGGGGACCCTCCAGTCCACAGGCTGACGCTCTATCCGCTGAGCAAAGTGGCAAAGGCTTTTTTTTGTTTTAGGGTCAAATAAGTTGTAGTCACGGTTATTCCAAGTGTGATAAAGTGAACAGACATTGAAAATGTGTTACATGCAATTAGAGACTGTTTTAGAGACTACAGACCTTTTAAATATTTTCTCGCTTTCCAGCAACTCTATTAACCTGTAGGTAAAACACATTAAAGGTATTAAATTTGAAACCAGGAATTGAGTGGAGGCAGGTTTGAATCTTGGCCCTACCACTTACTACTTCAGTATCTTGTGGTAGATTCTTTAACCTCCCTGAATATTTTCTCAGGTATAATGATAAGTAACTATCTGTCATGAGTGATGATGGAATGAGATTATACTGCCTAACACCTGTGAGTGAATAAATTTGTTTCATTCTCAACTGTCCCTGAGTGTTAACAACCCCCATTTGACTCTGGAGAGATATGTTTGTTTGTTTTTTCACCTAAATACAACATATTTCTTGGCTCTTTATAGCAACTTCTTTTAAAGTAACCCACTGAGGCATTTATTAAACTATTTCAAACGGAGTCAATAACCATTGAGCTATTTTTAGAAGAGTATTAGCAGATTTAAACAAACGGCGAAGAAAAGTACTTCAGTGCCGTTTTAGGGATGACTCATTTATTTTTCACTAACAGATGGTTGCTATCTTCTACCGAAAATTACATTTAATCGTGGTATTGTTTAGGTGGGTTAGTCTGAAAGTCGAAGTAAAATATATTGACAGGATAAAATAAAAGCTCTGAAATTGTGCAAAGCTGAGAAAACGAGGTGAAGCAAGAGACGGAATGACCATTTTCAAGGTCAGAAGACTGATTAGAACGCATTTATTTGCCTTGATAAATTAGATTCTCTGCAGATGGAGGCAAAGCCCAGTTCTGGAGAAATTGACAATGGCAAGAAAGGGGAATACCGTGTCAAACATCTTGACAACCAGAAGGTTCAGAAAGGGGCTTAATCACAAGGAACAACAACAGCCCGTAGTTATTGGAATGGAGAGACGTAACCTTCACGGAAGAGATGATTTTCTACCTCCTGACATCAATTAATGCAGTTTAAATGCACTGTCATTTTTTAAAGGTTTTGAAAATACGTCATGCAACAGCTCTGAATAGGTTACTGGCATGTACCACAGATGTTTCCTTTTACAGATTTGTGTGCAAATGTTTCGAATGTCCTTCCACCTCAAACCTGTTCCAAAACCTAAAAGCCACTTTCAAGCCAAATTCCCACGATCTAGAGGCAAGAGTATTAATGCACTAACTCCGCATTCTCCTGAAAATCAGCAATTTCAGGGCTCACACCAAGAAGGAACTAGCTAGCTACGTATTGGTTTATAATGTCTTCCGAATTTAAAGCCAGTCGATTTCCGAAAGGGATTCGAGACTATTGTTAACGTTTTAATTGTGCAGTCTCCAATTTCCACAATTCACGAACCCCCGTCGCCTCCGCGCGCGTCAACCTGCTCCCACCAGCCGAGGCCCAGGACGCTCGGCCTCGGTGTCTCACTCCCTCAGTTTAAAGGGCCGCAGGCTACTTTCGCTGAGCGACGGCGCTAAGTACCTCCCTGCTCTTGGTCGCCGCTAAAGCTAGAGCGGTTTAACCAATGGCCACCCTCTCCTGTACTCATCGTCCCGCCTTCCAGTTCCACCGAAGCCAATAGAATGGGCCATCTGGCAGCAGAGACCAATGGAAAATCTGGGCGAGCATCATTGGCTGCGGCCTTCCCGCAGTGGCGTCTGGGCCCCCGCCCCCGTTACCCTGGAGCCGAAGTCGCCACGCTCTGCCACCCAGCAGCTGTCGCCCCCGCCCCTCCGGTGTTCAAACCTCCCGCACCCCGTCGACCTCCGAGCCCGCCCCGCAGCTGCCGCAGGGGCCAGGAGCCCACTCTCCGGCGGCCAGACGCTGAGGTCCCGGCGGGGAGTGGGTCCCCAGAGAGAAGGCAAGGAGGTGGGACGCCGCGTCGGTCCGAGGGGGGCGGGAGGGGCAGGGCGGGTTGAGGGTGGGCTTTGGGGTGGGCGCGGAGACCGTGAGGAGTTGCGGGGTACCAGGTGGGACTGGAGTGGGGGGGGAGCTAGCGATTCAGCGTTCGTGAGTGGGAGCGTGCTAGTAGAGTTGTTAAAGCGGGAGGGATGAAAGGATTAGGGGTGCGGGAGGATTTGGGGACGCGGGGAGAAGAAAGTCCTAGGAAAATAAATGAAATGCCTGCAGCTGGGAGAGGGCCGGGAGGAGGGGAGGTTGACCAACAGGTGCGGGATTGGGAAAATAGGAGGAGGAGCGGAGGAAGGGTTGTTTCATTTGTTGGGTTCTAGAAGAGACGGAAGGAATTGCAGAAAACGTAGAGAAGGGGTTAGGCGTTGTTTTTAAAACCCCAGAGGCCTGTGGAGATTGAAGGTTGGAAAGGAGGCTGTGAGGCTTTTGGTAACTCTGGGTGCCAATAAATAAGAGATGAAGACTGTGGTTAGAGTGGAAGGGTTCTTAAAGAGTGTGTGTGTGTGTGGGGGGGGGATTTACACTTCTTTTAGGGACGGAATGAGAGGAGGAAAGAGGGTTGGCAAAAAAAAAGTGGGCCTTCTTGGCATAGACGAGTTGGCGTGGGTGCTTAAATAGTTGGTGTTTTACATTGGCAGGACCAAGGAGTGAGATATGCTGTAAGTGTAAAATACACATGGGATTTTGAAAACTCAGTATAAAAAAGAACATAAAATATCTCTTTAATGATCTCATATTTGTTATATGTTTTGGGTTAGATACATAACATTAAAACATAAAATAATTTAACTTTTTTTTCAGTTGCCACGCAAGAAAATACAAACAGGTGAGATTAATATATTTTATCTACTCCAAAACATATAACAAATATAAAAGATTATTAAAGAGATGTTTTATGTACTGAGTTTTCAAAATCCCATGTGTATTTTACACTTGCAGCATATCTCAGTTCAACTAGTTACAGTTCAAGTGCTCAGAAGCCACTGTATGAGACAGCACGGTTGTAAAACTATCTGCAGTTCAGTTATATGCCATGGTGTGTGTCAGGAAGGAAACCAATGCCTATTCTCACATGCGTTGGCGGACAGCAAGACATCCACCATCTGCAAGTTCTCTCAGAAGGGCTCCTGGCCTATGGAACTCCTTGCAGATACAGGAGGCTCTGTGCTGTAGCTGGTGGTGTGGTGGCCTCCATCCATGCCCCACAGTGCTCCCTCCCGGAGTTTCCACAATCCTCACCCTCCTGAGCTCACTACCTCTATTGTGAAAAGTAACATGGGCCTGGAAAACGTGCGAAGAGAACATTGGTAGAGACTGAAATCCCTCTGGCATGGCTGAAGAAAAGGCTTGCCCAGTTGTGGTGAGTAATCCAGGAGACACCCTCAGAGTAGCCCAGAGATGAGGCCACATTTCTACCTAGATGTAATCAGGAGTGGCCTCATTACTTGAAGCCAGCAGCTTTATGCCTTTTACTTTTGCACATGCTGCTTCCTCTTACTGAAATAAGGTCACCAACTGCCTTCTTTTACTAACATCATCTACCATCCCACCTCCCTAAAACATAAACCTACTACCCAAATCATACTTATGCTTAATCTCTGCTAGTACCTAAAGACTCCATTTAGTCCTTATTGCCTCTAGAAACCTTTCCAAACTCCCTTCTGTCCTCTAATCTTAGGTTTGAGTTTACTTAGTCTCCTTTACTTCCCTTTATCATTGGTACTTACACTCTTACGTTACCTTTCTCTTCTTGGCTGGGAGTTTATTAACGGTAGAGGATCACTTGTGTCTTGTTTTTGTATTTCTAGCTCCATCCTTAATACTAACACTTACTAGGTGTTCAGTAAATATTTCATGAATGAGTGAATATTCTGTAATGTTTTCATTTGATTGACTAAACTTTAGGAATATGTACTACAGTTGAGATGCTTTAATTTGACCCATTGTTTCAAAGAAGTTAAGATGCTTTAATTGGCCCTAACCGGTTTGGCTCAGTGGCTAGAGCAGGGGTGGGCAAACTTTTTGACTCGAGGGCCGCAATGGGTTCTTAAACTGGACCGGAGGGCCGGAACAAAAGCATGCATGGAGTGTTTGTGTGAACTAATATAAATTCAAAGTAAACATCATTACATAAAAGGGTACAGTCATTTTGTTTTTATTTCAATAGTTTTATTCATTTCAAACATTTTAACAAGAAGAATGTAAACACTAATTATTATAATTTGAAACTTCAAAAAATGGAGGAATCATAGCACAATAACATACCTTATATTGAAGATGGCAAAGGCAAAATAAAATTGCCTAACAAAGGAAAGGTACAAAAGCCTTTCAAATTAAACTTAAATATAATGAAATAATTTAAAACTAAAACAAATAGAAAAGAACAAAATGTGTAAACAGTAAATTAAACATTTTCTTTAGTGCAACTTCCAAATTATGCCCGGGACGTAGATGTAGATGGCAATGTAGACTGGGTTGAAAGGTTTTTGGTCTTTAAAACATCAACTTCAGTGGGAACAGTGTTGTTGGTCTCCTTTTTAGCTAATGCTCTGATACTGTGCTCTCCAGGGGCATGTCTCCCTACATCACCACGATAACGTGTCTACACATTCCCAGGGTGATGTCAGGGGACGCGTCCGTGGGCATTACAAGGAGCCTCTGGAAGATTGAGAGGTTGTTCCTTCTACTCAGAAGAAGGAGCTGCGGCCGTTTTCCCGACGTTGCCATGTTAACACTGCTGCTGGTGAAGGAGCGGAGGGGAGAGCAAGAGAACCCTCCGCTCTTTCGGCTCCGCGGGCCGGATAGAACAGCCGAACGGGCTGGATCCGGCCCGCGGGCCGTAGTTTGCCCATGGCTGGGATAGAGCATCCGTCTGCGGACGGAAGGGTCCCAGGTTCGATTCTGGTCAAGGGCATGTACCTTGGTTGCCGGCACATCATCTATGTTTCTAACTCTCTATCACTCTCCCTTTCTCTCTGTAAAAAATCAATAAAATATTTTTTTTAAAAAATGCTTTAATTGGATCCATTGTTTAAGAGAGGCTAATTTATGCCTTAAATTTTAAGTCTAGCATTTACTGTGTTCTGACCGAGTCTAGGACATTGGTCGGCAAACTCATTAGTCAACAGAGCCAAATATCAACAGTACAACGATTGAAATTTCTTTTGAGAGCCAAATTTTTTAAACTTAAACTTCTTCTAACCCCACTTCTTCAAAATAGACTCGCCCAGGCTGTGGTATTTTGTGGAAGAGCCACACTCAAGGGGCCAAAGGGCCGCATGTGGCTCGCGAGCCGCAGTTTGCCGACCACTGGTCTAGGAGACCATATTTAAAATCTAAGCATAGTTTGATTTTAAAGCAAGAGTAGTGTCATGAAAATAGATGTAGAATAAGGAAATGCTTTTGGAATATTCTGGAACATAGGTAGAGAAATGGAAAAATTTATTTGGTTTTATTAATTTCTAATCATTTTTCTCCTTGTGGGAGAGAAGCAATTGCAATTTTAATGCAGCAATATTGTTTTTATTTTTATCTTCGGTTATTTTTCTTTTGGGGGAGAGCGATCTCCTTATTTATGTTTTTCTCTATTTTTATTATACTCACCTAGTTGTCTGTTGTGTGAGCTCTTTTGCTGGCAGCAGAGGTAGCCAGGCAGCAATGTTTTATACAAAGAAGCTGAACACAGAGAAATGACAGGAACAGTTATTTGATTTTATACAAGTTTTTTTCTCTTGAAACTAAACTTTTCCTTTTTTCTTTTTTTATTGTTGACTCTATTACAGATGTCCTTCATCTCCCCCACCCACCCCTTTGCCTCCCTTCACCCTGCCCCCTCACCTCCTACGCCTTCACCACTTTATTGTCTGTGTCCATGAGTTATGCATATATGCATATACATTCGTTGGCTATTATAAATAACACTACTATGAACATTGGGCTGCATATATTCTTTCTGATTGGTGTTTTAGGATATATACCCAGAAGTGGTATCATTGGATCAAAAAGCAGTTCCATTTTTAATTTTTTGAGGAAACTCCATAACAGTTTTCCACAGTGGCTCCACCAGTCTGCATTCCCACCAAATAAATCAACAAACAATAAGTACTGGAGAGGATGTGGAGAAAATGGGAATTTTGGATTCTATAGATTTATATCCTGAGTCATTTGAAACTGTGTATAAAGGAGGCATTCTGATACTGAAGGAGCTTAATTTTTTTATGACCTGTTTTGTATGACCTATACTATTTGGGACATTTTTTAGGAAGAAAATTTGTTTTTGGATGAAAAATGACAAGTGTTAGATTTAATGTTTTCTAACATTATCATGATAATGCTCTTGGCCATTTTTAGAAAATAAACACATATTAGGAATTTAAATTGGGTAAGACTTACAGTTTTTCAGGGTTTTTGTTGTTGTTGCTTTTATCTAGTTACCCCTGTACAGATAGGGAAAACAGATGAACAACTTAACCAATTCATTCTTGGTCACAAAGAATTAGTTTAAATTACACCGAGTGGCCAGATTATTATGATCTCTGAACGCATAATAATCTGGCCACTCAATGTATTTGTATCTCAAATGGGTACCAAAGTATTCTAGACTTTCGTTGGCGATCAACCACCTATTTGCCCTGAGCTTTCTATAAGCCAATGCAAAGGGGAAAACTGATCAGGTGCACGATTTATAGTATCTTTGATATCAAATAAATGAGGTACTCAAGAGAAGTACACTGAGTGGCCAGATTATTATGTGTTCAGAGATCATAATAATCTGGCCACTCAGTGTAGTTGGAGAACTATACATAGAATATAAATCTTCAGTGTTCTATTAATCTACATAACTTCGTTCTTGTAAGAAAAAATTAATTTTATTTAGTTAACATATTGTGACTAGTTTATATTAATTAAATAGAAGTTATTTTTGTAACTATAAGTGAAATTTATTTTGTCTGAAGCCCTATTAGGTCATCTTAGTTATTTAAAATTAACTCAATAATAATATTCCAACTTTACTATGGTAATGGTTCTAAGCAAAACTCTTTGACTTGCTAACTTTTCTCTTGGGAATTTTAGAGATTTAATGAAGCTTCCTGGCAATTATTTGAAAGAGGGAAGATTTAACATTTCCTTGTTAAATAAAGGCAAGTTAAATAAACAGGCAAGTTTTATACAATGAAACTAGTAATATTCTATTTAGAATAACATTACAGAATAATCTTTTATTCCTCAAAAAATTAGTAAATGGTGTTGTAGTTACCATGGTGAACTAGACAGAAAAGATTTCTGTTCTCATGAGTCTTATATTTAGTTGGAGAGACAACAAATGTAAGATTATTTCCAATAGTAACAGGGTCTATGAAGAAAAAATAGTAATAAGATATTGACTGGACTCACTCTAATAGAACTTATGGGGGCCATCGTTGAGAAGGTGGCATTTGTGCTGTGAACAGGATAAAGATAAGGAACCATCTTTGTGAAGTTCTAAGGAAAGGGCCTTCTAGGTAAATAAAGGGTGTAGCAAGTACAAAGTCTGTGAGTTGGCAACAAGCTTGGCATCTTTGAGGCACAAAAGGAGGCTGCTTGGCTGAAAAAGCAGATGAGGGGAAGAGTTGCATGAGGTAAGGATGAAGAAGTAGGCAACAAGGGCTAGACCTTACAGGAATTTTCAGGTTTGATTAAGGAATATGATGGCTGTAGGAAGCCATTAAAGGGTATTAAACAGGAGAGCAATGCCAATTGATCATTGTTTCAAATAGTGTTTTCTAACTGAGGAAGCAGGGATGAAAGCAGACTATCAATTAGGAGACTATTGCAGAAGTTCAAGTGAGAAAAAGATGTTGGCTTAGACCAGTGGTCGGCAAACTGCGGCTCGCGAGCCACATGCGGCTTGCGAGCCACGGTTTGCCGCTCTGTTGACTAATGTGTTTGCCGACCACTGGCTTAGACTAAGTAACAGTGGAGATGGTAAGAAATAATTAAATTTGGAATATATTTGGAGATAAAAACCACCTGGTTTTACAAATGGTTTGGATGTGGGATATGAGCTTAAGAAGGAATCCAGAATGATCATTAAATTTGCAACACAAGTCATTTAGTAAATGAGCATGCCATTTAATGAGATCTGAAAAGCAGGAAAGAGTGGTGGTAGAAGGGAGATGGATCATAATTTTGGTTTTGGACATGTAAGTGCGAAGTGACTTAGATGGAGTTGTCAGATAGGAAGGTGGATATATGAATCTGAAAGGGTAAAAGAAGTCTAGATGACATTACCTAAGGAGAGAGTATAGATAAAAAGTACCAACATGTCATGCCTTGTGCATTCCAAAGAGATCAGGAATAGGAGGCAGATTTAACAAAGGGGATTGAGAGGAGACAGCCAGTGACATAGTAAGAAAACCAGGAAAGCAGATGGCAATGGAAGCTAAGCAAGAAAATAGAGTGTTTTCGAAAGGGAGGAATGATTAGTTGTGTCAAATGCTGTGAGGTTAGGGTCGAATAGGACAGAAAATTGGCTATTGGATTTAGCCAAGATGAAAGTCGTGGTCTATTTTAAAAAAAGGTATTTCAGTGGGGATGAAAACCTGACTAGTAGGGATTCAGAAGAAAATGGTTGGAAAAGAAGTAGAGATATTCTAGATTATAGATTATTCTTAAAAATTTAATTGGAAATTGGAGTTGAGAAATTGGGTTGTAAATGCAATAGGACAGGGAGTCAAGTGACAGCTTTATTAGAGCCTCTTTGTTGACAGAAAGGATCCTGTAGAGAGGACACAATTGCAGGAGCACAATTTTTGAGATGGTGAGGTGGTGTGGGGAAGGAGACTCGTGAGAGGTTTAGCTCTAAAAAAGGAGCAGAAATGCTTCTTCAGTTTTTAGCAAGGAGAGGACTACAATATGGGATAGTTGCAGATGGAGGTGGCTTCACAGATGAGGTAGTTCTCATATGATTGTTGAGAGTGAAATACTGAATAGGTCACCCAATTAAGATTCAGAAAACTTGTAGTCCATTTCAAGTTTTACTTAGTTCTGAGATCTTAGATAAACTGTGATCTTGGGTAAGTCACTTTGTCTTATAGGCCTTAATTTCCTTAATCTATGTAAAGAAAGGGGTGATTCCCCAGGGTTCACCTGTGCTAAATTGTTATGTAATCTTATTAAGCTATTGTACTTCGTGTTTATAAATTTATAAGAAACCGTAGTTATTCTAATAGTTGTATTATCTCATCTCTGTCTATTTCTTTTGGTCTAATATTTCATGTCTTTTTTTTTTTTAACTTGTTAACTTTTGTTTGCCTACTTGCTTGTTTAAACCATTTTTCTGACAGCACTGTCAGCCATACGATGATGTTTTTTTATGAGGATGAAGGACCACATTTTTAAAAGTGACTTTTCACAAGTGCCTAAGTTTCTATTCTCTAGGATGGCTTTGATCTTTGGGTTGCTATCTTTTCTAAGGAGTACTACTTGTTTGTTGTCATGAATTGTAACAGAGTACAGGATAATACAAGTATGGTATATGTTAGTTAGAAATACCTGCCTTATTTTTAAATAGATCCTAAATAATTAGAAGTTTGGCAAAGGTAAAGTATTCTCTAGTGTTCTTGGAGCTATTCTTGAATTTTTTTATCACTATTAAGAAAGTATTCTCGCCCAGCCGGTATTGCTTAGTAGTTGAGCATCAACCCATGAACAAAGAGGTCTCCAGTTCAATTCCTAGTCAAGACACATGACAGGGTTGTGGGTTCAATTCCCAGTAGGGGGCCTGCAGGAGGCAGCTGATCAATGATTCTCTCCCATTGATGTTTCCATCTCTCCTTCTCCCTCTCTAAAAAATCAATAAAAACACATTTTTTAAAAAATGAAAAGACAGTGTTCTCATGTAATTAGCATGTAATATTTTTACAGAATATGTAAAGGATATATACATAATTTATTGTGAATGTTTTTCTTCATTGCTTCTCTTTGATAGAAGAGCCAGATCCTGCCCTAGAGGAACTCATAGTATATTTTTGCTCATCTTGATTTTCTTGTTGTCTAAAATGGCATCTGTAATTTTTTTCTTGAACTAATGGGTACATGAATTGAATAGTAGTTTCATGGACTTTGGAAAAGTGATTGCTTTATCAAGTTGTAAAAGGGGGAGAATAATTGTTAGAAATTATTGGCTTTAAAATGACATGTTTGCTATGAGTGATGTAGATCTGACCATATGCATTTGTTTTCTTTCTCTTTGGAGACAGTGTTAAAATAATATTAAGGCGGAAAAAAGGACAAACCTATAGCATTGAAGGAATGATAGCGTACTCTCAGTAGATGAGCAATTACAACACATTTCTGAAAGAGGCAAAGAGTAATGCTAGATGAAACAGATTAGAACAGAGGAAACTATGTCCTAAAATATTCAAGAGGAAACTGCAGCAAACAGAGATTCTAATGTATCCAAACAGAATATCAAACAGAATCTCAGAGAATCTTGGGATTTAAAGTCAGAAGTAAAGGATGATTGAAAATGGGAAGGAAGAATAATTGAAAAACTATATATGAAGTAGTTTTGCTTTCTTTCCTACCCAAGCCCAACGTATAGTTACAGTCAGTGTAATTATTCCCTGCCCTACACCCTTCCCTCCCTTTCCCATCATAAATGCAGAGTTAATTTCTTCTGGAAATAAAAAACAAGCAACACACACACACACACACGCACACACACGCGCACACACATGGAAAAGAGTTGCCCAAGTGGACATTTGTGTCTGGAGATAATCCCTCTTCATTCTAGATGAAAGGGAGTCCCCAACTCACATGTATATGTTTTCCAGTCATTCTTCCTTTTTCTTCATTCTTAAGTATCAATGGACAACCAAAACTTGCCTCCAAAGTAAAAAACAAAAAACAGAATAGCAATATAAAGTAAAATACCTGAGACAAACAGAAAAAACTGTCACCAGATGAAACAGATAATTCCTGGATCAGAAGAAATCTTAAAACATTTAGTTTTTTCAGAGGAATGAAAATACGTCGCCTCTGTAAAGTAAGAACAGAAGAACAGAAAAATTATTTTTAAAAAATCAGAACAAGAAAGAGTTCTTGGAAATTAAGATGTTTGCACAAATTAAAAAACAAAACAAAACTTGTGTGGTTTAGAAGATAAATTGAGTAATTCTCTTTGAAGATAGTACAAAAAAGAAAAAGAGAACATGTCTGTAATGTAACCAGTAGATGTTTCAAAAAGAGTAAAGAGAGTCACTTATCAAAAAGGTAACATAACATTTCTGCTACTTAAAAATACAAGTTTCCATATCAAAAGGAAGAGGGAGAGCAAAGAGCAACACAATCAGTGAAAAAGGCCCACATCTAGGCACATCATTGTGAAATTTCAGTAGAATAGGAAGGAAAATCCTAAAAGCTCCTAGGGAGGGGGGAAAAAGTTAACTTGTAAAGGAATGAGAAACAGATGAGCACAACTGCAGTGTAAACACCCTTAGGGCAGGCATTTTTTGTTGTCATTACTGTTACATAGTGAGAGCTAAAAAAAAAAATGTTGATTAAAAGAATGACTCACATCTCACAAGCACCTCTGAAGGTTTAGAAGACTGGAACAGAGTCTCCAAAGTTCTGAGAGAAAATGACTTAGAATTCAGAACCTCTGAAAATTACCAAGTATGAGGACAAAATAAAAACATTCTCAGGTATGCGAGGGCTTAGAACACTTACCTCCTAACTCATACACCCTTTCTGGAGAAGGTATTTGAGGATTTGGACTGGTAAAATTATAATGAAAACTAATAAAGATGATGGCATAGGCTATTAGAAATGGTGGATTAACTTATGAGTACAGTAAAAGTAATTCCAGAAGGACAGCGGTGCAACAGGTCTAGAAAGTAATTGGTTTAAGTTTGAATAGGAAATCACAGGTCTCCACAAAAAATATCTGTAAGGTGAAGAATGGAATGGAATTTAGGTTGTATATAGAATGACAAACTGGTAGATGTCAGTGATCATAGAAGGATGCTTTTTCCTTTCAATTAGGCGGGGAGAAAGGACAATTAAGAATTCTAAGGAGAAAATCCTGCATAACCAACATGTAATTGCATATTGTAACCCTTCAAACTGAGGTTTAATTAAATCCTCATCTTTCATAGTTTAAACATGCTAATTCAAGAAATACATAAGCATAAAAGTAGAAGCCATTAAAATAATTGCCCCAGGGATCAAGACTCTTGGATATTGGGGCAGTGGATATCTCCTTAAAAAAAAAAAAAATGTTTTTATTGATTCTTTTTTTTTTAGAGAGAGAGAGAGAAGAAGGGAGAGGGAGAGAGAGAGACTGAAACATCCATTCTCTGCTTCCTGCATGCCCCCTACCAGGGATCAAGCCCACAACCTGGGCATGTGCCCTGACCAGAGACCTCTTGGTGCATAGGATGACGCTCAACCAAGTGAGCCACACTGGCTGGGCAATATTTTCTTTAAAACTATATGCATGTATGTGGGGTGGGAAATGTGCTGATGCATCAGATGAGTGGCAGGTAATGTTTTGTGGATTCTTACCCTTTGCAATGAAAAGTTAGGTGGCACCTCTAACTAGATGATTGAGCTACTTCTGCTATGTGCATATTAAGTCAAATCATCCTCATATATTCCATATAATCAACTTTTAATTATATTGGAATTAAAACTGAAAGACTTTTACAAGGAACATGAATCAGAATTAACTGAGCATCTCGTATGTTTGAATTGTAAATATAATTGTTGGTATTTCCTGAGTGCTTATTGTATGGTAGTGATTGAATTATCCCATTGAATCATTACAATAACTCTCTAAAGAAGTTACTATTATTATCCCTATTTTATAGATGAGAAAATTGAGGTTCAAATTTAGATTGAGAACTTAGGTGACTTCTCCAGATTTACACGGCTGATAAGTAGTGAAGACATTTAATTGCTCTAGTCCATCATCCTTTTTTTCTAGACAATTTTTATTGTTTTAATTAAATCTTTATTGTTGAAAGTATTACATATATCCACTTTTTTTCTCCTATTGACCCCTTCTAGCCTGCCCTTGCCCCCCACTCCAGGCCTAGACAATTTTTAAATGTGTAAATATTTTCTTTCATGACTGCAGGCCAGTTTACATATTTTTAAAATATTAGTGCTTATTGGAATTGCTGATTTCCTATCCAGTAATAATTATAATAAAGAATTAGATTGATTGCCATACACTAAATACACTAGAAAGTAAAATCTTAAATTTGTTTGCTTACTTTCAAAAAATATTTTTTACTAAGAAAAATTTCAAACATACAAAAGTAGAGATGTTACAGTGGTGAAGCCATGTGTCTCTGTCACCTAGTTTACATAACTATTAACTCATAGACAATCTTATTTCAACTCTGCCTTTACCTACTTCCCCCTAGGTCAGTGGTCGGCAAACTCATTAGTCAACAGAGCCAAATATCAACAGTACAACGATTGAAATTTCTTTGGAGAGCCAAATTTTTTAAACTTAAACTTCTTCTAACACCACGTCTTCAAAATAGACTCCCCCAGGCCGTGGTATTTTGTGGAAGAGCCACACTCAAGGGGCCAAAGAGCCTCATGTGGCTCACGAGCCGCAGTTTGCCGACCACTGACTAGGTTATTTTGAAACAAACCTCAGACATTATTTAATTTTATGTGTAAATATCTCAATATAAATCTCTAAAAGATAAGGATTCTTTTTCGTTGTTTTATTTTGTTAATCCTCACCAAGGATATTTTTCCATTGATTTTTAAAGAGTGGAAGGGAGTGGGAGAGACAGAGAGAGAGAAATATCGATGTGTGGTTGCCTCCTGCACAGGCCCCAGGGATTGAGCTTGCAACCGAGGTACATGCACTTGACTGGAATCAAACCCAGGACCCTTCAGTCCACAGGCCGACACTCTCCTACCCACTGCGCTAAACCAGTTAGGGCAGATAAGGATTCTTTATAAAATTAAGCATAATACCATTATCTCACCTAAAGCAATGGTAGTTCCTTAACATCATTAAATGTCCATTCATTAAATGTCATCATTAAATGTCCATTGTTTAAATTTTCTCTATTACCTTACGATTTTCTTTTCTTTATAATTTGTTTGCATATAATTTGTTTCTGAAAATTATAATTTCCATATTTAAGTCTATATTGAAGTAAGGTTTATAGATTATAAGTGCTTATTCCCTTTCTTAATATATAGATAGCCCTCTCAGTCTCTTCTTTTTCTGCTTGCGTTAAAGAAACTGGTTTTTCCTAGTAGAATTTGCCACATTCTGGATTTTTGTTTCCTTGTATTTTTTGTAAAATGTTATTTACATTTAGAGATTTTGTCAGAATCAGACTTAATTTTTCTTGAAAGGAAGCAGATTACTTCAGAGATCTCATTATGTCCTACCTGGAGGCACACAGTGTCTGCTTATTTCTATTCTGTGGTGTTAGCAGCCATTAGTGATCATTATTTCATTATGGGTACAAAATGACAATATTTTAATTTTGTCATTCTAATATTTTCTTTTTCATTTGTTAGAATAATTCTGTAAAGAAACACTTCCCATTAAAGCTATTACTGTTTTGAGATACAGCTTGTAGCAAAATAGGCAAGATATATGTTTGATTTTTTCTCTTTATTATATCAATTGTCAGGTGAATTAAGTTGGTTCCCTAGCATCTTCCAAGGCTAATTAGTTTTTTTAAAAAAATATTATATGACCCCATGGATTTAAACATATCTGTTGTGTTTTATAATAAAATTCTTATTGGTGGTGAAATTGTTCCATCTTTTGCTATTATGAGCTTCTTCAAGTTGGCTCTTGAGCCCTTTTGACACTCCATCTGGTGTCTGATAGTTTCCTTGCTTTCTAGTGTAACCACATTTTTAGATTTGTAGATTCATCTTATATGTTTCTTCCCTCAAATGTGGAATAAGATATTTTACAAGGAGCATTTGTTTCTTTTAAAGGGAAATAGTATTTAGACACTACATCTGGGTGCTAGGAATGTTCTTTGCAATTCGTTTGTTCCTTATTTTAGGATTTTGTCAATGAGCTAGGAGATAGTTTTTTCTTAGTATAAAATCCATCATAATCCATACTTACACGTCTAATTCAAATTTGGACTACAGAGTTTTAAAATCCCTATTATTTTATATTTGTTTCTGCCTATGTTAAAAATCTAATTTCTAAAATTATAATTTCCATGTTTAAGTCTATAAAAGCTATAGACAATGAAATGTAGCTCCTATCCCTAAACTCTGCTTTCTTTCTTCTCCTAAAGCTGTTTGTTTAATCACCTAACCAGCAGATGTGGCTTTTTAGTTTTTAATTAATTGAGATTTAACTAAATTAAAAATTAGTTCCTCAGTCTCACTTGCCACATTTTACGTGTTCAATAGTTACATGTGGCCAGTGGCTATATTGGACAGCATAGATTATAGAACATTTCCATTCTTGCTGAAAGTTCTGTTGGACAACCCTGCCCTAGAGACCCCTCCCTTTTTAAAATTAGGTGTTTATTTTATTCTTGTGTTGTTAAAAATACAAATGATAAGTGCTGGCGAGGATGCGGAGAAAAAGGAACCCTCATGCACTGCTGGTGGGAATGCAGACTGGTGCAGCCACTGTGGAAGACAGTATGTATGGAGTTTCCTCAAAAAACTAAAAATGGAACTCCCATTTGACCCAGTGATCCCACTTCTAGGAATATATCCCAAGAAACTAGAAGCACCAGTCAGAAAGGATATATGCACCCCTATGTTCATAGCAGCACAATTTACCATAGCTAAGATTTGGAAACAGCCTAAGCGCCCATCAGCAGATGAGTGGATTAAAAACTGTGGTACATCTGCACAACGGAATACTACACTGCTATAAAAAAGAAGAAATTCTTACCATTTGCAACAGCATGGATGGAACTGGAGAGCATTATGCTAAGCAAAATAAGCCAGTCAGAGAAAGATAAATATTACATGATCTCACTCATTTGTGGAATATAATGAACAACATAAACTGATGAACAAAAACAGATCCAGAGACAGAGAAACATCGATCAGACCATCAAACCTCAGAGGGAAGGTAGGGGAGGGTGGGGGTTAGGGGGAGAGATCAACCAAAGGACTTGTATGCATGCATATAAGCCTAACCAATGGACACAGACACCAGGGGGGTGAGGGCATGATGGGGGGGGGGCGGGTGGCAATGGGGAGATAAAGACACATATGTAATACCTTAATCAATAAAGAAAAAAAAACCTGTTGAATTAGCAAATAAATGAATGGAAAAATAAATTTGATTATTTAATATATATATGTGTATATATGTGTGTGTGTGTGTGTGTGTGTGTGTGTGTGTGTGTATATATATACCTCTTTCTTTAGTAAATGGTAATATATTTTACATGCTTTTCTCCATCTTCTTTTTCTTAATATGTCCTGAAGTTCACTCCAGATTGCAGAGAATATACAAAGATAGTCTTCATTCCTTAAATAGCTTCATAATACTGTACTTGGTGTAGATGGTTAAATATATATAGCCAGTTCCTTATTGATGGTCATTTTGATTGTTTTAATCCTTAACCACTGCAATAGTGCTGCAATGAATAGTTGTAGTGCTGTCTAATGTATGTCTTTTTTCACATATTATTAGAACCACTATTTTTTTAACACTAATTTCCTCAGTGGGATTTTTGTTTCTTCTAATTATTAAAAAATATACTAATTATAAAAATAATCTAATTTCATTTTATTAAAAAATAAAAATATATTACGAGAGAGATGAAATCATCTAAAATTCATGTTGCCCAGACAGACAATATTTTGGTGTATATGTGTACCCTTTGCTTTGAAAATATTTTTCAGTTCCTGAGTTCAAATCGAATACTTTTTATTCAATGAATATGTTGAAATCCTATTGTATATACCTGTTTAAATTTTTCTTTGCCATAATAGTATAAACATTTTGCTTGTTGACACAGACTTTTTGTAAACATTTCTAACAACTGCATATTATGTTGTATTGATTTTTACAATATTGTTCTTTATAAAATTTTATTTATTTTTCATCACCATTTAGCCACTCTATGCACTCTTCCACCTCTACCCACCCCTCTTCCTCTACCCTGCACCATCACCACACTGTTGTCCACGTCCATGAGTTCTCTCTCATTTTTTTGTTCTTTTTTGCTCAATCTCACTACCCGCTTCCACCCCACTCAGAGCTGTCTGCCTGGTCTCTATCTATATAAGTCTGTCTGTTTTGCTTGGTAGTTAACTTTGTTTATTAAATTCCACAGTGAGTGAAATCATATGATACTTGTCTTTCTCTGACTGGCTTATTTCACTTAGCATAATATTCTCCAGGTCCATCCATGCTGTCACCAAGGATAAAATTTTCTCCCTTTTTATGGCAGAGTAGTATTCCATTGTGTAAATGTACCACAGCTTTTTTATCCACTCATATACTGATGGATCTACTGGGCTGATTCCAGATCTTAGATATTTTAAATACACTGCAGTGAACATAGGGGTACATATGTTCTTTGGAATTAGTGTTTCGGGTTTCTTTGGCTTAATTCCCAAAAGTGGAATCGCTGGGTCATAAGGTAGTTGCATTTTAAATTTTTTGAGTTAACTCCATACTGTTTTCCACAGTGGCTACACCAATCTGCATTCCCACCAACAGTGCACAAGAGTTCCTCACCAGTACTTGTTGTTTGTTGATTCATTAATGATAACCATTCTGACATGTGTGTACAATATTGTTCTTAATTACAGCACAGTGATTAGACATTTAAGTTGCTTCCTTATTTTTTTTTAATCCCGACGCAAGTATATGTTTTTATTGATTTGAAAGAAGAATGGGGGGAGAGAGAGAAACATCAATGTGAGAGAAAAAGATCAAACCCCCAACCTTTTGGTGCACACAGGAAATGCTCCAACCAACTGAAAAGCCCTGCCATGGGTGCTCCACCCCTTTTTTTAATGTATTTCATTAAATATTTCACATAACTTTTCCCCTATTTTTAGGGTTATTGGTATCTGGGATTAGAATTATTGGATCTAAGGTTAAAAGCGTAATTAAAGTTTTAATTTATCTTGCCAACATTTTTTCAAAAATTCTGTGGATTTTGATAGCAGCATGAAGAGTTGTTTTGAAAAATCTTTGATAATTTGATAGGTTTAAAAAGGTATTTTGAGGTGGAATATTTTTATGTGCCTGTCATTTGTATTGTCTGCTATGGGTCTTAACATGTTTTTGCCCATTTAACTTTTGGGCTCCTATTTTTCTAATGAGGTGGTATGAGTATTTTCTTATGTGTTAATGGTAACCATTTTGCTGTAATGTTGCAAATGTTTTTCAAGTGTTTTAATTTTATTAACATTTACATACTTCAGTGTTACTTTTTTATGTAGTCAATCTTAGAGATTTTTCCTGGTTCTTATTAGCAGGCTTGTTCTTTACCACCCCCCCCCCCCCCCGCCCACAAAGAAAACAACTGGTTATTTGATCGTTATCCAACTCTTAAAAATCAGTATTTGCATATTCATATTCATATCTTAATATTCAAGGGGGTCAAATACAATATTTATTCAGAAGCAGTTATATGTCAGGCATTTTACATGTTCTCTATCATGACTATTGACAGTTTGTCTTTTCTTCAAATACTGTAAATATCTGTGTGAAAATATGATTATATTATAGCCTCTTTTAAAAATTTTAAGTAGTATATTATTTTGCTTTTAGTATCTTTCATGGTAATTAACTGTAAAAATGTATTTCACAAAATAATGAGTTTTCTTCCCCCTTCCTTAATTGTAGGGGTATAAAAGTGCTTCTTCTGGTTGCTAATGTGAATTGTGGACTACAGATACATAGAGAAAACAGACCACACACGTGAATATTTTCACCAGGATCTAAAGACTAAAAGAAGTTCTCTTCAGGCTTGTCATGGATTTTTCTGGACAAAGGAATCTGTGAAATTATGTGAATAGAGACTTTTTCAAAATCATGGGGGAAAGAGAAAGAAGTCTAGACACTGACCAAGAAAATAAGGCAGATAAACACCATTACTATTATTGTTCATCTGATTTTGAAACTACACCACAGTCTTCTGGCCGGTCATCGCTGGTCAACCCCTCCTCACATAGGAGTAGTAAGAAAAAAAATCCTAAAAGACAAATTTCAGATAGCGAAGTGCATCACCAAGGTAAGCATTTTGTAAGAGAGTCCAATAGACATAGAAGACTCATTTTAAGGACTTAAGGAAAGCTTGCATGAATGAAACTCTTCTATTAATATATGCATGGAAATTGGCTAATTTACAGTTTGAATAGACTATATTTTTGTAAATTTATATGTTGCTTATGGCACTGTATTAGCCTTTGTTATATTCAAAGTCATAATATATACAGAAGAAAGAACCATAATTAAGGCTCTTCATTTTGTTTTCTTCCTAAATAAATGCTTATTTTGGAGTTTTGAGGTACAGTAAAGGCAAAAAAAAAAAATCAAAATGTACCTTTTTTTGTCTTCAGTTTTAAGAAGTAGTGAAAAGCATTGGTATAAAGTGGTTAAGAGGCATTTTAGATTGAGTAAAATTACTTCTACTGAGTAATATAGTGCTTACTGCAAAAGTTCAGACTTGAGATCACCATTCAGTTTCCTATTAAACTGTGTTATAATGGAGACAAGATTAATATTTCTTAAATAAGTTTTCTTATTAAAGTGTTACTAGTCTGGAACTGGTATTAATACACATTTGATTAGATAATATTATAGAAACTCTTCATTTTAATAAATCCCTGGTCAAGTAAACCCCAATGTTACTTAGTAACAAAATGTGTAAGGACTACAAGTATGCCATAAAAAATGAGCTAAGTGAGGTGGTTATAGTCTGTGCTAATAAATGCAGCACAGCTGTAACAGCAGTAGCTTAGAATGGTGAGAGTTCAGATTGCAAGGCAAGGAGTGGTGAAATTGGAAACGGAAAAGGAAAACAGTAGCCAGGTCACGAAACACCTTGAATCCTATGCAATATATTGATTGTTTCTGTGGGAGAATAGCCATTGAAAAGATTTAAGCAGGGGTATAATTAAAATTGCCTATATGAATTTTTACTTTGAAAAAATAATATTTGCTTTTTAAAAGTCAATAAGAATACATGTTTCTTTCAAAAACAACCCTTTCATGGACCCCAGATTTAGCTTCTCAGGGATCTTCATACTTTTAACAATTGGGTGCTCACCCTTCCTACCTTCTTTTCCTTTCTCCCTCCTCCCCCGCCCCCCGCCTTTTTTTTCCTTCTGCAGGAATTTGGTCTCTTCCTCCATCTGTATCAATGTGCGCCTCCTATTTTGATTTTGTGGTTGAGATCATTATCTGATATTAAACTTTTGCTCTACATAATTAAGAACAAACAGACCTTAGGGTTGAACCTTGGGAAATGCGTATTTATTCCCAAGAAATAATTTATATACCTAGGGAATTACTGGTAGGAATATTTGGATTTTTCAATCCTTCCCCAGAGCATTTTGGAGGCCACCCAATTAAGGATTCGGAACTTCTTAAGCCTTATCTTATTTGAGAAGATAATTGATAAAAAGCTGTGAAAAAACAGTTCTAACATCACCTATAAAAATTTCAATTATTGTCTTCACTCTGACTTGCACAGTTTTCTGCCTTGCATTGTCTTCTGGATTAAAATCTGTGGTAGTTTAACTACATTAGATCAAACAACAGGACTAAACTTATACCTTCCCTTAAACATTAAGTTATTTTCCCTTGGTTAAAGTTGCAATCACCAGTGTAGACTAAGAAAAGAACAAATATGATTAAAACAGCTTCTTGGCCCTGGCAGGTGTGGCTCAATGTGTAGAGCATTGGACCCATGCACCAAAGGGTCACAGGTCCGATTCCCGGTCAAGGGCACGTACCTAAATTGAAGGTTTGATCGCCAGTCAGATTAATAATAAAAAAACTACAGCATTTTGAACACTTGAATTTGTGGGTTTGCATGTTTTGGGTTTTTTTGTTTTGTTTTTTAATTTACTTTTATTGACTTCAGAGAAGAAGGGAGAGAGAGAGATAGAAACATCAATGATGAGAAAGAATCATTGATTGGCTGCCTCCTGCACAGCCCCTACTGAGGATCAAGCCCGCAACCCAGGCATGTGCCCTTTATTGGAATGGAACCCGGGACCCTTCAGTCCGCGGGCCAACTCTCTATCCACTGAGCAAAACTGAGGAGGGCTGGGTTTGCATGTTTGATAGCAATTCTTTCCTTTCTCCTTTATTGGCATATTTTATTATTTAAAAAAATAAAACTGTGTTCTATCAGAAGTTGGATGTATAATGATAAAATCCTATATAATAAAAGGCTAATATGCAAATCGACCTAACGGTGGACCAACTGGTTGCTATGATGCGCACTGTCCACCAGGGGGCAGATGTTCAATGCAGGAGCTGCCCCCTGGTGGTCAGTGTGCTCCCACAGGAGGAGCACAGCTCAGCCAGAAGCCAGGCTCATGGCTAGGGAGTGCAGCGGCCATGGCGGAAGCCTCTCCCGCCTCTGCAGCAGTACTACGGATGTCCAATTGCCAGCTTAGTCCTGGTGTCCATGGACCAGGGAAATTCGAACTTCCCCTGAGGGCTCCTGGACTGCAAGAGGGTGCAGGCTGGGCTGAAGGACCCCCACCCTGAGTGCACGAATTTCATGCACCGGGCCTCTAGTATAATAATAGTTTAGGATATGCATGTTTGTGTATTACACATTTATTTTACTTCTTGCTTTTGTCAGTAAAATAAATATATTGGTGTTTTGGTAGATATATAGTTTACCTTTACTACATATTTTTTCAATGTCATACTTTATTTTTAACTCCTGGAGGAAGAAGAAAAGCATTATTTTCTCACCCTCTTTTTGGTGGTGACTTATGGGGCAGATGAAGAATGATATGGGAATCAGTCATATTCTCAGTCCTGTTAACACTGCATTTGATCTTGATAATTTTAAAAATGAAAATAAAAAAGGTAGATGAAAGCTGGTATTTTTTACTTCAAGTTAAGTATACTTTTGTTAATCAGTTTGTAGTCATACAAATAGAATAGGCTAAAAGTAAATGGTCAGATTTTTAGTATGTCAAAAGTTGGTTGTGGAAGCCCTTTCTGTCTGACTGAATACTTGAAGTAAAATGTTAGTAGAAAGTTTTTATCCTGATTTTTACATAGGCTTCAAGTTTGAAATAAAGTAAGTTTCTATTTATAGGAAATCTTTTTTGCTGAGCAATATAACTTTATACATAAAAACCAGAGATATGAAATTATTGAAGTTCATCTTTATGTATAATAATTTTTATGTAACAAGTTTCTGTCCAAGAGCTGAGTACATATTCCATAATAGCGTATAGATACCAATACTCTATTAACTTGGTATGTTAGAAAAGAAAGAACCTTGAAATGATGGACTCTCTAATTTAAAATTGGAGCATTGCTGTCCAATGGAAATATAATGCAAGTCACAAATACATGCCACACATACAATTTTATATTGTCTAATAACCCACATTTTAAAAAAGGTGAACTTAATATATTGTATTTAACCTAGCATATCCAAAATATTTTTAAATACAGTTAATATAAAACATTGTATGTGAAATATTCTACATTCTTTTTGAAGGCAGAAGTGGTTTAATTCCAGGCTACATTTCACAGCTATGGCATATTTCAGTTTGTACTACCCATACTTCACATTTCTCAGTAACCGCATGTGGCTAGTGACTACAATATTGTATAGTTTTGAAATTGCAAGTAGCTTTTCCTTTATTTCTTTTTATTACCACTTCCTTTAATGTATTTAAGCATTATTAGAGCTGGAATCCCAAATTAGTATGTGTGCAAACACCTTCTTTATAATCTATCTTTTTAATGAAACTTTATAATGTTGAATTGTAAATGCTACTTGTTTATCTTTGCTTATTTACATAATGGAATCAGGGTATTCCTGGCTGGTGAGATGGGTAGGGAAAGGTTGGATTTTCTAGGGGGGTTTTGTTGTTTTTTACTCTGGAATGCATTTCCTTCTTGAAAAAATGCAGTCACCTTGGAGATTAAAGTTCATTATTCTTAACTATGACTAAAGTTCATTATTCTTAACTATAACAAATATCCAGAAGCCTCTTTAAAAAGGGAGGAGGCCTAAGTTTAATGAACTTCTATTAAAAATAATAACATTCCAGATTTCTGTGAAATGTTGGGATCTAGTATGTATACTTTAAGGATTTCACATGCTTATATTTTTCAGATGTAGTATTTAGTTTTTATCTTGTTCTCAAATTATGTCCGATGTTTTTGATATGAGCATCACACAAAAGAAAGCCCCTGAGAAAGCATTTAGAATCACATCAGTACTGCTGGAGTATTTTTCATTTTCAATCACTAATAAATGGGATTAAGTTCTTATTACTGGCAGAGAATATTTGTGGAGAACTTTGTTTTACAAGCATACTTCATTTAATCTTCAAAACAGCATAATTATGTAGGTAGTATTATCCTCATCCTGTGGATGGGGAAAATAGACCTGGGAAGGTTTATTGAACTGACCAAGGAGTTATTAGGTGGTAAATCTTAGTTACAAACCCAAATCTTCTCACTGTTCAACATGTTGTCATCCTCTTCAAATAAAAAAGAAAAGAGTTCTAATTAATTTAGAGAAAACTTACATTTTCCTATTTCGAATACCTTGGCACAAGTGACTTGAATAACACAGTTTTGTCCAGTGTTTATTCGGCACCATGCTAATGCTCATGAAGCCCATGTTCGAATTTCTGACTTGTCATCTTATAAAGTTAAAAATGGTAAATCCTGATATAACCATCCTTTAAATTAATGTCAAACAATTCCTTATAAGCTATTGTTATATCATTTTGATGGATCAGAATATTCTTTACCTTTCTTCAGAAGATTCCAAACCTTTCTTAAAAAGATTACGTTAAAAGTTCTAAATAAAATCTGATATTTAACTAAATATTGTAAAATCAGATTTTAAGGAACAAAATAACTAATATTATGGATCCACTTGTTAGAATGAAAAATAGTATATTTGGTACAGCTTTTTCACTTTACAATATTACTGTTTCTTTTTTAGCCCCTAAGAAAGCAAGTCCTAAGGGTCCATCAAACAGAAAGGAAGTCCGAGTGGGATTTCGCTCCCAGAGCCTCAATAGGGAGCCACCTCGGAAAGATATTGATCTCGTTACAAAACGGGTTCTTTCTGCAAGACTGCTAAAAATCAGTGAATTGCAGAATGAAGTGACTGAACTCCAGGTCAAGTTAGCTGAGCAGCTAAAAGAAAATAAGGCTTTGAAAAGGCTTCAATACAGACAGGAGAAAGCCCTGAATAAGTTTGAAGATACAGAAAATGAAATATCACAACTTATTGCTCGTCATAACAATGAGATTACAGCACTCAAAGAACGCTTACGAAAATCTCAGGACAAAGAACGGGCAACTGAGAAAAAAGTGAAAGATGCAGAAGGTGAATTATTTAAGACAAAATTTTCCTTAAAGAAACTGAAAATGATCTCTGAAGCTAGACACCTACCTGAGCGAGATGATTTGGCAAAGAAACTAGTTGCAGCAGAGTTAAAATTAGATGACACTGAGAGAAAAATTAAGGTAAAATTTCTACAGCTTCTAATTATGCTTTTTTGTATTATTTTTCATTGGGTATTTAATGTGCTCTATTAAGATTGCTTATTGCAGTTCATCATTTGAAGACTTTTTTAGTATTATCTTTCTCAGTAAGAGATTAGGAAAAATTTAACATATATTTAAGAGAAAGATGCAAAAGATTAAGGGCCACATGTTAATAGATGAATGTTTAATTTTGTGGGTCATAATCATTTGGGGGAAATACACTATTTGATTATTTGATTGTTTCTCTAAATTGAAAATACTATATAATAGCTGTAGTGTATGAAACCGACATTTTGGAGCCATTGTATAAGAAATGCCACATGAGCAATACTTTCTGTTTTTACTCCTTTCAACATTTCTGAAAGACATCTTTTGGGCAGTTGTGCCCCTACTCCCCAAAATGAAAACTGACATGAGAGGTAGATGGAAGAATGTTGAGTTACTAGTCTGAGAATACAGCAGATGTTTGTAAGTATTTTTTTCTTGAAATGAGAGAGGAAAATGGTACTATCCCATCATTGTTACAAAGGGAATTTATATTAGACTAGAGGCCCGATGCACAAAATTCGTGCAAGGGTAGGCCTTCCTCCCTCCCCCCCCCTCCCCCCCCCCCCCCCCCCCCCCCCCGCTGCTGGCACCAGCTTCCCTCTGGCCACTGGCAGGCACCCGGAACCTGGGCATCCCTCGCAGCCCCGGCTTTGTCCAGAAGGACGTATGGTCTAATTAGCATATTATGCTTTTATTATTATAGATGCTACCTGCTAGAAATACGTATTAAACAGAAGCCCTGAGTTAGGACTTAGAATTGCTAAGAATTGACACAGAGTTTGGAAAACAAAGGTAAGGGAAAAGCATGGGAATAATGCCTGCTGAGAGAGCTGTCTGAGGAAGGGAAAGTCAGACTGTAAATGAATTAACTGTTTGCAATGTATTTAATACATGGCTGAGGGTGTTTTTTTAAATCATAAATGGAAGTTAGATTTTGTCAATTGCCTTTTCTGCATCTACTAATATATAATTTTTAGGCTTCAGTTTGTTTATGTGGTGCAACACATTAATTGATTTGAGGATATTGAATCAGTCTTGCATTTTGGGAATAAATCTCACTTGATCTAGGATCAGTGGTTGTTAAACTGCGAGCTGCAGTTTGCCGCTCTGTTGACTAATGAGTTTGCCGACCACTGCTGTAAGGCATTACCCTTACCCAGAAGTTTTGACTTCAAGTTAAAGACATTAGTACATTATTAAAATGTTTTTTAAGTGTTTTTCCCTAAGGCAGTGGTCGGCAAACTCATTAGTCAACAGAGCGGCAAACAGCGGCTCGCGAGCTGCATGTGGCTCGCAAGCCGCAGATTGCCGACCACTGAAGGTGTATGATTTTTTTAATGTATTGCTGAATTTGGTTTGCTAATACTTTGTTGAGGATATTTGCATCCATGTTCATCAGGAATATTGACCTATAATTTTCTTTTTTGTGGTTTTGGTATTAGGGTAATGCTGTCCTCGTAAAATGAGTTTGGAAGCCTTCCCTCATCTTCAATTTTTTGGAGTAGTTTGAGAAGGACAGGTATTAATTTCCCTTTGAACCTTTGGTAAAAATTCTCCTGTGGAGCCATCTGGTCCAGGGCTTTTTTTGTTGGGAGTTTATTACGGATTTGATTTTGATAGTAGTTATTCGTCTATTAAGATTACCTGTTTCTTCCTGACTCAGCCTTGGAACAATGTATGTTTTGAGGAATTTGTTCATTTCATCTAGGTCAAGCAGTTTGACATACTTGATCTAGGCTGTAAAATTTGTTGGCAGATAATTGTTTCCTATTATTTCCTTAGTCTTTTTTATTTCTGTGATATCAGTTGTCACTTCTCCTATTTTATTTTTTATTTTATTTTATTTATTTGGCCCCTCATTTTTTCTTGATTAATCTGGGTAAAGTTTACCAAATTTGTTTGTTTTGGAAGAATCAATACTAGGTTTTCTTGATTTTTTTTTTTTTTACTCTATTTTGTTATTTCCAATCTGATTTTTATTATTTCCTTCCACTACTCATTTTGGGCAAAGTTTGTTCTCTTTCTAATTTCTTTAGGTGTAAGGTTAGATTGTTTGAAATTTTTGTTTCTTGAGGTAGATGTGTATTGCTGTATATTTCCTTCTTAGAACTATTTTAGCTATGTCCTATACATTTTGGGTCATTATGTTTTCATTTTCATTTGTCTCATGGTATTTTTAGTTCTTCCTTGATCTCATTACTAAACCATTCATTGTTTAATATCATGTTATTTAGTCTCATGTGTTTTGTGTATTTTTCAGTTTTCTCCTTATACTTGATTTTTAGTTTTATATAATTATGATCAGAGAAGATGTTTAATATGATTTAAATCTTCTTAAATATTGACACTTGTTTTGTGGCCCAACATGTGGTCTATCCTTGAAAATGCACCTGAAAAGAATGTATATTCTGCTGCTTTGGGGTGAAATGTTTAAAAGTATCAATTAAGTCCTAGCTGATTTGGGTCAGTGGATAGAGTGTCAGCCTGTGGACCGAAGGGTCCCAGGTTCGATTCTAGTCAAGGGCACGTGCCTGGGTTGCGGGCTTGATCCCCATTAAGGGACGTGCAGGAGGCAGCCAATCAATGATTCTCTCTCATCATTGATGTTTCTATCTTTCTTTCCCTCTCCCTTTCTCTCTGAAATCATTAAAGATACATTTTTTTAAAAAAGTATCAATTAAGTCCGTATGGTCAAATGTGTCATTTAAGATGATTTTTTGTTGTTGTTGATTTTCTGTCTAGATAATCTACCCATTGAAATCAGTGGGGTGTTCAAGTCCCCTACTGTGACTATTAATGTTGATCTCTCCCTTTATGTCCGTCAATGTTTGTTTTATATACAGGGTGTCCCCCCAAAATATGCAGACACTTAACAGTTGATAGCGCAATTGATGTTTCTTTTCAGATTTAACCCATTGAAATTAATAATTATTCTAAGTGTATATACATTTTTTTTGGAACACCCTGTATTTAGGTGCTCCTACATTGGGTGTGTAGATGTTTACAAGAGTTATATCCTCTTGTTGAAATGGTCCCTTTATTGTTATGAAATGCCCTTCTTTATCTGTTTGAACAGCCCTTGTTTTAAAGTCTATTTTGTCTAATACAAGTATTGCTACCCCAGCTTTTTTCACTTTCATTTGCATGAAATAACTATTTCAATCCCTTTATTTTAAGTCTTGGTGTGTCTTACAATCTGAAGTTGGTCTCTAGCAGGCAATATAAGTATGGGTCTTGTTTTTTGATCCATTTAACCACCCTGTGCCTTTTGGTTGGAACATTTAAATTTAAAGTAACCTGTGATAGGTATGTACTTTTGCCATTTTGTTCATTGTTTTCTGATTGTTTTTGTAGTTCTCCTTCCTTTCTTATTCTCTTGTATGTTGATGACTTTCTGTACTGTTGTGTTTGGATTCCTTCTCTTTATTTCTTGCAGATTTTGGTTTGTGGTTATCATGTGCTTCATATACACATATAAAGCTATGTTTATTTCAGTCTATTATCAGTTGAAATCACTACATGTTTTACTCACCTCCTCTACATTTAAGTGTTTATTATTTTTTTTCACTTCTTTTGTGTATGTCCTTTAATTTGTTGTACTAATTACACATGATCTTCCCACTTTGCCTCTTAACCTTTGTATTAGCTTTGTAGTTGGTTAATCTACTAGTTACTAAGTATCCTTTTCAGTGAGAATTTTTTTCTTTCCTATATTTACATTTTTTATCTTTCGTAAATATTTAAAGAAGTTCCTTTAACATATCTCATAATACTGGTTTAGAGGTGATGGACTCCTTTATCCTTTTCTTGTCTGGAAAACTCTTTATCTCCCTTTCTGTTCTAAATCATAGCCTTGCTAGTATGGTAATCTTAGTTCTGCCAATACCTTCTGATATGCAGTTTGTGTTGAAAAATCTGCTGATAGTCTTATGGGAGTTCCCTTGTATGTAAATAATTGTTTTTTTCTTGCTACTTTTAATATTCTTGCTTTGGCATTTTACTTAAATGTTTCATGTGGGCCTCTTTGAACTTGTTGGACCTGTATGTCTATTTTTTTAGCCAGGTTAGGGAAATTTTGGTCATTATTCCTTCAAATAAGTTTTCAATCCCTTGCTCTCTCTTCTCTTTCTGGTACCCCTGTAATGCAAATGTTGGTATACTTTATGTCCCAGAGTTTCCTTAAACTATTCTCTTTTTTCCCCCCATTTATTATTTCTTTTTGCTATTCTGATTGGGTGCTTTCTGCTACCTTGTTACAGATAGCTGATTCAGTCCTCTGCTTCATCTAATCTGCTGTTGTTCTCCTTCCCCAATATATTCTCATTTCTGTTATTGTATTCTTCATTTTTGACTGGTTCTTTTATGGTTTTTATCTCTTTGTTGAGATTCTAACTTCATCTATTCTTTCCCTAAGTTATTTGAGCATCCTTGTCACCAGTGTTTTGAACTCTGTATTGCTTTTCTCCTTTTTATTCTTTTTGTGGAGTTGTGTCCTATTCTTTCATTTGGGACATGTTTCTTTGTCTTCTCATTTTGGCTTTCTCCCTTTGTTTCTGCTACATTTCCCAGATCTTTATTTTTTCCTTCTTTGTGCTACTTTGGGATTAATTTGTTTTTTGTCCAGTCCATTGAGGTGAAAAGTTAGGTTGCTTATTTAAGGTCTTTCTAAATTCTTAATGTATGCATTTATTGCTATAAAGTTTCCTTTCAGAACTGCTTTTATTGCATGCCACAAGATTTGGCTTGTATTTCCATTTGTATTTGTTTAAAGATATTTTTTTTTTTTATGGAGAAAATTTTTACTTCCCTTTTTTTCTTTAACTCAATGGTTGTCTAAAAGTGTATTGTTGGTTTTCACTTATTTGTAGATCCCCTCATTTTTCTCTTATTTTGAAATCAGTTTCTTGCCATTTTAGTCAGAAAAGATAGTTGGTATGATTTTAGTCTTAAATATGCTTGGATTTTTGTCCAATTATATGATCTTTCCTGGAGGATGTTTTATGTGCACTTGAGAATGTATATTCTGTTGCTGTTGAATGGCATGTTCTGTTATATCTCTTAAGTCCAGTTGTTCTAAAACAGCCATGGGCAAACTACGGCCCGCGGGCCGGATCTGGCCCGTTCGGCTGTTCTATCCAGCCCGCGGAGCCGAAAGAGCGGAGGGTTCTCTTGCTCTCCCCTCCACTCCTTCACCAGCAGCAGTGTTAACATGGCAATGTCGGGAAACACGGCCGCAGCTCCTTCTTCTGAGTGGGTGGATTTATATCCGCCCATTCAGTAGAAGGAACAACCTCTCAATCTTCCAGAGGCTCCTTGTAATGCCCGACATCACCCTGGGAATGCGTAGACAACGTTATCTTGGTGATGTAGGGAGACACGCCCCTGGAGAGCACAGTATCAGAGCATTAGCTAAAAAGGAGACCAACAACACTGTTCCCACTGAAGTTGATGTTTTAAAGACCAAAAACCTTTCAACCCAGTCTACATTGCCATCTACATCTAAGTCCCGGGCATAATTTGGAAGTTGCACTAAAGAAAATGTTTAATTTACTGTTTACACATTTTGTTCTTTTCTATTAGTTTTAGTTTTAAATTATTTTATTATATTTAAGTTTAATTTGAAAGGCTTTTGTACCTTTCCTTTGTTAGGCAATTTCATTTTGCCTTTGCCATCTTCAATATAAGGTATGTTATTGTGCTATGATTCCTCCATTTTTTGAAGTTTCAAATTATAATAATTAGTGTTTACATTCTTCTTGTTAAAATGTTTGAAATGAATAAAACTATTGAAATAAAAAAAAAAAAGACCGTACCCTTTTATGTAATGATGTTTACTTTGAATTTATATTAGTTCACACAAACACTCCATGCATGCTTTTGTTCCGGCCCTCCGGTCCAGTTTAAGAACCCATTGTGGCCCTCGAGTCAAAAAGTTTGCCCACCCCTGTTCTAAAATGTGGTTCAATGCCAACATTTATTTATTGATTTTTCTGCCTGGCCAATCTATTCATTGCTGATAGTAGGGTATTAAAGTCTCCTAGTATTACTTTATTGTCTTTTTCTCTGTTAAAATTCATTATTATTTGCTTAATATATTTCAGTGCTTGCGCATTTGGAACATATAATATTTATGATTGATTGATACATCTTCTTGATGTAATGACCCCTTTATCATTATATAATGATCTTCTTTGCCTCATGTTACCCTTTTGGCTTGACATCTGTTTTGTCTGCCATAAGGATGGCTGCCATCCTTTGATTTCCATTTGCTTAGAACATCATATGCCATCCTTTCACTTGAGTCTGTATGTGTTTTTAGAGCTAAAATAAGTCTCCTGTTGGCAGCATATAGTAGGGTCTTGTTTTTTACTTATCCACCCACTCTGTACTTTTTGATTGATAAATTCAATACATTTATATTTAAATGGATTATTGATATGTAAGGATTTACTATCACCATTTTACCTTTTGCTTTCTGGTTATTTTGTCTTTTCATTATTTCTTTTTTTCCATTTGATTCTGTCTACCTTTGTAAGTTTGGTGGTTTTCCATGGTGATTTTCTCAGTCTTTCCCCCTTTTTTATGTTTCATATCTCTGGTTTAGGTATTTGCTTTGTGGTTACATGAGGTTTACATAAAACATCCCAAAGATAAAATAGTCCTTTTTCTGCTGATAGCAATTTGTTTTTACTCACTTATAAATGTTTTATCTTTTTATCCTACCCTCTTGTATTTTTTATGTCACAAATTCTTTTTATGCTGTGATTTGTTACCAAGTTGTAATAGCTGTAGTTAAACTTTATGCTATAATTGTTTAGTATACTATTCTAAAAAAGTTATAGTTTTCTAATTCTATCACCTTAATCAGAGTTTTGTGTCCTTTTTTTTCTTTTCTTTTCATTTCATCTTGAAGAGCTCCTTTGTTTGCCAAAGCCTTATTTCTCCTTCATATCCGAAGGGTAACTTTGCTAGATGGAGTATTCTTGGCTGGCAATTTTAGTCTTTCAATCTTTCGAATATGTCTTTTCATTCTCTTGGCCTGTAGCATTTCTGCTAGCAATTGACTGATAGCCTAATGTGCATTCTCTTGTAGATTACTGCGTCTCCGCGCCCCCGCTCCCCCCTTGGTTGCCTTTAAAATACTTTGTCATTAATTTTTGACAGTTTTAATATAATGTGCTTAGAGTAGGTCTATTGTGTTGAGATAATATGGTGTCATATTAGCTTCATGGACTTGAATGTGCAGTTCCTTTCTCAGGTTTGGGAATTTCTGAGCTATTATGTCTTTAAATAAGTCTCTGCTCCCTTTTTCCTCTTCTTCTTTTGGTTTACCCATTAATTTTGTGGTAGCTGTTTTAATGCAGTCTAACAGTTCTTACAGGGTTTCTTCATTTTAGTTTTCTCTCTCATCTGATTTGCTCTATTTCTAGTGTTTTGTAATGCATTCTTCATAACTTTTATTGAATTCTCTAGCTCCAGAATTTATTTGGCTCTTTTAGAATTTCAGTATCTTTGGTAAAGTACTTCTTCCATCAATTTTATACCAAAGTCATTGTATTGCCTTTGAGTCTTCTTGTAGCTTGTTGGATTTCTTTTTTTTTTTTTTAATATATTTTATTGATTTTTTACAGAGAGGAAGGGAGAGGGATAGAGAGTTAGAAACATCGATGAGAGGAACATCAATCAGCTGCCTCCTGCACACTCCCCACTGGGGATGGGCCCGCAACCAAGATACATGCCCTTGACCGGAATCGAACCTGGGACCGTTCAGTCCGCAGGCCGACGCTCTATCCGCTGAGCCAAACCAGTTAGGGCTGGATTTCTTTATAACAATCATTTTGAATTCTTTATCAGTGATATCACAATATTTCATATTTTGGTTGCTAGAATATTGTCATTTTCTTTTTGTGATATTGCTACCATAATTTTTCATTCTGTCTGATGAAGAGTCCCTCTGCTGCTGCATTTGACATAGTGAACACCTTTGTTTACTTTGATTCTAACAGTTTAATAGGTCCATAATTAGGAACCTTTCTTTTATTAAAAAAACAAAAACAAAAACAAAAAAAACAACTAAAAGCTATTGGGGAGGTGTGTGTGGCTTTAGGTGTGCCCATATAGAGGGATCCTCAGAGGTCTGTGGATGGATCTTTTGCCAGTATCCTGGGGCCTACAGAAGGAAACATATTCCTTCAACTCTCTTTGTCTGCCTTCTTCCCTTTCCTTTTCATCCATCTAGTGACTCTGGTCTCTTCTGAGAGAGAGCAATGGGTTCCTCCAGCTGCATTATGCACAGCAGGGCAGACCTTTCTATTCACTACCTTCACCCTCACCGCCTCTGCCAGAAAGGTTATGCTGGCTACCTCTGCTGCCCCTCTCCTGGCTCTGCAGCCTTCTCTGAGACCCAATCCACCCACTTTTGGGTGTACATGTGGATGGATTTCTTGAGTTTCCTGGTATGCTGTGCAGAAGGCACTTTTGTTCCATTATGGATGTCTGATTAGTTGTAAGTCAAAGGAGAGAGAAAAAAGGAATGACTCAAGCCACCATGATGCTGACATTACCTAAAGAAAATATTTTAACATAAATTCTTTCACAAACTTCATGAAACATGTTAAAGACCATGGAACTGCCCATTGTCTTTACTTAAAAATATTTTACAAGGTAATCTCTGCACCTTGAATAATGCTGTGTAATTACAGTTGTCTTCATATCTGTTTGCCCAATGATTATCAAAAGCCGGTGTTTCTTATCACAACCTTTAACTTTCTTTTGCTCCCAACTTAAATCACTATTCATGTACGCTTCAAACACTTAAGAAATTATTTATAAATCATTGTGAAAAACAAAGAAAGGAACAATAGCTAAGTATTAAATTGTTGGTCAGTCTATTTTATAGCTTATTTTGTTTATGAACACTAATCCCAGCTTCGTTTCCATGTCTTGTACAGTACTGCTAAAAAAAATCACTTTGATGCTAAGTGCATTGTTTTATTGCTGAATTACTTTTAAACACTTTTTTTATGTGTACACATATCATAGGAACTATCAAAAAACCTTGAACTGAGTAGTAACAGTTTCCAACGACAGTTGCTTGCTGAAAAGAAAAGGGCATATGATGCTCATGATGAAAATAAAGCTCTTCAAAAGGAGCTACAACAACTGCATCATAAGTTAAAGGTAAGCATTTTATTTTATTTTATTTTTATTTTTTTTTAATTTTTTTTTTAAATAAATCTTTATTCAGATTATTACAATTATTTCTCCTTTTTCCCCCCATAGCTCCCCTCCACCCATTTCCCACCCCACCTTCTGCCCTTACCTCCCCCCCACTGTCCTCATCCATAGGTGTATGATTTTTGTCCATTCTCTTCATGAACCCCCCATACCCCTTTCCCCCTGAGAATTATCAGTCCACTCCCTTTCTATGCCCCTGATTCTATTATATTCACCAGATTATTCTGTTCCTCAGGTTTTTAATTCACTTGATTTTTAGGTTCGCTTGTTGATAGATATGTTCATAATTTTTCTCTTTACTTTTTTCTTCTTCCTCTTCTTTAAGAATACCTTTCAGCGTTTCATATAATACTGGTTTGGTGGTGATGAACTCCTTCAGCTTTTTCTTATCTGTGAAGCTCTTTATCTGCCCTTCAATTCTGAATGATAGCTTTGCTGGGTAGAGTAATCTTGGTTGTAGGTTCTTGCTATTCATCACATTGAAAATTTCTTGCCACTCCCGTCTGGCCTGCATAGTTTCTGTTGAGAAGTCAGCTGACAGTCGTATGGGTGCTCCCTTGTAGGTAATTAACTGTTTTTCTCTTGCTGCTTTTAATATTCTCTCTTTGTCTTTTGCTCTTGGCATTTTAATTATGATGTGTCTTGGTGTGGTCCTCTTTGGATTCCTTTTGTTTGGGGTTCTGTGGGCTTCCTGGACTTGTAAGTCTATTTCTTTCACCAGGTGTGGGAAGTTTTCTGTCATTATTTCTTCAAATAGGTTTTCAGTATCTTGCTCTCTCTCTTCTTCTGGCACCCCCATAATTCTGATGTTGGTACGCTTGAAGTTGTCCCAGAGTCTTCTTACATTATCTTCAACTTTTTGGATTTTTTTTTTGCTTTTTGCTTTTTCGGTTGAGTGTTTTTTGCTTCTTTGTATTTCAATTCTTTGACTTGATTCTTGTGTTCCTCTATTCTGTTTCTGGGTCTCTGTATAATATTTTTTATTTCAGTCAGTGTATGTTTAATTTCTAGTTGGTCCTTTTTCATATCTTCGAGGGTCTCATTATATTTATCGGCCTTTTCTAGGATATTCTTAAAAATTCTTATAACCGTGGTTTTGAATTCTATATCCAGTCGTTTGTTTTCCTCCATTTCTTTCGTTTGTGATCTGATTCTTTGACCCCGCATTTTCATTGATTCCCTGAGTTGGTAAGGTAGATATTTGTGCTAGGTTTCCAATATGGCCCAGTGGGTCTGCTTCCCCAGTTAACCTGAGGTGGACACTCTTGGTGCACCCCTTTGTGGACTGTGTGTACAGCCTTGTTGTAATTAAGTCTTTATTGTTGTTGGTATCACTGGGAAGAATTGACCTCCGGGCCAGTTGGCTGTAAGGATCAGCTGTGTCTATGCTGGGAGAAGTTCGGTGCTGGAGACAGCCTTATAGGATTAGACTTGCCAAATTGCAATAGCCTCTGTGCTCAGCTTGGATGGGGTGGAGTCTCAGTCTTGGCTTCCTGTCAGCCTTGCCCTTGCGCGCATGTGCGCTTTCAGTCCTCTGCCTTCCCCGGCTCCCGAGTCTCCACCCGAGAGTCCAGACTCCCCCCACAAGAGCGTGGGTCCCCAGGGGCTCGCCTGGAACTGGGGTTCACTGCAGTCAGAACTGGGGCTCAGTGCAGTCAGAATCCTCTGACTCCCTTCCACTAGGGAAAGCCTGTGGCAACCTCCGCAGCCTTTGTGTGCACTGGCACGCGCGCGCGTGCGCACTTTCAGTCCTCCGCCTTCCCCGGCTCCCGAGTCTCCACCCGAGAGTCCAGACTCCCCCCGTAAGAGCGTGGGTCCCCAGGGGTTCGCCCGGAACTGGGGTTCAGTGCAGTCAGAACTGGGGTTCAGTGCGGTCGGAGGCTTCCTTCCCCCTTCCGCCAGAGAAAGTCAGCCAGGCTCTCAGCCGCCCTTCCTCTCTGCGTGCACAAAGCCCCTTTGCCGTACCTCCAATTCTCTGTGAGCTTTTCTTTTTCCTTCTAGTTGTAGAATTTTCACTCAGCCAGCTTTCCTGTGGTTCTGGATGGTGTCCGTTCTGTCTTTTAGTTGTAGTTTTGAAATTGTTGTGCGAGGCAGCAGTTTAGGTGTTTACCTATGCCGCCATCTTGGTTTCTCCCCATTCTCAGCATTTTATTTTAAATCATTATATTCTCCCTATAATATTTATTAAATGAAAACTTAATATTTTATACAGTGGTACAGTATAATTTACAAAATTCCAATATATATAATCTTCAGCACTTATAAAGAAAAAGTTTGTTGCCCAGCTAGCGTGGCTCAGTGGTTGAGCATTGACCCATGAGCCAGGAAGTTTTGGTTCGATCCCTGGTTGGGACACATGCCCCCGGTGCAGGAGGCAGCCAGTCCTCATCATTGATGTTTCTGTCTCTCTCTCCGTCTCTGAAATCAATAAAAACATATGTCAAAAATGAAACATTGAATACAGTAATGATAGAACTTATTCAAGTTATAAAATCCTGGAAGAAAATTATGGAAACTAGAGTTTTTCTGTCACATGTTTGAATAATTCAGTGTTCTTCCTCAGATAACCCTATGCGTAATTATTTTTAAAGTTATTTTAAATAATCCCTTCATTTTCATAGTTTTTAGAAGAAACATTCGAATTACTTTGTTAAAACAGGTATTCTTTTCATTCTCTCCTGACCTCATTGATGGGTTGAAATGTTGTGCAAAATTTAGTGTTTAGACATTACCTTGCATAAACTTTTTACTCTTTTAATCAACTTATCAGAGAAGGCTATAGTCCCCAAATGAACAAGAATACTTTTCTTTTTTTACAAAAAGATCTAATTTTTAACTTAATAATTTATAACTCACATTTGAGAGACACTATAACTAAATTCTTTGTCTCTATTGCTGAGCTTGGAAAACAGTTTAGGTAGGACAGTAATAGCTCTATCACGTAGGATTGTGTAGAAAATTAATTTTGCCTTATTTTCTCTCATTTTTTTTAACTGTTATTACATATTGGATTTTGTAGGGAGAATCATTTCTCTACCCTAACCCGAAGGTCCTAGAGACATTCCCTCCTATAGTTAGGTAGTTATAAAGGGAAGCTGAACTAGATATTCCAATTGGTAAGTAAGTAAAGTACCAATTGACAACGTGGGGATATTTGTTTTAAACTGAGACTCTGTGTATTGGATTTTTTTTCAGGAAAAGGAGAGAGAACTGGATATAAAAAACATATATTCTAATCGTCTACCAAAGTCTTCTCTAAAGAAAGAAAGAGAACATATATCAAGAAAAAATGGTATAGTAGCTATTATTGTTGAAAAACATGTGGTAGCTATTACTAATAACAAAATAAATTCTGAAATAGAAGGAAGGCAAAGAGGAAAGAACTTCATTGAAATAAAATTTAATGTTTCCTTTAAACTACTGACTAGTTTAATATTAAATAGTTTTCAGAAATTCTTTCAACTTTCTCAAGTTTTTCTGAGTTCACAAGTTATATTTTACATAACTTTTAGTGTAATGAACCTTTATTTACATATCACCTAATTTTAACAGCTGTACGTTTTACTAATTTGATATTATAATGAACCTTTATTTACATATCACCTAACTTTAACCGTTATACATTTTACTAATTGTAATACTTTTCCCCCAGAGTATTTTAAAGCAGTCATTTTATTCCTAAATACTTTGTTATTGTTATGCAAATATATTTATATTTTTTAAAATAAAGGTATAATTTCCCTCTTCTGTAAATTACAAAAAGTTAAAAACGTAAATTTTGTAAATACTTTAGGATTTACCTGTCAGAATTGTTCTCAAATTATGTAATTGCCAGTAAATCCTAGAAACAAAAATATTAATGTGAATAGTCTTGGAGCTAAGCAAAATATGCATTATCTCATTTAGATGGTAAATATACATACAAGCTGAATTCCATATATCTTAGCATTGTTTAATACAATTAGAAAATTTTTTTTATAATTTTCATGGTGTTTCAAGCTGCATGCCAGAGTGATTTTACATATCAGTGTACAAAAGGAGTGCAAACCAGTGAAGACTTCACGCTGGACGAATTTCCTATTATACCACAAACAGTTATGTGTTATGAAAACAAATGGGAACCCGAACTTCTTACTTTGGTGAGTTCAGCAGTATGATTGGGTACCCAATTCAGAGTTTGAAATTATTCCTACAACACCAATCAAACATTTTAAAATTTCAGCAGTGACACCAATGCTACATCTGTAAATATGCAACTAGCCTTTCAGAGAGACAGATAACATCTGTATATTTTATTAAATTGCTGTGGATTGACTCTTAGTTCACATTGCATCTTTCACATGCTTCAGAAAAGTTGATTGTACCATGTGGGCTGGAAGTAGAAGGGAAGAAAAATTTACTAAGTGTCTTACTTTGTGTGTACCGAAGTAGTCCCTCAAAATCCTTGTTTTTATGTTTAAAAGCAAATTATAGTAGCTTTCAAATGATTTGTTAGAATTTGCATTTAATTTGGGGGGCCTTCTATGTAATAGAATGTTGCAAGTTAGATGAAAGCTGAGCAAAGTAATTGCCATGAATCTGACTTTATACCATTCAAATTAGAGTGACATTCCGTGGGTCTCTGTCAGCCCTTCATTTCACAGGACTTTTGTTCTGAATACCAGAAGGTACTTTTCTCTAAGAGGCTTTTCTCTTTCGTGTTTAGTTTGAAATCCAAAGGAAATGTGTAGCAGAGAGCCATCATATTCTACATAATCCTATATTTTTGGGCCTTTTGTAAGTTTTCCCGAGACTTTGAGATCTCTTCTTGAAAGGATGGACTTTGTTCCTATGTATCCTCTAGTTTTTTATTTTGTTTTACAATTTAGACAAGTTAGCTCTATCTGCTCTATCATTGAGACTAGAGGTCATGTTAATTTTTCTTTTCAAAAGGGTAAAATATGGAATAACAAAGTAATTCTTTTTTTAATATTTTTATTGATTTCAGAGAGGAAGGGAGAAGGGAGAGAGATATAGAAACATCAATGATGAGAATCATTGATTGGTTGCCTCCTGCACGTCCCCTACTGGGGATAGAGCCTGCAACCTGGGCATGTGCTCTTCACTGGAATCGAACCCGGGACCCTTTTGTCCACAGGCCAGCGCTCTATCGGCTGAGCCAAACCAGCTAGGGCATAATTCTTAACTTCAAGAGAATAAAAATATTTGGTGTTTAGAAGATTCCGTTGCAGGAACAGCACCTTGATATAGTGAAAAGGGGATAGCTTTGGAATTAACACTGCTTTTTAGTTAAATTCTGGTTCTGACATTTGAGTTGTATGGCTTCTTGGAGTTGCAATTTCCTAATTTATACAGTAGGGGTGTGTTACCTTTTAGGGTTGTGGTAATAACTAATAATGAAGTTTATAAAGCTCTTAAGACTGATCCTGCCACTTTTAAAGGGCCTCAGCAAATGGAAGTTAAAGTACAGGCCAAGTTGCTTCTAGAAAGAGACCCAGAATACAATGGCTCAAACAAAATACAAGTTTCTTTTTCTTGTAATAGACTGAAGGTCAATGGGTGGTCCAGAATAGGTAGACAGCTTTATTCCATCCTCTGTCTTATTGCTCTTCCATCTTAAAGAGTGTAGTCCTCTTCGCTATGCTTGAAAATGGCTGACCACCCCTATGAGAAGGAGGAATCAGGAATAAAGGGCAAGCAGCTTTTGCTTTTATACATGTGATCAGAAGTTGTATACATAGTACTTCCACTCATACCTTATTGGTCCTGTCTAGCTGCAAGGGAGGCTACTCAGTGTAGTCTCCAGGTAAGCAGCCCTGTTCTCTGCTAAAACTCATGTATTTTGTAACTCAAAGGGAGGAGGGGAAGATGGATACTAGGGGACAGTACTCAACTAATACAACACTACTAATAATACTAATAGATACTTTACTATTGTTAAGAAAAATTAGACACCTGAAAGGGACCATCAGAAACTAGGAATTTAAATTGATATTTTTATTTGATTTAAATATTACAAAATTTATTAACTAAAGGCTTTGGGCCTAAAGGTATAGGTGAGACTCAAATCCTAACATAAACTTGAGTCAGTAATTGTCTCTGCCTGTGTTACAATTCAGCACCATTGATGGTGTTTATAGTTAGTTAATAGCTTTTCTGGTTAACTGAATGAATCAGATTTTGTTGTGAAATGTACAAAACAAGGATATATCTGAAACTTGTTTCTTCAGAATTTTATGTAGTGTATTGACTTTACTTATATTATACTAGAGGCTCAGTGCATGAAATTGTGCATGGGTAGGGTCCCTAGGCCTGGCCGGCAATCAGAGCCAATCGGGGCCTTCCTTCATTCCATACCACCTGCTGGTGGTGAGCGCATGTCATAGTGAGCAGTTGAAGTCCCAGTCAGTCAAAACTCCCAAGGGGACAATTTGCATTTTAGCCTTTTATTATATAGGATTGGTTTAGATATAGCTTATAAATGCTTCTTTAAGAAATAAACCTGTGTACTTTTGAAGCATCGTTCAAAAGATGTTACATCTGATTTACTGAAAAACTTGCTTTAATTTCTCAGTTGGTATCATGCTTAATGAGAGATAAATCTACAATATTTAAGTAGCTTCTCCTTTTTTTTTTTAAACAATGTGTAATAGGACCTGAAATCTCAAGAGAGAGATGAGCATGAAGAAACAGGGATTCTAAACCCAGTTGAGGAAAGAGAAGAAAATGTTGTTAAAGATCAAAGAAGTCATGTTGTAAAACAAGAGGTTGAGAAGCTGGAGGATGGTGAGTTTGTTTAAGCAAGTGATGAGTCAGCATCCCTTGGGAAAGGGTTAACATCCCCTAATGTCTTCCAGCTGAAGAGTGAATTGGATATACAGACCAAGAAAAGACTGATAACAGTGGTAGGGAATAATGACAAAGTTACCTTCAAAAATTCAGGCGAAGGGAAAAAAATTATTTGTATATTAATTAAAGTTTGATTAAGATATGACTGAAGTACAACCCGCTTTATTGTCTTGACCTTGAAACTCTTTAGTGTGTAGACTAGCCTAAGCGTTAAAATTAATGAATTGTGAGGTCCTGAATATATTCCTATAATTTTTCGTTGATTTTAATAAGTTAATCTTTAATATGTTCAACCATTAGTGTGGAAGTTTAGTGAATCAACTCGCATGGTTTCAGATACTATAAATGAAGTTCAGGAATAAAATTTATTTCCGTCTGGATAAAAGATCTTAAAGGTATAGATGAGGCTAATCCTTTGATTGTATTTTATTATATAGTGGCTGCTTACAGAGAAATCCTTTTTTTCCCCTCTCAAAGTTAATGGAACATAAAATTGTGACTACTGGTAATTGTTACTTAAATTACTATATGGATTTAAAACAATGTTAACAGTTGAATAGAAGCTATATTTACATCACTATTGGTTAATTCAGAAAGGAAGATGCTTTCACATGTTAAACTGTAGAATAGACAATTAGGTGTTCTATTCAATTCTTTCTGGGTACCAGGAAAAGGAATAAAGTAACAGACTGTCACTTTTCTTTGTCCTTCTTGACTTACATTTTTCCTGGACTTTATATGGAATGATTTCTTACATCAGTGAGAATGTTTGCCATTCACTAAAATTACCAAATGCAGAGTGTTCTTACATATGTTAATATTTTTAATTATTTTACCTGGAAATCATTTCAAAATTACAGCAAAGTAGCAATAGCCAAAGAACTGTTTAAGTTGTAGACCTAACATACTTTCATGTATATTTTCTCCAAAATAAGGACATTCTTTTAATATTTTATTCCAGTATAGTTTTCAACCTCAGTAAATTTTACTTTGATACAACCCATTTCTCTAATCTGCTGTCTACATTAGTTTTATCAGCTGACACAGTATTGTCCTTCATAGCATTTTAAAAAATATTTTGTGAGATTGATATTACTGATGAATACAGACCCATTTTTTTTAAAAATAGAATGTTCATTTGTGGTTTATCTGAAGCTTTCTCTTAATTAGATTCAGGTTAAAGCATCTTCTGTCAGAATATTACATAAGTGATGTGTCTGTCTCAGGGTATGACATCCATAGGTTCCATTCATTTTTAAGATAAGTCTTCCCCATCCATCCCACCACCCTTCTTATGGTGTCCATTTTCACTATACCGATAATGCCCAAATTAAATAAAGACTGTTGTTTTGTCAAAGATGAGAGTTGAGATTTTATGTTTAAAAATATTGACTGTTGTAAATTTCAGTTTTAAAATTTGATTTCATACAGAATGGGAAAGAGAAGAACTTGCTAAAAAGCAAAAGGAAAAGGCATCTATGCTGGAGAGAGAAGAAAAAACACCACTGGAAACTGGAAGATACCAAGTGGAAATGTACCAAATTCAAAATATTGATGAAGAGGAAGAAGACAGACTGAAGAGAGAACTGCTACTTGCTAAACTGAAGGAAATCAGCAGAGAACAAGAGTCTCTGAATCTAAAATGTCCTCCTCTGCCGTTGCTACCTGATTTGGAATCTAAACTGCCCTCCCCAAAGAGAAGCCCCAAACCATACATGTTCTCTGACTCCTCAGAGAGATTATTTAATGGGCATCACTTACAAGATATCAGTGTTTTAACTTCAAAAGGAGATGGTCAGACTCCAGGAAGTATCAGAAGCCCACTCTCTCCAAATGAGCTTGCATTTGGCAGCTATGTGCCTTCATTTGCAAACACAAGGAAGTCCAGTCCATTTAGCCAAAAAAGTAGCCTTTTGGATTTCCAAAGAAACAGTATAGAGAAACTTGGTAGTAAAGACAGCGCAGATTTAACCACAAGAAAAGAGAAAAAAGCCAATCTGATGGAACAGCTATTTGGTACGAGTGCCAGCAGCACTGGATCCTCTAAAAGCAGTGACCGGAATTCCCTGGCTGCCAACAAGGGAGACTCTGACCCTTTAAATGTTCTCCCTGGGGACAAAAGCAGCAGGGGTGGAGGACATGATGAAGATGACTTTTTCCTCAACGAAAGAAGAGGTTTTAATCCAAACAGGCACAGATTAAAAAAGGCAAACCATAAACCAGTTGATTCTGTAGAAGATGAAATTGAAGAAGTAGCACTGAGATGAGTGACTAGGGTATATACTTTTTTTCCAATTTTAAATACAATATTTTAATAGTATATGTTATAAACATTTAGACTTTTTAATATTGAAAAGTCCTTATTAAGGAGTGATTTTAATAGATAAATACAGTGCAAATAAAAATAAGTAAAGTATATCACACCACTTAGCTAGTTTGCCAAGTATGAAGGAGGCTCTTTTGAATGAAACAAAAATAGAGATATATATCTTAACTTCGTTTTTACTTTATTTACATATAGATTCTACCTCTTAAATCAGCTCTTTGGGAAGTTTAACTCCATTGGAGTTTATTTTCTATTTTTAATCCCTATTTATTTATTTGTGCTTAGCTCAGTGAGGATATAACCAAGAATAGCCTCCCTGCTGATTACTGAATGTAAATTAAGGATGAGAGACTGTTGGGAAGTGTTGAAACTCCCAGGTGGTGGAGAATGGATGCTGCTTCGGAGCCTCGTCTTTACTGGTTAGGGGTACAGGTCCCTTTCTTACATGGCAAGTCTGAGCTACTTGTAAGTGGACGCTGTCACATTGGGATTTCCCATTCCTTTGGAAAGAACCATAGTTAAGCACTACTCATTTCCCAATTATAAGTCCCATAAATCACCTACCTACAACTGTGCTAACATTAGGTTCAATTCAGACGACTTTAGTTTGCATGGACAATTCTCCTGACATGGCTCCCAGTGTAAACAGTAATTCCTCTTCTTGTTCTACATTATTTGAATCTGAGATTTCATTCCAATATAGAAAGATTTTCAACTCAATTATGTTTCCAAAGTAACATAACTTGGAAATTTTAAAATATATATTAAGATTTGAACTTATGGTCAAATCAAAGAGACAGTGATAGTGTAACACTATTGCAGTTAAAGGTGTTTTAGAAATGGGATTTCTGACTTGCAGTGTAGGGTGGATGTTTTACTGTTGAAATGCATTTGCATTAATTAGTCTTGCTCTTTGTAGCTCACTTTATCTACAAAGGATTTTATGACCTTGGATTATGCTGGGTATGGTTGGTCTTTAAGAAGTAGTAATACATTACCAACCAAGGAGAGTTTTCTGTTAACACTTAAAATGGAAAGTGGTAGAAAAAGTGTGTTGAAGGAAGAGTAAAAAAATGTAGATTGGCACTTATTCTAAAGTGAGGTCTTTTTTTATTTTTTCACTCAGTATGATTTCTAATGCCAAGCATACATACTGATGAGGGTGCAAGTGTTAGTGTTTTATCTTGAGTTCTTATAAATGCTTATTATTGAATATAATTTCATAACTATTTGACACGACTTACCTGGTTAGGTCTCTAATTAAAAGATATACCAGCTGTCTTTTAAATTATATTCCTGTCATTTATTGGGAATTGAATCTCCCAAAAGTGCTAAACTGTATTTTTTAAATGTTTTAATACATTTTTATATCTGATATAAATACACATTTAGTGTAGTCTAATATATGTGAACCACAATATTGTAATGCAGTTCTTGATAAAATATTATGTAATATTAATTTTGTTCATAACTGCTAGTTTTTCTGCCAAAAGTATTCTAATATTTAGGTTACTTTGTCTTACAAGCTTTTTGAAAAGCACTTTGGTAAAGTTTTATATTCAGGTCATTTTAATTACTCTCTTACTTTTCTCTACCTGGTGTTTTCGAGGCTCTTTAACCAGATGCAACAAGACAGAATTATTAAATTTAAACCTAAAGTTAAGTCATAGACTTAGAAGCATTATGGTCTGAAGCATTAAAATTGGAGATTAAAATGTACAGAACAGGTTTTTCTTTATGAACAAACCATAGAGAGTAAATCATTTATTTCTAAATGTCAAGTGAAATTTGTTATTTGTACTCAGAACTTTTACTAATAAAGTTAAAAACTGTGACTCGTTGTTTGAGTGATACTTTGGGTCCCTTAGAGAATATATAATGGAAACAGGGTTAATTTTTATTTCATTATTCACCTTTCTTTTTAGCTTAATTTACCCTAAATCAGATTAGTATGCTAGTCTTATCAGGTTATAGTTTTAATTAGCCTTTTTATCCTTAATAGCTATCATAATGACATATTGCTCATAATAAAAAAAGGTGGGGGTAAAGAATTAAATTAAATCATAAACTTATTATATGGCTGACTTGCTGTTGTTTTTATTCTCCTCTCCATCTCATATTCAGACATACTAAAACTTATCCCTTGTTGGTTATTAGATGTGTATCTGCCTGATGAAAAGGGGATGGGAAATTTGTATTACAGTAACAAAATGGACTTTTTAGAATTAAAGAAGGTACCATAAATTATCAAGGAAGGATCTGCCTTTAAAGCTTTTTCCTTTCTACGCAATAAATGCTCCTTTCACAAGAAAGTCCCCTATTATATCATTTGAAAGTGCTCTTTTAGTAAAGAGCATGTATTCATTCATTATGAGTGCTTCCTGGGTATGTTGCACTGTATTAGATGCCAGGAGAGTAAGACTGCCCTCACAGAGTGGATGCAGAACATGCTGAGCCATCTCTGCCCACCCATCCTCCCTGAGTGTCAGCTGTTCAAGATTTCTTAAAACACTTCTTAAGGTGGTTTTGAGGAATAAATGAAAAACTTAGGTTAATGTTTGACTGGGTGTCTGGTCTATCATAAGCATTCAGTAAATATCAGCTATTATAGCTAATTACTAGTTTCTTTCAGGACATAATTTTAAAAATAAAGCATAGACTTCTGGTCAAGGTAATGAAGGAGGTAAATGCTGTCCTGCTTCCTCCCATAACCACATCAAATTACACAACAACCATCATTGAGAATCACCTGAAGACAAGCTGGAGTACTATAAGGTTATAAAGAAGCCACAACAAGAGGAGGAGGAGGAGGAGACACAGAGTTCCATACCTATGGGGTGGTAATTATGAAACGGGGGGATAGCTCGGCTGCAGAGGCATCCCTGAGGAGCAAGGGTTCCCAGTTCCACACCCTCCTCCCCAGCCCAGAGCACCAGTGCTGGGAGAGGAGTCCTCATACCATTTGGCTGTGAAAACCTGTGGGGATTGCTCCCAAGTGAGATGAATAGTTGCTGGAGTCCCAGGCAATCCCAGGCATACGGATTAACTCACAGCCTCACTGGTTCTGGGCGTCAGTGTAGGGCAGCAGCTTAAACAGCATGGGCACATAGGGAGGAATTGAATTGACTGGCTTCAGGATGAGGGCTTAAAGGGCAGGGCTCAGGGCAGCTCTTTCTGAGGACAGAGGTGCTAGCAGGTGCCATTGCTTTTGTTTTGTTTTGTTTTTTTGAGCCTCCCACCTTCCACACACACAATCAGCAGGTGCAGGTGGGTGCCAAATCTGAGCCTTTCATTAACCTGGCTAATACCACCCCACCTACCTCATGTTCCCTGACAAACCACTTCCAGCAGCTTTTCCCACACACAAGTTGCCTGCCTTGTCTCCCCCTGTAGACTTCCCTAAAATCAAAGGTTCATAAACCCTAAACAAGCAGCAGCTGACTATGGCGTGCTCTGTACCTCTTGCTAAACAGCCCCAAGACTGGCACAAGGGGAAATAAGTCTTAACTGGCACTATAACTCCCACTAGGTGGTCCCAAGCCTGGCATTACCTGCAGTTAGTGTTGCCCAGGTATGTAGCTTCAACTAAGTAGCCACCAACCCAGCCCAAGAGGCAGCTGGCCTGAACTCATTATGGTGCCTACCAAAGGTCCAATGCATGGCACCAGGGGCAGCTGGCTTCACTTTCGAACATAGCCTCTCCCAAGCGCCTCCAAACCCAGCCCAAGAAGCAACCAACCACAGATAACTGTAGCTCCTACTAGTCTCAAACCAGGAGTAGGCAGCTGACCTTGGCCTGCACCAGAGCCCCTCTCAGGACCTTCCAGAACCAACACATCCAGTGGATGGCTTTAGATCACAACAGAGCACTACCCACCTCCACGAAGGATGTGTTTGAAGGGCAGACTCCACTGGCACCATAGCCGCACTAAACTGAGTCCTGCTCTGGGGGTAAGCCCCCACACAACAGCTTGTCTGCTGTGGTCACATCCAGTCAGCCTGAGGGTCAGCGATGTGCCAACAACAGACAAGCTCAACTAGAGCATGAGACACAACCCACCTGAGAGATACTGGAGCACCTGGTTCAAGTAACAAGGAGACTCTATCACTGAGCTCACAGGATACCTACTACTTAACACACTGTGGATGGATCACGAGAATTCTAGCTTCATCTTACAGTGTTTTACAAAGTATCATACTTTAAAAAGATATTAGTTTGTAAGAACATGTAATAACTTCAAAATGCAATGGGTATTTAATTTTATAGCTCTCAAGTGCATTTCATAAGGCCAGCATAACCCTGATACCAAACCAAACAAAGAGTTACAAAAAAAAAATTATATACCGATATTCTTGATGAACATATATGCAAATATTCTCAATAAAATATTAGCAAACCAAGTTCACCAATACATTTAAATGATAAGACACTATGATCAAGTGGGATTTATTCCAAGGATTTCAGATTGGTTCAATATCTGCAAATCAATTAACATGATATACCACATAAAGAAAATGAAGGTTTAAAAATCATATGATCATATCAATAGATGCAGAAAAAATATTTGACAAAATATTTTTTAAAAAACACACCTCTCAGCAAAGTGGAATAGAGGGAACATATCTCACAATAATGAAGGCCATATATGACAAACCCCATTCTAAGATCATATTTAGTGAAAAGCTGAAAGCTTTTTCTTTAAGAACAGGAATGACATAGATGTCCAATTTTATCACTTTTATTCAACATAGGTTTGGAAGTCTTAGCCACAGCAATCCAAAAAGAAAAGAAATGAAAGGCATCCAAATTGAATAGAAAAAATAAAACTGTCATTATTTGCAGATGACATGATACTCTATGTAGAGAACCCTAAAGATTCCACCAAATAACTACTAGAACTGATAAATGCATTCAGTAAAGTAGTAGGATACAAAGTAAATATACAGAAATCAGTTGCATTTTTACACACCAATAATGAATTATCAGAAAGGGAAACTAAGAAAATAATCCAATTTACAATTACATCAAGAAGAATACAATACCTAGGAATAAATTTAACCAAGGAATTAAAAGACCTAAACTGGGAAAAGTATAAGATATTGAAGAAAGAAACTGAAGAAAATACAAAGAGATGGAAGGCTCATGGGTAGGAAGAATTCACATCATTAAGATATCATTATTGCCCAAAGTAATCTACAGATTCAAATAATCCCTATCTAAAATATCTGCTATTTTTCACAAAACTAGAACAAATAATCCTAAAATTTATATGGTACTACAGAAGACCCAATATATCCAAAGGAATCCTGAAACAGAACACAGTTGGAGGTGTCTTTCTACTTTATATAAAACTATACTACAGGACTGTAGTAATCAAAACAGCATGGTACTGGCATTAAAACAGACATATAGAGCAATAGAGTGGAATAGAGAGCCCAGAAATAAAACCAGGCCTATATGGTCAATTAATCTATGACAAAGAATATACAATGGGGCAAAGATAGTCTCTTCAATAAATGGTGTTGGGAAAAATGAACAGATATATGCAAAAAAATGAAACTAGGTAACTTTCTTATATCATATACAAAAATAAATTTAAAATTGATTAAAGACAAATGTAATACCCCAAACCATATAATCCTAGAAGAAAATATAGGTAGTAAACTCTTTGACATTGTTCTTATCACTTTTTTTTGGGGGGGGGAGGGGCATGTCTCCTTAGACATGGAAAACAAAAACAAAAACAAATGAGACAACATCAAATTAAAAAGTTTTTGTACAGGAAAGGAAACAATCAACAAAATGAAAAGACAACCTACAAAATGGAAGAAGATATTCACCAATGATACATCCGATAAGTGGTTAATATCCAAAATATATAAGGAGCTCATACAACTTAACACCAAAAAAACAACAATCCCATTAAAAAAGTGGGCAGAGGACCTGGAGATATTTCTTCAAAGGAGACATACAGATGACCAAAAGACATGAAAAAAAAACCCAACATCACTAATCAGGGAAATACAAATTAAAACCATAATGAGATATTCCTCACATCTGTCAGAATAGCTATCATCAATGAATCAACAAACAAGTTCTGTCAACTTGTACACTGTTGGTGGGATTGTAAATTGGTGCAGCCACTATAGAAAACAGTATGGAGGTTCCTACAAAATTTTAAAATAGAACTATCATATGACCCAGCATTTCTTTGGGTATTTATCCAAAGAAATCCAAAACACTAATTTGAAAAGATATATGCACCTCTAAGTTCATTGCAGCATTATTTATAATAGTCAAGATATGGACACAACCTAAGTGTCCATTGATAGATGAATGGGTAAAGAAGATGTGGTGCATATATGCAATGGGACACTACTCAGTCATAGTAAAGAATGACATTTTGCCATTTGCAACAACATGCATAAATCTAGAGGGTATTATGCTAAGTGAAATAAGTCAGACAGAGAAAGACAAATACCATATTATTTCACTTTTATGTATGATCTAAAACAAACAAAAAAAAAACAAAATAAATGAACAAACAGAACAGAAACACACTCATAGATACAGAAAACAAACTGATGGTTGCCAGATGGGAGGGGGTTGGGTGGCTGAGTGGAAAAGGTGAAGGGATTAAGATATACAAATTTCAGGTTATAAAAAGTTATGGAAGTGTAAAGTATAGCATGGGAATATAGTCAATGATCTATATATATAAAACCCTAATATGCAAATAGACCGAATGGCGGTACAACTGAACAACTGGTTACTATGACGTGCACTGGCCAACAGGGGACGCACGCTGAACATGGCGGGTGTTGACCGTGGCAGGTGGTAGAGCAGGTGAGCAGGGGCACCAGACCCAGGTGGAGTGCTGGTTGCTGTCTTTGGGATGAGACTCTGATGGTTACTAAAAATTCTTTGGTCCCACGTGCCGCAGTCCTGCCTGGCACTCACACCTGCTACTGGTGCCGGCCCCACTCACACCCACTTTCATCGGCACCAGACCAATAGCTCGGGAGGGGCTGGGCAGGGGTACAGAGGATGGGCCAAGACCCACCCCTGTGCCCACCACAGCCTCACAGCTCACAGTTCCTCTCAAGGTGCACAATTCATGAAATGGGCCCCTAGTCCTATATAATAAAAGCCTAGGTGGCATCATCACAAGATGGCCACCGTGACATCACCACAAGATGGCCGGCAGGGGAGGGCAGTTGTGGGCAACCAGACCTACAGGGGAGGGCAGTTGGGGGCATCCAGGCCTGCAGGGGAGGACAGGTATGGGGGAACCAAGCCTGAAGGGGAGGGCAGTTAGGGCAACCAGGCCAGCAGAGGAGGGCAGGTGGGGGTGATCAGGTCAGCAGGAGAGGGTAGTTAGGGACTATTGGGCTGGCAGGGGAAGGCAATTGGGGTTGATCAGGCCAGCAGGGGAGGGCAATTGTGGGCGATCAGGCCGGCAGGGGAGGGCAGTTGGGGGCAATCAGGCCGGCAGGGGAGCAGTTAGGCATCCATCAGGCTGGCAGGCAGAAATGGTTAGGGGCAATCAGGCAGGTGAGTGGTTAGGAGCCAGCAGTCCCAGATTGTGAGAAGGATGTCCGACTGCTGGTTTAGGCATGATCTGGCATCGGACATCCCCCAAGGGGTCCCTGATTGGAGAGGGTGCTGGCCGGGCTGAGGGACACCCCTCTCCCATGCACGAATTTCGTACACTGGGCCTCTAGTATTGTAATAATTATGTATGGTGTCAGAAGGTACTAGACTTATTGGGGTAATCACTTTGTAAGTTATATAAAGTCTAATCACTAAGGTATACTGAAACTAATATGATATTTAATGTCAACTATAATTTTAAAAAATAAAATAAAAAATAAGTAATTTAAAAATGAGGAAATAGATAATAGGTGTGTATATATAACACACTATACTTTGCACAAGATACAAGCAAAAAACTCTTCTATATCTCCAAGTTAACTATCCTAAAACATCTGTACTATATTGTGCCTCTTAGGTCTGCACTTAGAACTTTCCTTACTTTATTCAGCATTAACTGTGCAGTAAAATTGATGAGCTTGTGTCCTGATTCACAGAAGAGTAGAAAACCTAAACTTTGGAAAGATTTTCTGAAGACTCTTTCAGTGACATAAGGAGGGGTGAGAGTTAACAGCCTCCCAGCAAAAAATGATGAAATCCAGAAAACACAAGAGTTTATGATTACATAATATAGCAGTTTGTATCCCAACTCTCCCACAATTTGGAGAAGTCACAAAACCTCTCTGTACTCCCTTCCCCATCTATAAGATGGAGCTAATGACAGTACCTACCTTACGGTGGTTGTATACATTAAATGAGTTGATGCATGAAAAACACTTAGAACTATAAGTGCTCAAATTATCATTTTTTATCTTTTGGAAAGGTAATCAAGAAAAGGTGGAGAGAAGTGATATTTGTTGAATGCCAGGCATGGCAGTTAGTGTTTTTATATACGTACTTTAGCTCATTTAATTCTCATATTTTTTCTAAGATAGATACTTATTATTACTCTCATTTTACAGTTGAGGGTAATAGATTGTAATATATAAGTGGTAGGTTACACATTCAGTAGTCTCAATTTAAGAAGTCCAAAGAAGTAAAATATTTTAGGAAGAGTTTTGCATTGCTACTCATTAAATGGTAAGTGACAGAAACCCAAATAAAACTAGCTTAAGCAAAATAAGGAAATTATTTTTGACTTGAATATGGAAAGCTCAAGAACTGTGATTTGATCTGGAGGTTCAAATATTAGTACTTATGCTGTCCCCCTCTTTGCCTTGCTGGGTTTCACAGATAAATTTTACATTTGGTAAAAATATTGTAATTGGCAGCCTCAAACCCACTTCATCCCTTTAGCTGGCACCTGCCTCAAAAAGAGAAAGTCTTTCCAATATCTCTGGCAAAAGTCTGGTTGGCTAGTTTATGTTCTGTGCTCACCTATAGGGCTGGTGGCATTGTGCAGGGAAAGGGTGGACTCCCTATTCCTACCCCCTTCGTGGAATTATCAGGTGATCTGTGCCATTTTCCCCTAATGAAGAAATGTTGGACTTACAAAACAACATATTTACCGTATTTCCCAATTAAAATATTTTAAATTAATGGCTCTGTGGAAAAAAATTGAAAGGCTCTTAATGGAATAAGCATTCGTTACTTACTCAACATACCTTATTTCAAAAACAAGTCATTTCTGTAATAAGATATAATTATACCATGGGGTTGCAGTATGAAGTTCATTTTGTTACTGAAGGGTGAGATGAATGTAGAAGACCTTTAAACTGAACTTTAGAGTTCATAGAAAAGGCTTAGAGATCCAGATACACATTTTCCCATACTAAATGCTACAGCTGTGAAATATATATCCAAATAAATATACGTAGTCTATTTCAATCCAGAACAAAACAAAAAATAGAATTGGGTAGTTAGGTTAGGGTAGAAAGAACATTGCTTTTGGGTTGGGAGTTGTGTTGGAGTTTGCCATTTACTAATTACAACTTTGGTCAAATAATTTAACTTTTCTTAAGTTTCCTTAAATGTGAAATGAGACCAATCATATTTTACAAGGTCATCATATGGATTAAATGAGTTGACTTTTGAGAGAAGGGAGGTAAAATAATGAGGCTGTAAGCAGAGAGAGCATTCCTATAAAGCATTTTCTTCCATTTCTGTATTGACACCCCAAACTTTTTTAACAACAGAAGCTGGTCAGTATGGGATTTTAAAAACTAAACATGTTATTTCACCCTATAAGCTGCCATCTTTGAAATGGCTTCTGTCTTTACAGGCCCTGCAAAGGTTACAGTCTTCCATAGAAGGCATTAGGCGGCTTCTGTGGACAAGCAGCCTGTGGGAGAAGCAGTTTGTATACATAGTTTTGCTTCACAGGCCGTTTCCATGGAGGAGTAATAGCTAGAAATCGGGAGCTCATATTTTGGTCTGAAGGCAGGCCATTAGAATTCAGGGTGAGGCTTCCCTGCCAGTGGAGCCAGCGAGAGCCCTGAGCAGCATGGCCAGAGGTGGCTGCCTTGCTTCTCTCGCTAACTGACCTGAATATCAAATTTCCAGATTCCTGAACCAGTTGCTGTCGATTCTGGTTAGGTACACTTTTAACACAATCTGTAACAGGGCATCATAGACTTCAGGTTTTTTACCACCGATAAAAACATCTGATTCGGCCTACACAGACGATCACGGAGACAGAAAAAACTGGGGTATATGTAGAAACAAAGGTTTATTAAAGTCCTTTTTCTTCCATAAGAACTTCCCCCAATTTTAAATTTAGCTTCATTATTTGCTTCTAATATCAGCGGTACCTGTACTATTTACTCTCCTAAGCACTTACAGAGGCGCTCCTTCAGTCGATCAGCACAAATCTGTAAGTTCTTACTATCTAAAATATTCTTCAGGAGAGAAATAGAATCAATAGAACCAAAGAACACAGGCAGGAAAACCTGTTAACGTCATCGCCTCAACCATCGTCACCGGGGCCAGATCAATGACGCCCATAACGCTGACGTCTCGTTTTAGAATAACTACACACTCCTTGGTCCTAGGCAGAAAATAACTTCCCTGGACAACAACCACAGTTTCCTCTTGAAGAACAGATTCAGCCTCATTGAAAGAGACAAGTTTGCTTGTAATTTTAGGTAGCAGTTCCCAAAGTGCCCCCGCCAGAGTCCCAGCAGCGTCCCCGGAGAATTTGTTACAAACGCCAATTCTCGGGGGGCTTCACTCCGGACCTCCCGAGTCAGAACTTCTGGGTGGGAGTCTTTGTCGTCAGGCCCTCCAGATTCGGACGCCGCTCCAGTGTGAGAACCGCGGCTCTGACAGCACTAGTAGGTGGTGTGAGGGGAGCGTTCTGTTATAGACAGAAGTGGCCATCTGTGGGGTTCTGCAGATTCCAATCCAGCCCCTAGGAGCCTGTGCTCACAGTGTGCGGGTGTCATGCATGGACTCCCTCACACTGCACACTGCCCGGTCTGGAAAAACACGCACGCTGTCTTTTCTCATGGCTACACCAGTTATAGTCCGTAATGTCAGTTTTCTGTTAATATGTCAGGAGATTTGAACTTGCCAGGAACAACCAGCACCAAAAGAATTGGATAGATCATGTGGCATTCCTCCATCATAGCCTGTAATCCCCAACCTTTAAAACACTGCCCTGCAATATTTCTTGAAGAAAAACTAATCAATGTAGTTTAAATTTGATGTTTTTTTTTTTTTGTGAGCATGCATTTCCTTAGAGCAGTAAGCTTCTTAAATTGAAAAGTTAAGTTTTCCCTTTGCAAATTCAGACTTTTACCCTTCCCTTTTTGTTTTTGTTGTCACGAATTATACCTATTTGTGTTGTGAGTTCGTTTTTAAATTGCAGTAGTTAATTGTTTTCTTCTCCCTCTTTTTAAATTATTTTATTTTAATGTTATTTTTTTCTATCACCACCTCTATGCCTCTATGCCCTCTTCCACCTCTTCTTCTGCTTCACTCCCCCCTTCCCCCAATCACCAATAATTTTACATTATGTACATGGCCAACACATGGACACAACCAAAGTGTCCTTTGATAGATGGTTGGATAAAGATGTGGTACATATATACAATGGAATATTAGTCATAAGAAAAAAATGAAATAATGCCATTTGCAACAACATGGATGGATCTTGAGAATATCATGCTAAGCAAAATAAATTAGATGGAAAGAACCATATGATTTCATTCATATGTGGTATATAAAACTGAAAGTAACAAATGAACAAATAAGGCAAACAAAAAACAAAAACTCAGACACAAACAACAATATAGTGGTTACCAGAGGGGAAGGGGGTAGGGGGAGGTAGTAAAGGGTAAAGGGGGTCAAATGTATGGTGAGGGAAGGAGATTTGACATTGGGTAGTAAACACACAATGCAATATACAGACTATGTATTACAGAGCTGTACAATAGAAACCTATAATTTGGTTAACCAGTGTCACCCCAATAAATTTAATAAAAGTATTTTTAAAAAGTTAAGCTTTTCTGAAGTTTGAGGTAATGTGTCAGTGTGTGTGTGTGTGTGTGTGTGTGTGTCTGTATCCGTGTACTAAATGGTCCAGGAAAATAGTTTCTGTGCTTGAGGTTTAAGAAATATTAAAATTATCTAAAAGAAATTAGCCTATATGCAGGGAATATGTTAGATAAAAGAAAAATTAGAACTAAGTATTCAAATTTCTCATGTGTCAATTCCTTAGCATCTGTGAAGACAAAACAAGAAGTCCTATATACATCCAGAAAAAGTGTTTATCAACAGAGTGGGTCACATTTTAATGAGGCTGGATGTTGTTTGCTATACAAAGTCTCCATCTGTCTTTCTCTGGCTTCCTTGATTTATGAGTATATCATCAAAAAAACTCCACCTCATCTAGACCTATTCTGTGTAATCTGTTAAATATAAACAGATAAAGATGGTGCCAAGAGTTGAGCTGTGTAAAACAGTGGTGGTGATGTGGGTAGAAGTGGTGGCTGGAGATGGTGGTGGTGATGTAATTAGCTATATTTCCAAATGTGTACTCAAGAAAATCATATTTCTCCTGGACTTAAATCTTGTACAATACATTGCCACTGGAAAATGTACATTTGGATGGGCCATTGAAAATGTAGTGGGATTGCAAGTTTTGAATTTACCCTTAAAGTTGTGATTATCCCAGTGTAATTTTGGCCCTGGGACTACAATCTCTTAGAGTAATTAACATATTGGTTCTGACACCCCCACAGCAATCATAACTTTACCAATTTCACTGTTGTTCTGCTTGTTGCTAAATATGTTCCAGAGTAAAAGTTCTCATTTAGTTATGAAAGTCTTTCCTTAAACCCCTTCACCAGCAGGGGTTCTCATGTTCAGCTGTGGCTTAATTTCCGTCTCTGTTTTTAAGTATCTTTCTGATTAAATGCAAAGTTTGATGGAGACCAGCAGCATAATTAAATTGGTGTATATTGTCATTGGGTGTTTCCTTAGCAGCTGAAAGGTTGCTAGGATACTCTCTTAAAGATACAATTCTCTTGATTAACTGCAAAACTCAGATTGCCCAAGTAACAGCTTTACTAATTCATAAAAATACAGGTCAGGATTGCATTCAAAATTGTAGCACGATGAGTGCTATATATCTCTGGATGTTTTTAGCTTTACAGAAATGTGTTTAGATACACTTAGAGGGATGTGTTTTGAATAACAATTTAATGGATGGGTCGCTTCTATTTTAGGGAGAGCATTCCTTTGTGTTGTACAATGTATATGGATTTGGAGCTGAAATAATTCTTAATTTTAAATTACCACTATGAAACACCTCTTCCATTGTATCTGTAGCACTGGAGAAATCCTATTGCTGTTATTATGGTGATTATTTATTGGTATATATAATTTCAAATTTTCATATAAAGTATGATCATTGTTTCAGGTTGGTTATATAAAATAAAATCAAGAAACACATAAAGAAAAACTTTATAATAGTTTGATGGACAGTTGTTTCAGAGGTTAAGGACTATAAAATGGCTTTAACTGATTGACATTTCTTCTAACAATTGTTTTATGGCCAGCAAGTCTCAAAATAGCTGCCTGAATCTACTCCCTCCCCATCATACAATTGCCCATTTATTTATTCATTTAACAAGAGTTTATGGAGTTTTTATTATATATAATGCAATTTAGTAGAAGTCAAAAGAGGATTTTTAGATGACGTAAGATTTTCATTTGAAACAGTCATTTTTATACTAATGTGGAAGATGGATTAAACTGTTCAGGAATTAGGCCCTGGTCAGGTAATTCAATTGGTTTGTGTCATCCTGATATGCCAAGGTTGTGTGTTCAATCCCTGGTCAGGGCACATACAAGAAGCAACCAATGAATGCATAGGCAGCAAAATACCAGACATATGTCATAGCAATATTTTTACCGATACAATTCCTAGAACAATGGAAACTAAGGAGAAAATAAACAAATGGGACTACATCAAAATAAAAAGCATCTGCACAGCAAAAGAAACCATCAACAAAACAACTAGAAAGCCCACTGCATGGGAGAACATATTTGCCAATGTTATATCCGACAAGAGTTTAATCTCCAAAATTTATAGGGAACTCATACAACTTAACAAAAGGAAGATAAACAATCCAATAAAAAAATGGTCAAAGGACCTAAATGGACACTTTTCAAAAGAGGACAGAAGGAAGGCCAAGAGACATATGAAAACCTGCTCAAAGTCACTAATCATCCAAGAGATGTAAATCAAAACAACGAGATACCATCTCACACCTGTCAGAATGGCTATCATCAACAAACAAGTGCTGGCGAGGGTGTGGAGAAAAAGGAACCCTTCTGCACTGCTGGTGGGAATGCAGACTGGTGCAGCCACTGTGGAGAACAGTATGGAGTTTCCTCAAAAAATTAAAAATGGAACTCCCATTTGACCCAGTAATCCCACTTCTAGGACTATATCCCAAGAAACTAGAAACACCAATCAGAAAGGACATATGCACCCCTATGTTCATAGCAGCACAATTCACCATAGCTAAGATTTGGAAACAGCCTAAGTGCCCATCAGCAGCTGAGTGGATTAAAAAACTGTGGTTCATCTACACAATGAAATACTACACTTTGTAAAAAAGAAGGAACTCTTAGCATTTGCAACAGCATGGATGGAACTGGAGAGCATTATGCTAAGTGAAATTAGCCAGTCAGAAAAAGATAAATATCACATGATCTCACTCATTTGTGGAATATAATGAACAGCATAAACTGGTGAACAAAAAATAGATCCAGAGACATAGAAGCATCGAACAGACTGTCCAACCTCAGAGGGAAGGCAGGGGAGGTGGGGGGAAAGAGAGCAACCAAAGGACTTGTATGCATGCATATAAGCATAACCCATGGACACAGACAGTAGGGGGGTGAGGGCATGTGCTGGGGGGCGGGGTGGGAACAGCATGGGAGAGGTCAATGTGGGAAAAAGGAGACATATGTAATACTTTAAACAATAAAGAATTAAAAAACAAAACAAACAAAAAAACCACCAAGATCTGACAAGAAAAAAAAAAAAAAAAAGGAATAGTTACTGTTTTCCTCAAATTGAAATTGACTAGCATTTCCCAAATAATGGCTGTCATTTTGAATGAGCCTGGAAAATACAAAGCTAAGCACAACGAAACATGCTTCTCTACTGCAAGCTTCTCGGAGTTTGCACTGCACAGTTACAGATTATGAATCTCTGAGAGGAACATGTACCATTTTCTAAATTTGATACTAACACCATTCTCTTGGTATTTAATTAATACTAAATAGAGAAGAACCGTTATTCTAACTCAGATTTCCTCCCATTAGTAACTTCTGTGTTTGCCTGGATTTTATGTCTTTATTATTGAAATGAAAATGTCAATGGGACATGTTTACTGTAGGTAGGCTGTGTATCAGAGTTTAGTGCACAACATGGAAATTACTCTAGATATTTTTCACAGAAAGGATTTAACACCAGGAACAATGTAAGCAGAAGAACCGGAGGAGCAGGCTACAGATTGGGCTCTGCGCCTGACTCCCAGAATACTGCCTGCTGGGTCCACCCGGAGCTACACTTCCTCTGCCACAACCAGGAGGCCACCTGACTTCGAGCACATGTTAGCACAGCTGCAATTCAGGGAATTAAGAGCCGGAAGTGGAAGGCACTGTTATCACAATAGCTGGACACGGAGCCCAGAGTCTGGTTCCTGCTGCCTTTGTAGCAGCTGAGACCATACTTGAAGGTCTTCATAGTCTTGGTTACCAGCAGAACACATCCCCCAAACTGAAGGAACATAGCCTGCACCTCATTACATCCAGAACCCTAGGTGTGAGCAAATCTGGGGAATGTCATTTTTAGCTTCCCAGTCTTCAGAACTCAAGAAAACTATGGCTCCCTGACTAGTAGAACCTTAGACGTCTGGGATGAGCTAGTCTAATGGAAGGCAGATGCTCCAATGATTGACTGTGTGATGGGTAGGGCTCAGAATAGTCCCCAGGATTTATTTTCTTTCCCTCACTAAGCAATTCTGCTTACCATGAATATTCTGGACCATGGCTATATAGGTCAACAATCTCATTGATCCCTGTCCACTCTTTTTTTCCTTGTCCTTTCTCAGTGCTTCAAAGCTGTTCCCAAAACAGTTCCTGCTGCTCTGGTCATCAAAACAGTGCTCAAATCCAGTAAATAGAAATAAAATTTGCGAGAGTAATTTCCTGATTATTCATAAGAAACATGCTGAAGGACTCTATTATTGAACAGTTACCATGTTCTGGCAGAGGGTTTCATATACAGTATAGGGGTCAAGTTCCTTTCTGTAACTGATGCAGTACCCACGCTCTGTCTCCCAGTACTCAGACCTGATAGCAGAATCCTGTGATCTTAGCCAGTGTTCCTGAACAGCCGACACTCTGGGGGTGTGTTCCTGATCACCCTGAGACACATTAAAGAGGCACATTTACTTACTGTTTCTCATCATCCCTAAAAGTCATAAGAAATTTCTGGTTTTTCTTTCAGCCTAAAATTCTTACCAAGAACTGAACATTTCAAGGTATTGACTCCAGACAGCTCTTAGAGAGAAGAGACCAAAGGAAAGTACTTCTGGTCTCCCCTCATTGCTGTTAGTTATTTTATCAGATTGCCCCATTGACACATGGCACAGGACCAAAAGGAGAGTGGATAAATAATATGAGCAAGGAGCACTGGCTTGCCGGGTAGGAGCCAAGGGTTGTTAGCTAGCGGAGTGCCCTCAGGCCCAATCATTCAACCTCTCCCTGAGTTTCTCCAGCAGCAAAGTAGGGATAATAGCCCTTGCCCTGCCTGCCTTATAGAGTTATGTGCCTGCCAAATGGTATGTGTCCAAGTACTGACAGCCATGTAGAGCAATATAGTAATTAACAGGACAAGTGGGGTTGGGTTGTGACAGTGATAAGATTCAGTGGTCCTGGGGACAGTAGGAACGCAATAACCCCCACCCCCATCAGGGATACAGGCTCCAAAGTTCAGTGCCTAAAACAGAAACCACTGTTTCTGCTTAGTGGTCAAGCACTAAAGGCAGATGTCTTCTGACCCTCTCTTGTACCTAGGCAATTTCAGTGTTGCCCAAGCTAGAAACTTCCTTGCTCATCCATCCAGAAGCCCCATGAGCAACCATCTCTATCAAGAGCCAGTTTTCCAGAAGCAGGACCTTGGTTCCAGAAGAGAATTCTGAAAATGCTGGGAGAAGACTGTGCATTGAAACAGGGCAGTCAGACCCAAGGAGCTCTATGATTCCTGCCCAGCCAGCCACTGTGCTACGCTGTGCTGGTGATAAGCTCCTTAGAAGTATGCCTTTGGCACCTACTTCCAAATAACCTCTTAGCTAAAAGGAATAAATCATAGGAGGAAGGATTTTGCGTTACCTCCTGCCCTGGAGATTTAAAGAAATCTATACTTTCCGGGATCTGTCTTTCCCAAGAGCCGTTTGGAAGGGAAACCTAAATGAACATTTAAAACCCCTTTTAACTCTAGCCCATGAAGTTCAAAATGCATCCGAGGGGGCCTGTGAGTCTATATAGTGATACAACTGAATCAACGGCTTCCAGAGGCTCCCACACACCTGTGCTCTGACGGTGCACCTTTAGTTTTGGTTGCAGTTTGAGGAACCTGCTAAGAATGACTCCATTTGCCATAATCCTCAGATTTCTTCAGGCGAATGTGTCACATCTAATTAAGATGGCGCAGTACTATTGCTGTGCTCTACTAACCACAGCTGTCTCTGTTGAAATGTGACATTGAACCTGGGTTGTCCCAAAAGCTGGGGAATAGCTTTGCTGACTGTGGCTGATGAATCACTTAATACTTTTTTTCTTCTTTTTTTAAATTATTATTTTTTTACATATGTGTCCTTATTCCCCCATTACCCCCCACCCCCCACTCATGCCCCATCACTTACTACTTCTTCAAGTGTTTTAACATTGCAATCAATAAGTAGGGGATAATATATTGGAAAAGTCATTTTCCCACATAATCCTTCTCACATTTCACGAGGTGTTTTTTTGTTTGTTTGTTTTTTTCTTGCTCTGCTATTATAATAGCTGCTTTGCTGACCTCACAAGGTTATTGTGAGGCTCAGGTGAAGTATAATATTTTAATGTGCAGAGTAGTTATTGCACATGCTACAGGCACATATGCTAAATACCAACCTAACCTGTGATCTTTATTGTTTGATAAAACTGGCCTGAACTCTGAAGGAAAAGTCTTAAAAATGTACACAATGTCCTCTATGTGTAATTTTGGTAACAGAAGAAATGATATATTTTATTTTTATTTTTAAAATATATATTTTTATTAATTTCAGAGAGGAAGAGGGAAGGAGAGAGAGAGATACAAATATTAATGATGAGAGAGTCATTGATTGGCTGCCTCCTGCAAGCCCCTCATTGGGGATTGAGCCCACAACTCAGGCGTATGCCCCAACCAGGAATTGAACTGTGACCTCCTGGTTGATAGGTCAATGCTCAACCACTGAGCCATGACAGCTGGGCTGAAATGATATATTTTAACACATTAAGTGCCAGGCCTGTTTTGTCTTCCTTTCCGTGTAGCCTGCGATGTCTGATTTCACCAATATGCTGGCGGCACCAGTGACTGACCGGTCCGGACGGAAAGTATAGTGTCTGTCACTGGTGACTGACATGGCGCTTAACGTGTTAAACTCCATTCTCAACCATATTTTTTTATAATAATAATTCTGCGGTATTATATCTGGGATTAACAGTCATCTGTGCTTGCTGACTTTTTATGTCTCTAAGATATTAGTCTTTGAGATTTATTCCACCTCTAATCAATAATAACAACATAAAGTTCTGCCCAATATTCATTTTAATAGTATCCAGCAATTTGTGAATAATTCTCCCTTCCTCTCTGAAATTAATAAAAATATATTTTAAAAAATGGATAAAGTAAACAAGTGTAAGATAAACCACAAAATTGATGGACAAATGAAAAACCATGAGTGCTTCATATCACTGTTTTCTTTTCAGTTTCAGCCAGACCACACTGCCTATCCTCTTCTAACTCAGCTGACTTGGCAGTCTTCCCAATATACAGCATGCCAGCGTTGGTCCTGAGAAAAAAGCTGACGAGGCCTTCTCAGCCTCAACTCAACACATTTCCCCTGCAGTGTAGCACACTTTCCCAAGACAGCTACCTGGATCCCTTTCTGAATGTCCCATCTCTCAGAGTTCATGGCGTCCAAGCCCCAGCTCAGAAATCATCACCCTTTCCCTTTCCAGGAACTTTCCACAAAAATGGTGATGACAGTTCACGGTGAGCAGAGGCAACTGGTATGAAAGAATGGTCTTTTTGCTCTCCCAGTCCAGAACTGATGTGGGCAGCTGCCTGTGATACTATGGCTAGGGCTGGTCTCATTGTTTTTATAATTTTAAATTCATTTTGTGAGTTACAATTAAGTAACATTTTGTCAGAATAAATACTGCATTAAACCTGGATATTGGATGTACCTCACATGGATTTCCTTTAGAGGGCACTATTGATTCTCTGAAACCATGGAGACCTTTTTTTATGTTTCCTTGGGAAGGTTGGCCAATTTTGAAAGTATATTGGGCTTCATATCTATTCAGATAGTAGAATATTAGTACTATACTCATGATCAAATCTATACTTTCCAGAGACTGTCCATGGTATAGAATAATGTGGACGCTAAATCAGAATGCTGATGTGACAAGTCATCAATGCAACACATGGTTCTAGATTGGAAACTACAACTGGTTTATTTACTTTTATAAATTCTCTAAATGAGAATTTCCTCTGGTAAGATGATGCAAAATTTAAACTAAACAATTCAGTCTCTTGTTTAGAAAGACAAATCAGAACCTCTTTGGAAACTAATGTCTCATTCTAGAAATAATTATTAACATACCTTTGGAAGAAACCATATTTATGGTATTTTCATCCAGGCCTGGAGATACTCTACTAAAAATTCTTTTTAAAATTTCTTGTGTTTCATAGACTCTGCCAATTCACAGACTTTTTTATAAAGGCCACAAGAGAGCACTTGCTTTTTCATTCTCTAAGTTAAGAGAAATAGAAATCTGTAAGCTGGTTCAGTGCAGTCTTTATCTAATTTCAAAATAATGGGAAACCTAAAATATTCTGAACCTCAGAAACATAATTTTTCAGAAATAAATGCGTTCATGTCACCATTTACCAAAGTTTGCTTAGCTTTCATATCATAAGACACCATTCTAACACACATATTTTGTGTAATTTCTTACTAACATACCAATCTTCTGGCACAGTATAGGTAATGGTCTCACAAGTATGCTATAAGTTGATAATTAACAATTTAAAAGTTCATGTATATACCAAAGATAAGAGAAAAAATGGATTTTCATTGTTTAATGAATTACATATAAATTCACCAGACCAGCGTTTAAGACTCTTCACAGAATGGTCCCAGTCTATCTTCCTAGCCTCAACTTTCTCTACCAGCAACCTAAGCTCCCACAAATGGCACTGCCCACTATCACCTGGACATTCATGCTTCCCCATATTCCTCCCTTTCTCATCCAGTGTCTCCATTTGAAATGCGTGTGTTTTTTTTTTTTTCCAGCTGCCTCCTCAAACCCAAAGAGAGTCCAACCTGCCCTTCAAGTGGTATTTTGATACCACCAACTCTACCGAGTCTCCTTCAGAAGTGCCTTACCCATTCTGTGAATTTCCATGCTTAGTTATTACTTTCATGTGGAATTTATTAATTTTGTTTTATATTTGAGAGGTTAGGGTGTTTATTTCATAACTCTAAATTGCAGAATTTTTAGAGTTTGTTTCAGAATCTGTATCAAGTCTAATGCGTGTGGTAATGATTCACTACATGTTGCTTTTTTCTTTTTCTTTCTTTTTTTTTCCAAATGAATTGGGTTGAATTGGAACACTATTGCCATTTGTCTAATGAGGGGCACTGAAGGCAGAACTTGGACAGTGTGGGAGTAGAGGGATGAGAATAAATGCCAGAGACATTTAAAGGGAAGGGAAAGGCCTTACCAAATGATTGAATGTGGGATGCAAGCACTCTGTCAATCTTATGCTCTCTATCCTATTTTATTTTAAATCATTGCACTTTTCTGATTTAATACAACATGTATTCCCTCACTAGAAGCTCTCTATGGGCAAGAACTTAGTTTAGATCATTCCTATAGCACAGCACACAGAAGAATTTAAGAGATATTTTAGGTGTTCAATAATATTTGATGGGTGAATGAATGAACTAATAAAGATGCAAAGCTGACAGAAAAGGACAGTAGTCTCATCAACAGATTAGGGGACAGAGGAGAAGAAATAAATTTGAAGAGAGGATAATAATTTCAATTTAGTTAGAGATGCATACATGGACATCTAAGATGAACACTGAGGAAGCAACTGAAAATTGGCATTGAAATTTGAGGGGGAAAAAAGGGCAGCCTCAGATATGTAGGTTTGGGCCTGATGACATAACTGTAACTGCAGAAGCCATGCATTTAGATGGCATTGTGAAGGGGAGAATGTAGAGATAGATGTCTGCTTTGGCTCTATCACTGATAAGCACCTCTGCTGAGGGGCAGGGCTAAGAGCCCAATTATGAGTGAGAACTGGTCACATAAGTAAGGAGAAGTTGGGGATATTCTATGTCCTTTTCTTGACTAACCTCTCTGCACTACTTGACATTATTGCCTTTCTCTTCCCACTTGATTTCACCATTTTTTACTGGTTCTTCCTTCCTATCCCACACTACATGCTGTAGATTTTTATTTTTTAATATATTTTAATTTATTCTACTTTTTTACACCTACCACCATAGCTGTAGTTCAGAAGCATCATCATCTGTATGTGAATTCTTTAGCACCCTTAATCCTTCAGCTTCTGGGCACCTGCCTGCCTCCCTATTCCCTCTGGCAGCATTCCACCAAAATGATCTTCCTAAAATATAAACCTGATCATGTTATTACATGACTCAGCATTATTCAATGGTTACCTGTGATCCATGTCACACCATCCAAACCCTCTCCTGCCTCTCCCCACATCCTCTACCACCCTCCCCCCATGCCAAGCCACCTGATTACACCATGCTGTTCTCTGTGTCTTTGACATTTCCCAGTGGATAAACTCCTTACTTTTTCTTAAAAACAGTCCAAGAATTGCCTCTTTTTGAAGTTTCTCTGACTCCCAATAGATTTAGATTCTTTCTCCTCTCACAGGCTTCCACTATGTTCTCGCCTGTTGTTTCCCTGACTGTCTTCCCACTGCTTTTATATCTTCCTTGGGGCAAGGGCTCAATTCCCAATGTTTGCATTCTCAGCATCCACCTCAGTGTGTAGCACATGGCAGGTGGGCGATAAGTATTGATCAAATAAGTGTGAAAAAGGAGGAGAGAGTTTCAAGGAGAGTGGTGATCAGAGAAGCTGGAACTGACCAATGGCATTTGAATCGGTTTACAGAGTGGATGGGGCAGAAACAAGATTACCACATCTAGGCAATGAAGGTACACGGGCTTTTGCTCACTGTGGTGGGAAGCTCAGGCACCTTGGTGGAGTAGCAGGTTTGGGGAAGCTTTGATTGCCAAATTTTAACTTGATTTGATTTTTATTTTTGGTTTTGATTTTGGGTGAAAAAGAATGATCATAATCAAGTGACCTAATAAACAATGACCTGTTAGTAATTTAAGAAAAAGGGTAAGTTAATAGGAAGAGTTTCTAGGAAGGAGAAAAAGATGGACTCAAAGGCATGTGGTAGAGTGGACTTAGTGATGACCTTACTAATATCTGATACCCCTTCTTGTGGTAACTACCCTACATTTCAAGTACCATGTTCCAAGCCCAACACCACCAGCAGAATAACTCCACAGAGAACTAGTTCCGCTGTATTGTATGTGGATGGCCTCCAACACAGTTCCAGAATAGAAAGCCACATGAATTAGGCCTCCTGGAAATGTGTGATAGGACAATGCTGCCTGGGTCCCCCAACCCTATATGCACTGGGGAAATTCGACTCCCCGCTGATTCTAGAAATAGAGTATGGAGTTCAAGCCTAAAATAGCATGAATTTATCACCTAACCATGGTCACTGATTTAGGGAAGGCCTTTCCCCCCATTTAGACCAGGGAGGTATGAGAGAAATTTTCTTTGGGTTTTGAAAAGGAAGCTTCTTTGCTCTTCTGAGAGAAGTTCTGGAAGCAACTCTCACTCTCGGCTTGAAAGTACAAAAGGAAGCAGGGGGCCCTGGACCACTAGAGCTGGCTTGCGATCCTGAGGGGCTCAAACCTGAAGCTGAAGTTGATGGCAGCAAGGACAGAGAAGAGAAGGCAGAACATGGCCCTGCTGGGCTGCTGAAGCCTGCCCCCTGCCCCTCTAGGCTTCCAGTTATAGAAACCTGAAATTCTTCTCTGTTGTCTTAAGGCAGTAAACATAGCCAGATAGAAATGGAGCTGTGATAGCCTCCAAAAAAGAAGAGACTCCCTTCTTTCTCTGAGAACAGAGGGTGAAGACCAGGGAACTGTGAAGATTTTTCTGCTAACATCTATTTGTGTGTTTTCTATGTGCCAGACGATATATTTAACACTTCACACTCTTTCCTTCACATATTCTCACAATAGTCCCATGAGAATCATCATTTTCACCATATATATGGAGAGAGAGAGAGAGAGGGAGAGAGAGAGATAATGAGGCTATAAAATATTAAGGCTGGGTCACTCACAGTGAGTAGTAGAATTCACAGTTGAGTAGCATGGGACTCCAGGCTGAGGCTTTCACATCTGCTCCTGCCCATCAGAGCAGATCACAGCAGTTTCCCCAGGAAAGCAGAAGGCATGCAGAGGCAGAGAGCATGGAGTGGGGGTGAGCAGTGCCTGAAGAGTGTGGAAAAAGTAGGGAGTCAATATGAGATAAACGAAAGAATTGCTGAGCGAGGGAGAGGCTCTGAAAATATCAAATCTGTGTTTCACAGATTACCTTGAATGGCATAACAAGAAAAAAATCATAAACTGATCCTTGATGATGCATCAACTTACCTTTATATCAAAAATATTGAATGGAGAAAGACCTGAATGTCAGCATGCTGAGTTAAACTCCTTCACCTTGTAAGGGTGAAACCTGAGCTCCAAGGAAGACACTACATAACAATAATAATGACTAGTGTCTGTCCTCTGTGAAAAGCAGATTTGGGACATCAGAGACTTCTAGTCCTTTCTCTTAAAAATGGTTTTCAGAGATGAGTAAAGATAAAGAAGGCTTACTTATCAATATGGGAAGGAAAAAAATGAAAGATCTGGACAGAATCAAGATTCAAAGTGAGTTTGATAGAGTTGGATATGGAGTAAAATGAGATATGGGTTAGCAAGGATTAATAGAAATACTGTATGATCGAAGATTCTCTCTCATCATTGATGTTTCTCTGTCTCCCTCTCCCTTTCTCTCTGAATTCAATAAAAATATATTTTAAAAAAGAAAAGAAAAAGAAAGGCTGTAAGCAGAATCATAGATTGCTCTAGTTGTATAGATCCTGTTTTGGATTCAAAGAACACGGTCAATTCAAGTTGGGGAAGCTGGCCTTTGATAATTACTCATGTAGAAATTCTCAGAAAAAGTTTTAGTTGACTTTGAGGTGATGTGAACCACGGCCTTTGCTGGTTAGAGATCAAAGGAGCAGACCTGCCACTGGGTGCTGGCTGGCTAAGCATACTAGGAACATGGGGTCTACCTTGGAGGACCCATTTTAAAGGTAACTGCCAACAACTCAAGGACCTCCAGGTAAATGTGGCAGGCCATGGGAGGACTCAGGAAGCCACCGAGAAAGATACACTGGAGATGTTACACAGAGGAAGAAAAGATTGAGGAAGAAGGAAGAGTAGTCTTTAAATAGCTGATGAGCAGTGATGTAAAAGGATTTGGATTTATTCCAAACTTCTCCTAAGGACAGAGATAGCACCAGCTAGTGGACTGTTCAAGGAGGCAGACAGGAGTTCCATTTAAGAAAGAACTCCCAGCCCTAACCGGTTTGGCTCAGTGGATAGAGTGTCAGCCCATGGACTGAAGGGCCCTGAGTTCGATTCCGGTCAAGGTTCATGTACCTTGGTTGCAGGCACATCCCCAGTAGGGGGTGTGCAGGAGGCAGCTGATCAATGTTTCTCTCTCATTGATGTTTCTAACTCTCTATCTCTCTCCCTTCCTCTCTGTAAAAAAAAAAAAATCAATAAATTAAAAAAAAGAAAGAACTTCCAAATATTTGGATCCATCTATAAATGGAATGAGTTATCTGGTGAATTAATGAGTAACTGAATTAAATCATCTCAAAGTTCTTTCAACTCTAAGATTTAATGATTTATGATCTTCCAAATCATGACTACTTCATGCAGAGAGAACCACTACTAACCTGGTATAAATAGCCTTTAGTGTTTTCTGTGAATATTGACATAAATTATTCATATTCTACATAACTTTTCTTCATAAAGTAAGGACTATTCTGTGTATACTACATTGTAATCTGATTCTATTCACTTAACATAGACTAGATATTTTTCTATCTTATTAAATAATGTTTTAAGACCTGAGTTTTATAGGTCACATGGTGTCAATGCCCCATAATTACGCAATCAGGCCTTTATTTTGTACATTTACATTGTCTCCAATTTTAATGATTATAAATAATCATAAACCTATATACCTTTTCCTCAGCAAAGATGGACTCATCTTTGAGAAGAGGTTTCATGGCCGCATCAAACACACTAAAGATCAAACCCAGTAAGAGAGCTAATTCACTCTTAACATTTTAAGAGTCTAATTTTCCTTACTTATAATTTCCCTTTGCGCCTGGAAACATTTTGAAGCAGGAATTCTGGCTTTTAAATATTCTATGCTTCAGGGACCACACAAATTATTTCATATGTTGTTTTTGTTCCATTTATAAAATTGTCCCCTTCATGTTAAAATTGCCTCAGGGTACAAGTATAAAATATAAAACATTTAATTAAAATATGTAAGGCAGAACACTAGTATGGTAGTATAATCAGCATTAATGACAGTATGAAAATATAATAGTGATTTTTGAAAATATAGGAGACAACCCTAGGTTAGTTTTTAAAATATAGGATATGCAGTGTTTTAAATTACATTTCAACACAAGTTAGAGTACCACACATGACCACATTTGACACAAAGTGCATTACTTTAAAATAATGCTGTTTACTTTCCCTATTTGTTATTTCACAAGTCTGAGATAAGTGAACTGGAAGCAAAACACTTAATTCAAAAGGGTTTTTGGCCCCATAATAAAAAAAAAAGCAGATATGTGTGGGGAGGGGGAGTATGAGCACATTTGAAAGGGTTTCCCTTTGCAAATAATGATCGTTTTTTGTTAATTCAGGCTCTTTCATTTTTGAGCCATATGATTTAGACAAGCACTTGTGGTAAGTATTTTATTTGCAAATAAAGTCCTTTAGTATTTATAATGCTAAAGCTGGGCCCTGCCTCAACCTTTTGCAGCAAGGATTCAGAATCTGGAGAAGGGGCTGTACGCAAATGGATATGCTAGACAAGAAATATAAATTTAGAAATTATTAGGGGAACCAGGCGGAGACCTACTCTCTAGTGGGGTGGCTCCTCAAATCTCTGGCCCCACGGCTTTTTATTTACTAGAATATACATTTGCCCTTTAGCAAACCAAACAGACATATCAAAGGTAAGGTTTGGTAAACAGTAAAAGATTATCAGGTTAGGACAGTGGTTGGCAAACTGCGGCTCGCCGCTCTGTTGACTAATGAGTTTGCCGACCACTGTCATATACTACCCTTTACATCTTTGCACACAATATGCCACAATTGCTTAATCCTCACAGCTTCCAACTACACGGTAACATTTAGTCTAGTCCAGTGGTCTAGAGTTTGCTGACCACTGGGTTAGGAGATTGCCTTCAGCCACCTTACTAAAGCCCCAAGGTCCATCAGCCTTCTGACAGACCTCTTGCATTTATTATGCTAACTACTTGTTGGTCTTTGCCTCCAGCAGGGCCCAATCTGCTTTTTCCAAAGAATTAAAAGAGATTTTTGAGACAGGCAACCCTTATAGAAATCTCTAAAGATGATTGAGAAAGACTAAAGATGAGATATGACTCAATGTGGCAAAATCTTTTTTTTTTTTTAAATACGTTTTTATTGATTTCAGAGAGGAAGAGAGAGGGAGATAGAAACATCAATGATGAGAGAGAATCACCTATCAGCTGCCTCCTGCAAACCCCCCACTGGGGACCGAGCCTGCAACCGGGGCATATGCCCTTGACTGGAATCAAACCTGGGGCCTTCCAGTTCACAGGCCGATGCTCCATCCACTGAACCAAATCAGTCAGGGCAAGGTAGCAAAATCTTTAGGAACAAAACATCTCATTATCTGAGAAGGCGTCTCTGACTAAGCATTCAAGGAAACAGGTTGGCAAAGAAAAAAAAACAACTCAAGTAAAACAGTAAGCCATCTGGGGAAGCTTTAGAAGGAACTGTTCTAAAGCTCTGAGGCAGCCTTACTTAAATGCATAGTCCCGTCCTGAAGTATGTTTTAGAAACCTCATTGTTTGAGAGGATGTGGGCCCAGAATAAGTCTTCAACATGCTCCATCCCAGTAAAGAAGGGAAGCCCTTGAAGTCAGACTTGTAGTCCTTGGCCTCTAGGTGACTTCTATTTGCTGTAATTTTAAAAGTGAGAAGTCATCTTTGCAAATAGCATTCTCCAGGGACCTGGCACCGTGAGATCTGCCCAGTGCACTCTGGGAGTCTGTGCAGCTGAGGATGAGGACATGCCACTGACCCCGTTCCCATTTCTTTGGGCTCAGTCATTCTGACTGTAGCCTCACTTACAGCAACTGAGAAGAGGGTGTGCAGGACATAGATTTTTTTTTTTCTACCTTAAAATATTTTAGGGAAGGAAGAAAGAAGGGACAGAAATGAGAGGGAGAAGGAAAAGGAGGGGGAAACTGTGTTAGGTTGGTATGTAGTAGAAGAATAACCTTACCCAAAGGGAGGTCTGGCTTTGACCCTTGGTCCCTAAGAGGTGACCAGTAAACTGTTGGGATGTCAAGCTGGATAAGCATCTAACAATGGGATTTAGGGTTGGGGTTTTGGGTCATGTCACATCAGCTAAACCTTCAGAGGGGCTGGATACTGAGGTCAGCAATCAGGCCTATGTAACTGAGCCCTCCTAAGAACTCTGGACGGCAAGGCTTTGGTGAGCTTTCCTGGATGGCAGCACTCTCTGGGCATTGTCTCACATTGTTACCAGAAAAGGTAACGCTGTTTACATTCCACTGAGAGAGAACAATCGGAAGCTTTGAGTTTAGAACTCTCTTGGACACTGCCCCATGCCTCTCTTGCCTTGGCTCATTTTAATCTGTATTGTTTCACTGTAATAGACCATGACCACGAGTATAATAGCTTTCAGCCAGTTCTGTGAGTACTTCTAGCGAGTTACTGAGAATGAGAGTAGTCTTGGGGACCCCAAAACTTGCACTTGGTAGCAGAAGTGTGCCTCGTAATGATCCACCTGTGAGCTATGTCACCTTCTCCTCTACTTCTCCCCTTTGGCCCCACTTCACCACTCAATAACCCATGACTGTATAAGACTGCCCCACCAAAATATGCTCCCTTGACTTTCCACTCTCCCCTCCCTAGGAGAAATCGTCTGTTCCAGCCCGGCTCTTCCCACGTGGCCTCACTCCTAATAGACTGTCTTTACCCAGGCTACTCTCCTGCCTTGAGTGTCCCCTTCCCTTCAGCTTATCCAAATCCCACCTGTAAAACCTTTAAAAAGAGAGAGGGAGGGAAACTACCATGTCTTGGGAAGTTTATTTGAAATAGTTTCAAGATCAATTATAAACTGGTAGAATTCAGGGAGAGATAATAGTCTATAGCAGAAGGTTAACGGGATAGAATCCAAGCCACTGAAGTTTTTTATCTATTTTTCAGAATACGCATAATTTCCTGATATTTTATCCTATTGGGGATTCTCATTATTCAAATGACAGTGTTGTGATGAGCCCTCTGTGCTCACTGCCAGCATTCTCCTCACATCCAGACAACCGGATCGCACTAGTAGACTGTTTGGGACTTCACCCTCCTAGGTTAATGATATTTCTGGATTATTGGTCTCTTTATTACAAAAATACAAATCAATTGCAACATCATTTGTTCCACTCCCAATTTTTCTGCATGTGTTTTTTGCTTCCCCATGCCTTTTCTTTATATAGATTTAAGGAACAAAATAAAAATATAGGGTTGCATAGTTATAACTCAATAATGCCAAAACATAGAAACATGCAAACTAGAACCATCACAGCTTTTGAACTGCTGATGAGACAACCATGATATTTCTTCAGCTACCTGCATAATATGCACAGCCCTCGGGCTCGGGTGGGGCTGGTGACCTCAGATTGGTCATTTGCCATCAAAGGACAGACCATCACTACAAGATGCATGCTACTGCACATCACCTTATAATGATTTTACATTATAATTTCTATAGAAACAAATAATTTATATAATGATTATAATGGTGGAGGTACTAGATGAATAGTCACTTGAAGGTGCTTTTGAAACAATTTCATGTCAGCTTTACTACCCGTGTTTCGATTCCTTAAACATCGTGGCATATTTGTACTTGTGTGTTCACTCACAAAAGGACCTTTATGACATTTTTTAAAGTCCTTTTTCACCTCTATAGTGAAATGAAAATTCTTAAAATGTCATGCTCTGACTTTAGTCGGATATTTAGAACCTTTCCTTGCTGTCCTTTCATCTCAATATAGAAAAGAGACAGCTAAAAAAGCAAGTGACTTTGCCTCGGATCTATGGGGAGTTGTGATTGGTGGCTTCACCGTGGCATTTAGGAAAACCCAAGTTCTTCAGCACTGGGGAAGAAGCTTGCACACAACATACAGCTTTTATTCCTCCTTTCTCTACAGAGCTGTTCCCAAGTTCACATGTCCTTAGGCAACTGTCAGGTTTATCAGATAACAAATGGACAGCTGTCAGGTTCACCCCACCTCAAACACAGTTCGCCTGCTCTCTCTTAAAGGGCTCTTTTTTTTTTTTATCATATTTCTTTTCTCTTCATCCAGATGAACTGACCTATTCATTCCCCTGCGCTTACCCAGCCTCTTCTGCACCTTTGACATAATGTGTCTCCCATCCAGAATGGTGGTGCCTTTTCCTCACCTCATCTCCTAAATCTAGCAGTTCTTCAAAGCAAGCCCCAATAACTTTCACCATTAGAAAAGCCCTTCTGCTAAAACTCATTTTAACTTCTCATCTCTCTGACCTCCACATGAAATTATATTCATATACTTATAAAATGTTCAGTTGAAAGGGACTTTGGAGGCCTTTCAATTCAACCTCCCTCGAAACTGGCAGTTGGACATCCCCTGAGGAGTCCCGGATTGTGAGAGAGTGCAGTCCGGGCTGAGGGACATCCCCCCCATGCATGAATTTTGTGCACCGGGCCTCTAGTTTATATATAAAACACCTGTTATTTTTAAAAAATACCACAATCGCATAGACATAGAGAGATGCTCACAAGATACGAGGTATCAGGGAACTGAGACCAGTGAAGATAATGTAGGTATATATTCCGTCCAGGATACATCTACTCCTTCTCATACATAATGATGGGTTCTACACATTTAATAGATACTCATAGCTCTCCACAATTTTTTGTGTCACTTTGATGCTCCCTATTGCCTCCCACTGTTCCCCAGTAGTATTTTCTTTTACCAGACAACTCTGAGATTGATGTTGTGAACTTTCTGGACTTTTGAAAAAGAGCATAGCTTCAGGTTTATATATGTGAAGCTGAGGTGAGAGTGAGACCATCAAGCAGAGACTGTCCTGGAGGCAGACAGTTAAAGAATTAGAGCTGAAATTTGGGCAAGAGATCAGAACTGAAGATCTAAAAACTTGGAGTGTCTCATGAAAGGGACAGCCTTAGCCTTCCAATTACATTATATAATATCTAGGGGCAGGGACTGTTCCACACATCTCTCTGAAACTTCACATCATAAAAGCAGCTCAGCAAGCACTAAATAAGTATTTGTAGATTACAATTCAATCAAAGTTATAGGGAACCCAGAATATAAGCATAACCAATGGATGCAAGACACTGGCGTGGGGGCGGGGGGGGGGGGTGGTGAGGGCATGTGACAAGGGGTAGGGGAGGCCAGGGGAAGGTCAATAGGGAAAAAAAAGGAGACATATGTACTACTATTTGTAATACTTTAAACAATAAAATAAATTTTTTAAAAAAAGCAATTAATTTAGCAAAAGGGGGTGGGGATGATTAGAGCATGTTACATTTTTATGAACAATAGAATCACCCTCGTCTCCACCCACCTCTCAATAGGCATGCATGCCCACACATGCACACACTGCTCATGTGGCCCTTGTAAACTGGTCTATGCAGAATTCCTCAGGTGCAGGGAAGAAATTCCTAAGTTGGGGGCAAATAGGAGGGCTTCAGGCTTCCCATTCCATCTCTAGCAAAGCAGCCCTCTTTTAAATCCATTGTTCACATTGAGCCTTCTGGTGAGAATTTCTTTGACAAAAGGATTTGGAAAAAGGATCTGGGACAGGAAGGAGGACGAGAGGAGGAGGTCAGAAGTGCTGCTCTAGCCCACAGTAGAAGATCAATATAAAAGAGCCATCTGGGCACAAGAGGTCTCAAGGCTGGGACTATCCAAACCATCATTCTCAGGGTTAATAGCTAAGGGACACTCAATCTGCCTCTTGCCTCCACTACGCTTACTGAAAATCCTCCCCCACTCCCCCGCCCCACTTTATTACTTAATAAATATTTTGTTGAACTGAAAACATGCACCATGGGGCACCACTGCAGAAGAGAAATCATCAGGATAGCTCTGTCAAGCCTAGTTGTTTGCACTTTGAAAAAACTAAATATTGTTTTTCTCTTTTCAGGGTCTGTCCAATGTCAGGGAAGTCTTTGATAGTCTTTTGAATGTACCTAATCCATGCCTCCCATTAGCGAAAATTCCAAATGCTCCTTTGCAGGGAAGAATATATACATGGCAGTTGAAATGGGTGCTAAGAAGTGAAAATGGAAGTTTGAGCTCAAATGAGAGGAGGCAGGACCTGGGGGCAGGCTGAGGGATGGCCAGGAGTCCCGTTCAGCAAGACTAGAAAATGGCAAGTAAGCTAAAAGGTAGATGGGCATCCAATGGGGAGTCCCTGAATGCCCCACTAAACAATATGGACTTTATTCTCTGAACAATGAGGAGCATTGGTGTGTTTTTATTTTTTTTAAAGGAATAATCTCAATGGTGCATTTAGAAGATTAATCTTGTTGGAGGTAGGTGGGTGAGTAGGCAGACTTAGCTCATGAGGTGTTTCTTTTCTAAACCTCTTTGATCCTGGTTTTCCTATCTCTCTACAATAGGGATAATAGCAACACAGGGATGTAGTGAGAACTAACGTGAAGCTATTATTGTCAGTACAGGCTGTGTGGCTGAAAGGTACATGTACAATCTCTGGCCTTAGACTGCCTGGGTTCAAATCCAGCTCTGCTTATAAACTCAGTGGCCTTGGGTAAGTTACTATAAAATAGGGATGATAAGAAGAGTACCAACCTCACAGGGCTGGTGTGAGGAATAAGGTCAATAAACATGAAGTACTTTGTAAATACAATGCTATCTTCCAGTGAGAGGTATAATTTGGATATTGCTAGAGGGAATGGAAAGGAGCAATTAAATGTGAGCAACATTTTAAATAGAGAATATGATGACAACAGTTTGTACTTGAAAGATAAGGGAGAGTAAAGATAACAGTGAGAAATACCTTCTTATTTATTTATTTACTAGAGGCCTGGTACACGAAATTTGTGCACTTGGGGGTGGGGGTCCCTCAGCCTGGCCTGTGCACTCTGACAATCTGGGACTGCTGGCTCCTAACCACTCGCCTGCCTGCCTGATTGCCCCTAACCACTTGACTGCCTGCCTGATCGCTCCTAACCGCCTCTGCCTTGGCCCCCGCTGCAGCGGCTTCATCCAGAAGGACATCCAGAATGACGTCTGGAAGGTCGTTTGGCTGTCCACTCTAATTAGCATATTATGCTTTTATTATTATAGATTAGTGGTAAAGACTTGATATCAATAGGCATTTTTAGCCTGGCCAGGTACATAGATAATTCCATACACATTTTATAGAAGCTGGATGAAAAAAAAGTGTTGATTTTATGTACTTTATTATCATAATCTCACAAGCTAAACAAACTATTTTGGGTGATAATAATTGGTAAATTGTCTCCCTAAATTCATAAATTGGAGTTATCTGCAAAGATGTAATATATCAATTTCTCCCATTAAGTCTCTTTATAAAACAATATCCCTTTATTTATTCATCAGAAATGGAAGAGGTAAAATTAAAAATTTGTTGGCTTCTGATAATAAAACAAAAAGGTCGAACTATGGGAGGATATATAAATTCCCCTTGCATCCTGCCTCACCAAAATTGGATATTCACATGCCAAAGAATGAAACTTGACCCTCTTCTTATACCACTCACAAAAAGTAACCAAGTTGGGTTAAAGACTCAAATGTAAGACCTAAAACCATGAATCTCCTAAAAGAAAACATAGAAAAAGTCCTTGATGTGGGCCTTGGTACAGTAAAACCTTGATAGAATGGACTAATTCAAGTGAGGGGGTGTATGTTAAAGCCAAAAGTCCATTATATAATAAAGTAGGTTTTCTGAATGTGTATGTTAAAAATTTGACAAACTAGTTTACCTGTTCTTACTTATGTAAGACACATTAGTTTAATTAAAATTAAATATGTATGAAAAGTTTAATTTCACAGAAAAGTTTTCTATATGTATTACTGTAATTTAAAATTTATACTGAATATGTCTAGTAAATGTGTGCATTCACTAGTCACTGAGGCTAAACAAATGCACATAGCAGAGGGGCAGGCCCAAGCGAACATCCACCTACGAGTTAAAACTGCTGCAGAAAGTCACTCCACAGATCAATTATCACTCAGGATTCGGTGTGATCACATGCTGGCCATTTTTGGAATATTGCTTGCGAGTGGTGACGCTAGGATTTAAATATGTAGACTATAGTTGTAGATATGTAATATTTATTTATGTTGGTGAAATAACTACAGTGGTTTTTTTTTTTTTACAATATATGACCTATTGGCTAAAATTTGCTAAAAATAACAGTGAATTAATAACAAAAAATAACCTGTTAATTTAAGTATAAGCAAATCTTGGTTAAAAACATTTTAAAATTAACAGGGTGTTAATTTTCACATATGACATATGGACCGGAAATTTTGTCCGTTAGATGGATCTCCGCAAAATGGGGAGTTTACTGTAATGATTTCTTGGAAATTACATCTAAAGCATAAGCAACAAATACAAAAATACAACAAATACAAAAACAAGTGGCACTATATCAAACTAAAAAGTTTCTGCACAGTAAAAGAAGCCATTAATAAATTGAAAAGAAAACTTATGGAATGGGGGAAAATATTTGCAAACCAGGTATCTGAAAATTTATAAAGAACTCATACAACTCAATAGCAAAAACAAACAAACAAATAATCCAATTTTAAAATGGGCAAAGGAGCTGAACAGACATTTTTTCAAAAAAGATATACAAATGGCCCACAAATACATGAAAAGATGCTCAACATCACTAGTCATTAGGGATATAACCTCACATCTGTTATACTTTCTTACAGAGGCATCTTGTTTATGAAGCTGGATTTGGTCAAAGCCTTGTAAAAATAACCTCATACAACTAGAAACCATAATTCTTTCCTCAGCTCCTCTTCTCCCCCCCTACCCCCCAGGAACAAAGATTAATTTTATGCCAATTTCAATATTCTAGGTTGACTTAAGGGCCTTAAAAAGTGTGATAAATGGCTCTAAAGACAGGCACTTGAAAATTATTACATATGGATTGCTTAGTAATTGCATTTCATGGTTGAAATGTATTAATTTTATAATTACATATTTGAGAATATTAAAATATCAACATCTGAGCCCTGGCCGGATGGCTCAGTTGGTTGAAATCTTGTCCTGTGCATGGGAAGGTTTTGGGCTCAATTTCTGGTCAAGGCAATTACTTAGGGTTTGGTCCCCAGTTGGGGTACATGTGGGAGGCAGCCAGTCAATGTTCCTCACTCACATTAATGTTTTTCTCTCTCTAAAATCAGTGAAAACATATCCTTGGGTAAGAATTTTTTTAAAAAAATATCAACATCTGAGTAGAAGGAACTAACCCTAAATAAATAAAGATGATTTTCTAAAATTCATGGTATTACATAGCAGATTGTATTTTGAGAATATTTTGTTATATACCCATACCTAACTAAATATTCTACTTTAAAGAGTGTAGTTAATTCTATTGGGAATTAACAACAGAGAAAAGAGAAAGTATTGAGTCCCTAGTATGTACAGAGTTTATAAAAAGTACATTAATGATAGCTGTTAAGTGAATTATCTACAGCACAGCAATGCTAAGCACATTAATAAACAGAATGACCGATGACTGACAGTGAGTAGGAAATTTGTGTCTATGTAAAAAACAACAACATAGATTTCTGATATACAATAATCTTTGAAAAAAGTTGATGATGCAAGTAAACATGGGTATTTTTATCTCTTCTTCCTTGAAACCATGCAAAATACGCAGCTGGAGGCACAGGCCAAGACACAGGTTAATAACACAAATCACCGAGCTCATTTTCACTACTGAGACTCATAAACATGCAGCGAGAACACAGTTCTTAGCTGACTGGAACTTTTCCTAGCATTCTTTTCACACTTAAATATTATGCTTTTGTGATAAATCACTAAACAACTTTGATGAAAAAAATTATTTTATAAGTTTATCCCTTGGATGAAATAAGGCACCTAAACCTTTGATATTTCTTACTGATGGTCTTATCTTTTCCTTGGCAATATTTTATATGTTAAATAGTCCCTTTGGGTTGAGAGGTTTTCTTTTTTTTGTTTTGTTATCTTTTTCTTTATTTAATAAATCTTTATTGTTCAGATTATTACAATTGTTCCTCTATTTTCCCTCCATAGCTCCCCTCCACCCGGTTCCCACCCCACCCTCTGCCTAACCTCCCTCCCCACTGTCCTCATCCATAGGTGTAGGATTTTTGTCCAGTCTCTTCCTGCACCTCCCACCCCCCTTCCCCCCCGAGAATTGTCAGTCCACTCCCTTTCTATGCCCCTGATTCTATTATATTCACCAGTTTATTCTGTTCATCAGATTTTTTATTCACTTGATTTTTAGATTCACTTGTTGATAGACATGTATTTGTTGGTCATAATTTTTATCTTTACCTTTTTCTCCTTCTTTCTCTTCTTAAAGAATACCTTTCAGCATTTCATATAATACTGGTTTGGTGGTGATGAACTCCTTTAGCTTTTTCTTACCTGTGAAGCTCTTTATCTGACCTTCAATTCTGAATGATAGCTTTGCTGGGTAGAGTAATCTTGGTTGTAGGTTCTTGCTATTCATCACGTTGAATATTTCTTGCCACTCCCGTCTGGCCTGTATAGTTTCTGTTGAGAAATCAGCTGACAATCATATGGGTGCTCCCTTGTAAGGTAATTAACTGTTTTTCTCTTGCTGCTTTTAATATTCTCTCTTTGTCTTTTGCTCTTGGCATTTTAATTATGATGTGTCTAGGTGTGGTCCTGTTTGGATTCCTTTTGTTTGGGGTTCTGTGCACTTCCTGGACTTGTAAGTCTATTTCTTTCACCAGGTGGGGGAAGTTTTCTGTCATTATTTCTTCAAACAGGTTTTCAGTATCTTGCTCTCTCTCTTCTTCTGGCACCCCCATAATTCAGATGTTGGTATGCTTGAGGTTGTCCCAGAGGCTCCTTACACTATCTTCAAATTTTTGGATTCATTTTTCTTTTTGCTTTTCCGGTTGGGTGTTTTTTGCTTCTTTGTATTTCAAATCTTTGACTTGATTCTTGCGGTCCTCTAGTCTGCTGTTAGGTCTCTGTATAATATTTTTTATTTCAGACAGTGTATGTTTAATTTCTAGTTGGTCCTTTTTCATGTCCTTGAGGGTCTTGCTAAATTTATTGGCAGTTTCTAGAAAATTCTTGAAAAACCTTATAATGTGGTTTTGAACTCTATATCCAGTCATTTGCTTTCCTCCATTTCTTTTGTTTGTGATCTGTTTCTTTGTCTCCACATTTTCGTTGCTTCCCTGAGTTGGTAGAGTAGCTTACTGTGGTAGGTGTTCTATACAGCCCAGTGGCTCAGCCTCCCCAGTTACCTGAGGTGGACACTTTTGGTGCACCCCTTTGTGGACTGTGTGCACAGCCTTGTTGTAGTTAAGTCTTGATTGTTGTTGGTATCACTGGGAGGAATTGACCTCCAGGCCAGTTGGCTGTGAGGATCAGCTGTGTCTGTGCTGGGAGAACTTCTGAGCTGGAGACACTCTTATGAGACAAGACTTGCAAAATTGCAAAAGCCTCTGTGCTCAGCTTGGATGGGGTGGAGTCTCAGGGCGGAGCAGACAGCCTTGGCTTCCCATCAGCCCTGCCCTATGAGGCCCCTGGGTCTCAGTGTCCCTCAGTAATCACTGTAAGCACCTCTGAGAGAAAGCCGCCCCCGAGTTTTGCCTGCTGCCAGACAGTCCAGTTTCTCTCCAAATGAGTCTGGGTTCCCAGAAACTCACCCAGAACTGGAGTTCAGCGCAGTCGGGAGCTTCCGTCTCCCTCCCACTTTAGAAAGCTAGCCGCGCACTCAGCCACCCGTGCACTCAGCTGCCCATCCTCTCTGTGCGCTCGCACGTCTCCGTACCTCAGCCTTTTGCAGCTCCTCTGATTCTCAATGTGCTTTCCTCTTTCCTTCTAGTTGTAGAATTTCCACTCAGCCAGCTTTCCTGTGGTTCTGGATGGTGTCCATTTTGTCTTTTAGTTGTAGTTTTGATATTGTTGTGCGAGGCAGCAGTTTAGGTGTTTACCTATGCCGCCATCTTGGTTTCTCCACCGGAATTGTTATGTTTCTTTTAAATTTTTTTTACTGTTTCACTTCATTACTGCTATGTATGTGCTCCATGTGAATGACATAGGTGCTTAATGTAGGTGGGTTCCAACTTACGGCAAAAATCACGTTACATTGCGCTGTAGGAATGGTTCTCCGACGTAACCCAAGGACCTACTGATGTACAGGCTGGCCGCCGCCAGGATGTCCTTCTGCACCGGGATCTCCCAATCGAGGACCAGGTGCAAGTCGCAGAAGCAGAACTCCTCAAGGAAAGAGCTGAGGGCTTGCAGCAGGCGCACGGTGTGCTGAGGGTCACACATGGCGCTACCCTCGGCCATCACGGTGCCCGCTAGTCAGCGGGCCAGTCCTGTTCCCCACGCCACCTCACCAGACCCCTTGGGCTGTCTGCGTCCGGCGCGCTCCCGTCTACACAGCCCGCGCGCGCACCCCTGTCTGTCCAGCCCGGCTATCCGTGATCCGTGAACAAGCGAGAGCCCTCAGATTGCGCCTGCGCCTGCGCCATCCTTGGCGCAAGGGGCCGGTCTTGAGAGGTTTTTTACCTTGGGAGAATGCAACATGGTTGGATTCAAGAAGGGAAGAGGTTCTCTTTGGTAAAGTGTGAGAAAGTTGATGGTTGGCAAGAGATAGAACACGAGCGCCTATGAGGCAGGACACTTGTAGACAGATGGGGTTTAGGAAAGAGTTCATATGGAAGGTGAGGATCTGGATCCTATAAATCCATCCCCACTCCAGGTCTCCCAGGGCCAGTCTCCATGAACTCTGACATATGCATAATCCAGTTGAAGAATGCTGCTTTCCATTGTCTAATATTTGGTAATCGAGACCTTTAATTGATTATCTTTAACAAGTAATATGTACTTCACTACCCATAACCTGTAGTGTTTATGTACTCATTTCTGCCCAGGAAGCCAAGAATATTTTGTGACTATTTATCTTGATTCCTATTTTTGTGACTTTTAAATTGGATAAGAATAAAAATTTTACTCCATCTCTCTGTGCTTTAGAAAATGCTTAAATGCTTTAAGACTTATTGAACCCAGGTGTTTTATTTCTCAGTAGTGACCAGAACTTGCTTGACTAAATTAAGTTGAGCTGTTATTTTCAAGAATTACTCTTTAAAATTCCCCTTTCCAGTTATTGTGAAGCGATGGCTTTCTCAATCTAAAAAATATTTTAAGAAATATGTACACTTATGAAAGATCATTTGAAAGTGTTTCCTGATATTTTTCTTTTTTTTCTTATGCTATAACAAAGCTTGATAACAAAGAATGGTATTTCTAGATTAATATTTGGGGCAAATTCTAAAACGTATTTCTATTAATGACGTCCACACTTCCCAAGACTACAAAGCAATATGCTTCTGTTTTTTCTGGGACTAAAAGTAGATCACACAGTGATGTAACTCCTCATTACACACATTACTGCAGCTCCACATTAAAAATATTTTTTTCTTAAATAATTAGCATTTTTGCTTATCCATAATGAATCCACATAAGACAGAAAAAAAAATATTTTCCCAGATGGTCCTTTTTTGCATTAATATTACAAACCCAAGCATCTAAAACCAACAATAAGGTGTTGAAATATGTAATCTGGGCTGAATATCAGAGCTGAGAACTTTCAAAGGCTTTTCAATTTTAAGAGGACAGCTGGGTATGCACATGAAGTCTGCCTGGCTAGACTCTTGCTGCTCTTGTGTTTCCCTTTACCATACAGTCATTCTGTAAATAGCTTGCTTCTTTTTGAAATGGAAGAATGATTACAATCATTCCTGAACTTGGAAAAGGCATAAACATTTGCTTACCTGTTGTAAAAGAAGAAAAACACAACTTGTTTTAATATTTATGGTGGAATCACTTGTTTTTGTTTCCTGGTATCCACTGGTCTTTTGCCTGGTAAAATAACCCATATTTCCCCTGGGGAACCACCACTCTTCCATTTTTATCTACATGAGACTAACAGCCCCAGGGCTGAGCCTGTGATCCAGGTTGGCCAGAATGTCAAATTCTTTTAGCCACCGTGATCTGCTCAGGAAGGGCCCATGCTCTACTAGTACACTGGTCCAATGAAAGTAAATCTGGGGGATTTCATAGAATTGTGGAGAAAAGAAAAAAATTACCTTGACTAGGAACTGCTAGAGATACTACATGAAGATAACATCCAAAAGGAAAGTGGAGCTGAGACATGGCGGGGGTTAGGGGTGGGGCGTGAGCAGTGAAGGGAGAGGGAGAGAGACTGAGAGACAGAGAGCAGACCTAGTCTTGGGTATTTTAATTGCATAAGCCAGTGGTCGGCAAACTGAGCCGCGGTTTGCCGCTCTGTTGACTAATGAGTTTGCCGACCACTGGGATAGGGGCTTAATCACAAGGAACAACAACAGCCTGTAATTATTGGAATCCAGAGTCTAGGTCAGTGGTCGGCAAACTCATTAGTTAACAGAGCCGCAGTTTGCCGACCACTGGCATAAGCCAAAAAGTCATTCCTTGCTTACGTCAGTATGAGGGGTTTTTCTGTCACTTACACCTAAATGAGTTCTAAAACAAAATATCCAGATGTGATGGCCTTTATATATGCCAGACACTCTGCCTGTCCTTGGAGACATGCAAGGATCTAAATACTTCCACCCTTCCAGTGACAGTTATGGAATCTCTATTTTTTTCTAAGCAATATGTCCTTTTAAAAGATTTTTGTAGATAAGAGAAAAAGAAAGGGAGAGAATCCTGATTGTGTATTGTTACTATAAGGTGAAACTATTTCTTAACTCCTAAAGTAGTAGCTACCACTTTAATAAAATGTTCTTTTTTGACAAGATGAAGGGCTATTTTTATTTAAATGACAGACTTAGGCAGCAATCCTTGGAGAGAAACCTCCAGAGCCAAAGGCTGTTAACAGCACTATACAGCCAAAGTTGTGGTTACATATTCATTCTGAATGAATATCAGATAATCAGAAAAGAATAAGGTTATACTGCCTAGCACTTGATTAAACATAGATTTTAGTATACATACATGTATATGTATACATATATTTGAAGGGGTGCACATTTTAGGTTATTATTGGCTCGTACATGAAGAGATTTATCTGTTTAAGATTTTTCTTGACTATTTCAATAAGATCCTTTCCTCTCCCAAAAGTATACATGCATGCATACACCCCATATCAGTGGAAAGAAATGGTTATCCTCATGGACTATCCTATTTAATAAAAGAGTAATATGCAAATTGACCATTGCTCCAACACACAAGATGGCTGCCCCCATGTGGACACAAGATGGCCACTACAAGATGGCCAACAGGGGAGGACAGTTGGGAGGGACCAGGCCTGCAAGGGAGGGCAGTTGTGGGTGATCAGGCCAGCAGAGGAGGGCAGTTGGGGGAACCAGGCCGGCAGAGGAGGGAAGTTGGGGGCAACTGGGCCTGCAGGGAAGGGCAGTTAGGGGAGACCCAGGCCTGCAGGGGAGAGCAGTTGGGGGTGACCAGACCTGCAGGGGAGGGAAGTTAGGGGTGACCAGGCCTGCAGGGGAGGGCAGTTAGGGGTGACCAGGCCTGCAGGGGAGGGCAGTTAGGGGAAAACAGGCTGGCAGGGGAGCAGTTAGGCATCCATCAGGCTGTCAGGGGAGTGTTTAGGGGGTGATTAGGCTGGCAGGCAGAAGCGGTTAGGGGCAATCAGGAAGGCAGGCAGGCAAGCAGTTGGGAGCCAGCAGTCCTGGATTGTGAGAGGGATGTCCGACTGCCCAGTAGGATCGGGCCTAAATGGGCAGTCGGACATCCCTCGAGGGGTCCCAGATTGGAGAGGGTGCAGGCTGGGCTGAGGGACACACACCCCCGTGCACGAATTTCATGCACCGGGCCTCTAGTATTAATATAAAATTTATATTTTAAAGCCCCTCAAAAACACGGTAGGCCAGGGTCAAACATTTCATGAGAAGAGATGATCTGTTCTTTTCTGGATGAAAGGGAGCAGTGGAGATTGCCAATAATGACTAATACTTAATGGGCCCTCTAAGTTCATGTACACTGAAGTATTTGTAATATAGTGAGGTCAGTACATAGTATGATTTAGAGAATTATAATGAATGGATCTTCTCATTTGCTCCAAGTCAGGAATCATCAAAATCTGTGTCCATCTGTGACTACCTTCCCTCATGTGCACCACCCGTCACCACCAACACCGTGCTTGCCCCCACTCCCTCGCTCCCTTACAGAAAGTCAGGTGGGCAGAGTAGTCCACTGCATTCAATATGTCTGCTCTTGTTCTGTGCAGAGCTCTTTGGGGAGCAATGAGGGATACCCCTTCCTGCACAGACTCAGCCCCGGGTATCCCACAACAGATCTGGCCTGGATTTCAAATCCTTTAGGAACCAGCTATTTCTAACACACCCTCAGTCATTTCCACCCAGGACACACCCACAGTGCCTGGGGTACTGATCCAAAAGGGGTGCTTGTGGAGGCCATGCACTGTGCCCAGAATTAGTATTCCGCTCCACTGATAAGGCCTTGGCATTGACCCAGGGTCCCAGTGCACTCTGCTCCCTTTTGGCAAATGGTAACCACCCTCGCTGGCCACCTGGCCTCCATCAGGGCTTTGGAGCCCATCAGGCCATTTGACAACTCTGAACCTGAAAGTGGAAGAGCCCGAGTTGGACACTGATAGGCCTGGGGAGGGCTGTGAGACCCCATCTACCCACAGGGCCAGTGCCTGGAGCCAGACCCCGAAAAGACCCAGTTATCTCCTCCTCCCTGCACCCGGGTGGCTTTTCCTTTTACATGTATATCCACACGGGGCTATTTTGGAATTTTATTCCTTCTCAAAAAGGAAGCCAGCTCGAAAGGTGAGCTGACATTTTCATCATTAGAGACAGAAAATTGCCAATGATGTTTAAGAAAGTCATTTCCCGTTTAAAAGAAAATATTACAACAATGCTTTGCCCGGCCCATTGTAAGAACTCAATAACTATTCACTTTTTTTGTATTGTCATCATCGTATATGGCCTCACTCATTCCACAGAGAACTACAGGGCCTATTATGAGATAATGTGACAATGCAGCTCGCAGTGTTGTGTGGGCTTTGTTGTCACATCTGTGCATTTGTTGTCACTCGGGGCCTCTAACTTCCACTAAAGCCCTCCAAACGGCAGGCGACAGTGAATTCCCGCCCCATCATTTGAGCTGACAATAGCTTTAAAAGCAGAATGTCTTTTTCAAGTGTCACATTTTATTTTAAAAACTCATGTGACCTTTTGCATTTTACTCCACAGTACATTTATTTCCTTTAATACAAAAAGTGGTGATTGAAATCATTCATCCTTGAGTAAAACTGACCATGTTTACCAGGTGTCTTCCGGTGTATCGCGACATGTACATTGATACCATTTTGAGAAACATGGCCTATGATGCAGGGATTTTAAATGTGAACTAGGAAATCTCCTTGGGGAGTAATAGCCTGGGCATTCTATGTAGCTAGGTCTCTCTCAAACACAAAGAAAGGGAATAAATTTGGGAACCATGGGCATGGAAATATTAGAGAACTCCATTCATCGCCTCCCACCTGACAGGTGACAAAGCACATGTCTTGGCTTCACAGCTCCGGCCTCATAGCTCAGGAGCACTGAGGACACCCAGGGAACCAGCACATGCCCGTCAGGCCATGACTGACAGAAACTGCCCGCAATTGATCTAAGAAATACAGTCATGAAAAGTAAAATACCAATAATTGTGAGAGAGATCACTGTTAAGTTGAAATACATAAAATACTCAATATTTGGCCATTTTTTAAGTATAAAAATGGCAATTTCTGTGATTCAGCCTAAAATTTCCCCAAAGCTTATTGACCTACAATGTGCATAACACTGGTTTTTAAGTAAAATGTTACCACTGTAATCATAATAAGAATAGCACTTTCAGACTTTATAAAAGTACACACAATGAAAACTGTGGAAGTAGAAAGTAAAACTTAGTGGATAATGCTGAAAACAGAGACTGAACATTGCATGTGATCATGGTTCCTAGTCAAGGTCCTTTAGCACAGTTTTGAGAAGTGATCCTGTGGATGCTTGTTGATCCAGCAGATGTTAAGAAATAAAGCATCAGGACCGGAAGAATAAGCCTTGAGCATTTCATGAAAACACTTGGAAAGATGAAGTTCCCAGTGCCCTTCGTGGCCATAAGCAAAGTGCATTTATTCAACCATTTTATCAGTGTGAGATGGAGAGACTACAGAGGTTGTTTTACTCCTCTATTTTCACCAGTTGCCAGAGTACGAATTTCTCTTAGCATTATCCTTAGTAGGCAGCTTAGCACCCATAACAGATTTTTCAGACTCTTGTATTTAAACCAAGATACATTCTTTCCTAACAATCATTTGAATTCCAGTCTTTATCTCAAATCTTAAGCTATGGATAGGAGTGGAACCACTCAGGGACAGAGAAAGTAACCAAACTGAGTAGCATCAGTGACATAGGAAGAGCACATCGATGCATTAGGGCAGCATTTTTGTCATAAGCTAGCCCTTTCTGCTTCTTTAGGCTTTGAATGTTCAGGTCTGTGTTGGGTGGAGAGGAATGGAGGCTCAGAAGTAGATATTTTGTAATCAAGAAGGAAAGCAGAGAATGTTTCTAAGCACATATGAGAGTTTCTACATTCAGTATGGTACACCTTAGGTAGCCTTGAATTTCAGATTTGCTGCCTTCATTCTTTCTTGAAGCTTATGACTTGAAACTTCAACTGAGTAGGGAGAGAAAAACAAAACAAAGAAAAAAAAATCCCCAAACAACAACAAAAACAAGATCAGAAAAATATATGGACCACTAATAAAGATTTTTCTGATGGAAACATAACTGTCAAGTTAACAAATAGCTTGGCTTCCCATTACATCAGGAATTTGATGCAAATAAAATATTTTCTAATCTCAAGTTTTAAACAAACACAGATATTGAGAGAACAGTAAAAAAATACCTAGATTCAACAATTTTCAAAAAGTTTCCATCCCTGTCTTTTTGATCACTTTTATTATTGCTAAAGTATTTTAAAGCAAATCACAGCCCATGTCATTTTACTCCTACATATACTTCAGTATGCATCTCTTAAAAATTAAGGATAGTGTCTTTCATAATTACAATGCCACTTGGGCAAAATTTTAAATGACAATCTATCACTTAAAAATTAATACTTGTATTTACTCTTCACTTACACTGCTACATTGCAAAAAAGAATATGATATGAGAAAAGGAGATAGAAACTAAAAGGAAAACAAGGGTAAGACAGCTGAATGAAACCAAGTGATATGGAAGTTCATATCCTAACCCTAAACCCAACCTCTGTTTCTTAGGGACCAAAGCAGAGGAAATTCTGGCAGTCACCCGATTCAGTGTGCATAAAGGAGAAACATCACCATTTCTTAGGAGAACATAGCTTTTCCTGTCTCTAAGGTCTCTGAGGAATTTCCCCCGGATATCTTCATGAAGAAGGCCGTGTGAGATTTATTGGGCAACATACTTTACAAAATCCCCATAATAAATACAAAAGAGTCTCTGTGCAGCCCCTTATTCAAGTGCCCTCCTTGCAAGCTAAGGCATAATGCTGATGTCCAGAGGCCAGAGCAGTGTGTCATGTCCGCCTGGTGGCTGCGATACCCAAATACAGCATAAACTTCATTCATTTCAATAAGCTTTTCATCTACCTCAGACTCCCCACGTCCCAATCCCCCATGAAATATACAACCCTAATTTTAAAAACCCGAATCCAGCTTCCAGCTGTTATTACTTTAAGTGCAGTTATCCATAGCAAGTCAATGTGACACCAAATGTGTCTTCCCATTCATTCATCATTTGTGAATTTGGCCCAGCCACTGGATTCCCCACCCCCCACCTTGTTCAGGAGAATTGCAAATGCCAAAAGCAATCAATCTATAAGCAAATCAATGTGAACAGCTGTCAATGGGAAGAGCTTACCCTGCAGCTATCTTCTTTTTTTTTAAATAGCAACTGAGCTTGTCTTTCCATCTGACCAAATACCCATGTACTAAAGGTGCTGCCTCCCCTCAGCTTTTAAAATTCTTTTCTTATGCAAGGCTAGATTTGCAGAGTTTTCAAGCTGCAGGAACAGCTTGAGGCTGGGGGCGCTGTCCTGCCCTGTCAGTCGCAGGAAGCAGCGAGCTCCTGTGAGCTTGGCTCCTGCACCTGTACTCTGCTGCATTGATTCTCGGTAAGCCGTAAGCGCTGTGGCTCCTCAACAATCTACTACCTGCCATCAATATCCAATATCTCTGTGGAGGGAAGTATTTCTCAAATGCAATTTCTTTGTGTCCTTAGTGTGTGTGACATAGCTCATCATGCTTTTAAAGATTTCCTCCTGGCTTCTGCTAACAGCCTTAGCTTGCTTTCTGCAGTTCTGTTCATCACGCAGCTAAATAAACCTGTCTGATGTTGCCATCTCTCAGGAATTCCACCAGAAAACAAGCTGCAATTGTATGTTTAGGTGAGCCGACATCAAGGAACAACGAGGAAAAACAATCTAATAAATGGGAAGAAAATTTGAATGCACTAATATTTTCTTATCAAACTTAAAAAAAAAAGAAAACAAAATATTTTGGGGAATTTGAACATACCCACAATGGTAAAACATGTCCTGCTCCCACACGGCTTATTTCCTGAGTATAACATTCCTATTTTAAAATTGTAGCAACAGATCCAAGAAACAAGTGTCTTCGAAAATTCCATTTGCTAGTAGCATCACTGTATGCATTTCAGCTTTTTCTTTCCTACTGAAAATTATTGTAAATAGCAAGAAAAATGTCAGGGCAGGAAACAGAATGTAAGTTATGGATGGTCTTAGAAAAACAGGGGGATAAAAATGCTTATGAAATACTATGCTCAAATGACTAGTGTTAATATTTAAGTAAAAGTATTCCCTGTAGGCAAGAAAATAAATAAGATGCCTACAGAGTAATAAATAAAATAACAGTAGCAGGGGAAATAAAGTTAGAAAAGTCAGTAATATTTCTAGATGATTTGGGGAAGTTGGAAGAGAGAATATCTTACAACAGGATAACATTTGTTAATATTTCCCAGGAACTGAAATTTTGTTTATTTTCCAGAATTATTAGGCGTTTTGTTGTGGTTGGCCAGAAATATCCAGAATTTACCTCTATTTCCTGTGTCACTTCGCTGAAATCTTAGTTCTTATTCTCTTACACTGTTTCCCACATACCCATCCAACCTTACTTTTAGATTTCCATTTATGATTAACAGTACTTTATGTTTCCTAAATGCGGTCCTTATTAGGAGTCTTTCCCATCAAAAAATCTAGATGTTGAATCCTACTTTCCTGTGTTTTCTTAGACATTTGCTTTTCTAAATTCCAAAGCCCAAGTATCTCACAAGCGCCTCACCGTCACTCCATTCTAATTGAAGGTCCTTTGTTAGTATTGTGGTCAGTACCCAGGAAGTTACAATATCATACAATCTAGGAATTCACAATAGAATTTTTATAAAAAATTTGAGGCTAACATGGAAATACTCACCTGGAAGAGGTGACATCCAAGCTCCCTGTTAAAGAAAAGGAAGGGTTTAGGTAGAGAGAACAGAGGAGGCTGTTTCATACAGAAAGGATGCTATGTAAACCACTGGGCTGCAGGGGGAATATTTGGACACTAGAGGAATGCCTGGCATGCTGATGATGGTTATAAAAGCCACACAGCTGACAGAGTCCAGTGCAAGCTCTGGAAGGCGTTGTCTTGGACATGCCCTCTTTAGTTGCGCTGGGGGAAAGCAGAGCCATTCACCCACTGAATGCGCCCAAAACCGCACCAGAAGAGACAAGCCCCGGAGATCAGGGCACATGAGCAGCCACTCCAGGGAAGCTCTGAGCATGATTAAAGTGTTTGGTAATGAAACGTTCCACACCAGTTTAGATGCTCCATTGCACTGCCTACCCAACTCTTGCAACGAAGAGAGCCCTTCTGGAACTCATCAGCTTCTCCATCTACCATCGCTGAGTCTTCCTCATCTTAATTAAGGGCTTCTTATTCTTAATTGCCTAAATCTCTCCGGGGAAGTCTCAGCACACAAATCACAGATTGATTTGTTTGTGGCAGAACAAAATTACTGTTTTCCCTTAAGTTTTAAATTCTCTTCTAAATACCTATAAGAATCTATGATTGGGGTTATTCTTCAGATAAAAGTTGTAGCATTTTACAGGAGGGGATATTTTTAATGACCTAATTCATCTGTGGCCTCACCATAGGTAGAGGATACCAATTTTTACAATCAGGCTCCAACTTTGAAATAAAGAGAGGAATAAGGGTTAGAGAAAAGCCTTAAATTCACTATGTGATACTCTAATTTGGAGTAATAAAAGAGGGTTAATATTCCCCAGAATCCTTCATGTCTTTTTTTTCAGTCTTATTGAGATATAATTAACATATAACATTATGTAAAAGTGTATAATATGATTATTTGATACGTATATATTGTAATATGTAGTTAACACAATAAGGTTAGTTAACACAATTTACTCACATAATTACCCTTTTCTTGTTATAGTGAGACTAGAGGCCCAGTGCATGAATTTGTGCATGGGTGGGGTCTGACCCACCCACTCTGATCGGGGCTGATCAGGCCGGGCCAGCAGGGGGGAGGGGACTCAGGAGGTTGACCGGCCAGCCCTGCCCCGATGGGGGGGGGGGGGGGAGGAGGTGATCAGGGGCGGGGCCAGCTGGGAGGAGGAGCCGCGGGCAGTTGGCCAGCTGGCCCTGCCCCCTGGTTGAAGTCCCAGTATAACTCCCAGTCAAGGGGACAATTTGCATATTAGCCTTTTATTATATAGGATTATTATCTACTCTCACAGCAATTTTCAAATATACAATATAATACTGTTAAGTATAGTTACCATGTCATATATTAGATTGCTGGAACTCATTTACCTTGTAACTGAAAGTTTGTGCCCTTTAACCAACATCTCTCCATTCCTCCCTGTACCTCAGCCCCTGGTAACCACCATTCTATTCTCTGTTTCTATGAGTTTGATGTTTTTAATGTTTTTAGATTCTACATATGTGACATTAGACAGTATTTGTATTTCTCTGTGTGACTTATTTTACTTAGCATAATACCCTCAAGGTCATCCATGTTGTTTCAAATGGCAGGCATTCCTTCTTTTATGAATAATACTTAATTTTATATATATACATACACACACACACACACACACACACACACTAGAGGCCTGGTGCATGAAATTTGTGCATGGGGGGGGTGTCCCTCAGCCCAGCCTGCACCCTCTCCAATCTGGGACCCCCCGATCCTACCTAAACGGTCAGTCGGACATCCCTCTCACAATCTACAACTGCTGGCTCCCGACTGCTCGCCTGTCTTCCTTCCTGATTGCCCCTAACTGCTTCTGCCTGCCAGCCTGATCACCTCCTAACCACTTCCCTGCCAGCCTGATTGATGTCTAACTGCTCCCCTGCCAGCCTGTTTGCCCCTAACTGCCCTCCCCTGCAGGCCTTGTCCCCCCCTAACTGCCTTCCCCTGCAGGCCTGGTCCTCCCAACTGCTCTCCCCTGCAGGCCTGGGTCCCCCTCAACTTCCCTCCCTTGCAGGCCTGGTCTCTCCCAACTGCCCTGCCCTGCTAGCCTGATCACCCACAACTGCCCTCCCTTGCAGACCTGGTCCCTCCCAACTGCCCTCCCCTGCTGGCCATCTTGTGGCAGCCATCTTGTGTCCACATGGGAGCAGACATCTTGTGTGTTCGAGTGATGGTCAGTTTGCATATTATTCTTTTATTAGATAGGATTAGATAGGATAGAGGCCTGGTGCACCGGTGGGGGCCAGCTGGTTTGCCCTGAAGGGTGTCCTGGATCAGGGTAGGGGTTCCCTTGAGGCATGGGGTGGCCTGGGCGAGGGGCCTGTGGTGGTTTGCAGGCCGGCCATGCCCCCCGGCGACTCAAGCGGAGGCCCTGGTATCTGGGATTTATTTATCTTCTATAATTGAAACTTTGTAGCCTTGAGTGGAGGCCTGGACTGGCCCGGGTGTGCGGGAAGCTTGGCTTCCTCCATTGCCAGGGAAACCCAAGCCTCCTGCTCGCTCCGTGGCTGCAGCCATCTTGGTTGGGTTAATTTGCATGCTCGCTCCTGATTTGGCTGGTGGGCATGGCTTGTGGGTGTAGCAGAGGTATGGTCAATTTGCATATTACTCTTTTATTAGATAGGATATATGCATATGTATAATCTCAAATTTTCTTTATCCAGGCATCTGTTGATGGACACCTACGTGGTCTCCATGTCTTAGTTATTGTGAATAATGCTGCAATGAACATGAGGTACAAGTATCTCTTCAAGATACTGATTTTATTTCCTTTAAGTATAGACCTAGAAGTGGAATTGCTGGATCATATGTTAACTCTTTTTAAATTTTTTTTGAGGAACCACCATACTATTTTCCATATTCCCTGTACTAATTTACAGTTGCACCAACAGTGCACCACAGTTCACTTTTCCTCACATGCTCCTCAGCATTTGTTCTCTCTCATCTTTTTTATAACAGCCATTCTAACAGGTGCGAGGTTATATCTCACTATGGCTTTAATTTGCATTTGATTAGTGATGTTGAGTACCTTCTCATATACTTGCTACCCATTTGTGTATCTTCTTTGGATAAATGTCTATTCAAATCCTCTGTCCATTTTTAAATTTCATTGTTTGGTGTCCTTTGCTATTATGAGTTCCTTATGTATTTTTTATATTAGCCCCTTATCAGATATGTGGTTTGAGAAGATTTTCTTTCATTCCATCAGTTTTCCCTTTCATTTTGTTGATTATTTTGCTGTGTAGCTGTAGTTTGATCTAGTCTCACTGTTGATTTTGCTTGTTGCCTGTGCTTTTGATGTTATTACAAAAAATCATTCTTACCAAGATTGGTATCAAGGAGCTTTTCCCTATGGTTTCTTCTAGGAATTTTATGGTTTCAGTTCTTATATTTAAGTATTTAATCCATTTTGAGTTAATTTTTGTGACTAGGGTAAAATTGGAGTCCTATTTCATTCCTTGTATGTAAATATCCAGTTTTACCAATACCACTTACTGAAGAGACTCTTTTCCCATTGAGTATTCTTGACTCTTTTATCAAATATTAGTTGATCATATATTCATGAATTTATTTCTAGGCTCTCAATTCTGTTCCATTGGTCTAGATGCTGTTTTTATGCCAGTACCATACTATAGGTTTGTAATATAGTTTGAAATCAGAAAGTGTGATGCCTTCAGCTTTGTTCTTTCTCAAGATTGCTATGGCCATTTGGTGTCTTTTGTTGTTCCATATGAATTTTAGAAATTTTTTCTATTTCTGTGAGGTTTTTGATTACTGATTCAATCTCCTTGTTATTTGTCTATTTATATTTTCTATTTCTTCATGATTCAGACTTGGTAGGTAGTATATTTCTAGGAATTTAACCATTTCTTCCAGGTTGTCCAATACATTGGCATATAATTTTTCATAGTAGTCTCTTATTATCTCTTGTTTTTCTGTGGTATCACTTGCAATATCTCTTTCATTTATAATTATATTTATTTGAATTCTCTTTCTACCTTAAGTTTAAAGATTTATCCATTTTATTTATCCTTTAAAAAATCAACTAGTTTCTGATCTTTTCTGTTGTTTTTCTGTTCCATTTTATTCATTTCTTCTCTGATCTTTGCTAAATCCTTTCTTCTGCTAACTTTCAACTTAGTTTGTTCTTATTTTTCTAGTTCCTTGAGGTATAAATTTAGGATGTATATTTGAAATTCTTTTTTTCTATAGGTATTTATCACCATAAACTTCCCTCAGCACTGCTTTTGCTGCATCTTATAAATTTTGATATGCTTTGTTTTCATTTATATTTGTTTTAATATATGTGTTGATTTTCTTTTGATTTCATCTTTGATCAATTGTTTGTTCAGGTGTGTGTTGTTTAATTTCCATATTTTTGTTTGTTTTCTCCATTATTGATTTTTAGACCAGTGTGTTTGGAAAAGATACTTAATACAATTTCAATCTTTTAAAATTTTCTGACACTTGTTTTGTGACTTAACATACATCTTTCCTGGAGAATGCTTGTGTGTGTTTGAGAGGAATGTATATTCTGCTACTGTTTGATGAAATGCTCTGTATATGTCTTTTAGGTTCATTTTTTTCTATAGTGTTGTTCAAGTATTTTGTTTCCTTATTGATTTTCTGTCTGAATGATCTATCCATTGTTGAAATTGATACTACTATTGTATTGCTTTCTATTACTCCTTTCACATCTCTTAGTGTTTGCTCAATATATTTTTGTGCTCCAATGTTAGGTGCATATATATTTATGATTATTATATCCTCTTGATGAATTGACCCCCTTTATCAATATATAATGACCTTCTCTGTCTCTTGTTACAAGTTTTGACTGAAAGTCTATTTTTTTTGATATAAGTATAGCTACCCCTGCTCTCTTTTGTTTTCTATCTCTATGAAATATATTTTTTCATTCCTTCACTTTGAGCCTGTGTGTGTCCTTGAAGTTGAAGTGAGTCTGTCGTAGGAAGCATAAAGTTGATTCTTCTTTTAGAAAAATTCATTCATCCACTCTATTTGGTTGGAAAATTTTATCCATTTACATTTAAAGTAATTATTGTTACGTAAGGACTATTACTATTTCATTAATTATTTTCTGGCTGTTCTGTAGTTCCATTGTTCCTTTCTTCTACTCTTGCTGCTGCCCTTCTTATTATTATTCTTCTTCTTCTTCTTCTTCTTCTTCTTCTTCTTCTTCTTCTTCTTCTTCTTCTTCTTCTTCTTAGCAAAAAGCTAAATACCATTATTTTTATTTTTTAAAAAATCTTTATTGTTCAGATTATTACAGTTGTTCCTCTTTTATCCCCCCATAGTCCCCTCCACCCGGTTCCCCCCCCCCCCACCCTATGCCCTTACGCCCCCGCCCACTGTCCTCATCCATGGGTGTATGATTTTTGTCCAGTCTCTTCCCGCACCCCCCACACCCCTTTCCCCCCAAGGATTGTCAGTCCACTCCCTTTCTATGCCCCTGATTTTATTATATTCACCAGATTATTCTGTTCATCAGATTTTTTATTCACTTGATTTTTAGATTCACTTGTTGATAGATATGTATTTGTTGTTCATAATTTTTATCTTTACCTTTTTCTTCTTCTTCCTCTTCTTAAAGAATACCTTTCAGCATTTCATATAATACTGGTTTGGTGGTGATGAACTCCTTTAGCTTTTTCTTACCTGTGAAGCTCTTTATCTGACCTTCAATTCTGAATGATAGCTTTGCTGGGTAGAGTAATCTTGGTTGTAGGTTCTTGCTATTCATCACTTTGAATATTTCTTGCCATTCCCTCTGGCCTGCATAGTTTCTGTTGAGAAATCAGCTAACAATCGTATGGGTGCTCCCTTGTAAGGTAATTAACTGTTTTTCTCTTGCTGCTTTTAATATTCTCTCTTTGTCTTTTGCTCTTGGCATTTTAATTATAATGTGTCTTGGTGTGGTCCTCTTTAGATTCCTTTTGTTTGGCGTTCTCTGTGCTTTCTGGACTTGTAAATCTATTTCTTTATCCAGGTGGGGGAAGTTTTCTGTCATTATTTCTTCAAATAGGTTTTCAGTATCTTACTCTCTCTCTTCTTCTGGCACCCCCATAATTCTGATGTTGGTACACTTGAAGTTGTCCCAGAAGCTCCTTACACTATCTTCATATTTTTTTATTCTTTTTTCTTTTTTCTTTTCCAGTTGGGTCTTTTTTGCTTCTTTGTATTTCAAATATTTGACTTGATTCTTGTGATCTTCTAGTCTGCTGTTGGATCTCTGTATATTATTTTTTATTTCAGTCAGTGTATGCTTAATTTCTAGTTGGTCCTTTTTCATATCCTCGAGGGTCTCACTAAATTTATCAGCGGTTTCTAGAAAATTCTTGAAAAACCTTGTAACGTGGTTTTGAACTCTATATCCTCCATTTCTTTCATTTGTGACCTGTTTCTTTGTCTCCGCATTTTGGCCGCTTCCCTGAGTTGATAGAGTGGGTTTGTGTGCTAGATGTCCTACAGGACCAGTGGCTCAGCCTCCCTAATTACCTGAGGTGGACACTTTTGGTGCACCCCTTTGTGGGCTGTGTGCACAGTCTTGTTGTAGTTAAGCCTTGATTGTTGTTGGTATCACTGGGAGGAATTGACCTTTAGGCCAATTGGCTGTGAGGATCAGCTGTGTCTACAATGGGAGAACTTCTGTGCTGGAGACACCCTTATGAGACAAGACTTGCTTCAGTGGGGCTTTGGTGCTTACTGAATCTGCCCCCTCAGTGTGTCCCTTATGGATCTGAGGAGTTGTAATCTGCATGGTCCCACTCTGACCACTGGATACACTGGCTCTTGGATCTCCAAGGAGGTGCTAATTTAGCCTCTGCCTGAGGCCACCCAGCAGGAGCTACGGAGAGATCTGCAGATTCCTCGTCTTTGTTTGGGATTTGGAGGTGCCCAGATGAGGCCCAGCTGTGAAGCAATGCAAGCTGCTGTGGGGCCTTGGGCCTTCTTTTAGATGTTCTGGGTCTCTCTGACTCAGCTGCAGTTTCTTAGGTAATTTTATTATTTTTTTTAAATTTTATTTATTTATTTATTTTTCTTTTTTCTCATTTATTTATTTATTTTTTTTACAAACCCTTGTGTCGAGGGCTGCCTTTCAATAGATCGCAGCGAGGGAGCTGTTCCGCTATGTATGAAACCCCTACCCAGAAGCAGGTCGTCTACAAATGGTTTAGCACCAGGTTCCCCACAAACTTGCATTGCGTGAAGGGTGTGGGGCGGCCCCCTTTCCGGCCGCACCCCGTTTCCCAGGACATAGGGCTTTCCGCACCGGACCCTGGTCCCGACCCGCTGCGAAGTCTTAGATAATTTTAGATTTTAAAGGACCAGGCCATTCATATGCAAAAGCCTCTGCACACACCTTGGGTGGGACGGGGTCTCAGGGCAGAGCAAACAGCAATGGCTTCCCGTCAGCCCTGCCCTAAGAGGCCCCCGAATCTCAGTGTCTCTCGGTAATTGCTGCAAGAACCTCTGAGAGAAAGCTGCCCTCGAGTTCCGCCCACTGCCAGACAGTCCAGTTTCTCCCCGTATGAGTCTAGGTCCCGTATGAGCAGTTGGGAGCTTGTGTCTCCCTGCAGATTGAAAAAGCCAGCCACGCACTCAGTTGCCAGCCCTCTCCGCGCATGCATGGCTCCGTACCTCTGCACTTTACTTCTGCAGCTCCTGTGAGTCTCAGTGTGCTTTTCTCTTTCCTTCTAGTTGTAGAATTTCCACTCAGCCAGCCTTCCCGTGGTTTTGGATGGTACCCGTCTTGTCTTTTAGTTGTAGTTTTGAAGTGGTTGTGCGAGGCAGCAAATTCAGGTGTTTACCTATGCCACCATCTTGGTTTCTCCTTGCTCTTCTTCTTTATGAAATGATGACTTTTCATGGTATAGTTTGATTTTTTTCTCTTATATTTTATATAGATTTTTATTTTGTGCTTACCCTCTGGTTTACTTGAAACATCTTATAGCTAGAACAGTTTCTTTTAAACTGATAATTTAACTTTGATCACATACATTCTTCCCTTTTATTTCACCTTCCCACATTTTATCTTTTTGATGTCATACTTTGTCATCTTTTTATATTATATATCCATTAAGATATTATTAAAGATTAAAACAACAAAAAGTATCAATAATAGATATAGCACTGACAGCTGTGGGAGCCCTGACTGTTAGCATGTACTTTCATGGCATCACAGTCCTCTTTTATGTACACCTGTAATGGAGGCCAGTGACAGGTACAGGCTGATGGTGTGCAAATACAGAGCTGGAGTTGTTACCCCAAGTACACACACAGTGATGGGTGTCGGCTCGGGGGGTCTAGGCTGGTGTCCTGCACTCAAACAGCTGCAGAAACCCAGGCTACAGTTGTGGTTTTCAGACTCTGGTGGGTGCAGGAGAAAGATGGGAACCGAGTGAGACTCAGGTAGTTGGTGCTAGCAAACACAAATACCTGTGGGGTAAAAGCTGGTAAAATCTGCAAGGATTCACAGCAGCTTTTTTGGTGGTGGGTTTCTTTAGTGGCAAAAGCTTCAGAGGTCATCTGCAAAGCAGGCCACTGGGAACCTCAGTTGCTCATACCTTGTGGCTTTTTTTCCTTGTTCCTAGCCGTCTCTGTATACTCAGCTTTGCCTGTCTCTGGTTCAGGTGACACTAAGTGGAACCTTCATGCAGTTCCCTGAAGGCTGGGGAAACTAGTCCCTCACCCTGTTCTTTCTTTCCCGGTAAGGGGAACTCTTTCCAGCTGGGGAATTCACTCTTGGTCCTAAGCTATGCCAGCATAGAAGATTGTTTGATGCAGGCAAAATGAAGCTGTTCTTCCTTCCCTTTTGTGCTGTTATTCTTGGGGTTTTTTTGTTTTCCTTTGTTGCTAAAGTTTCTTAAGTGGATGCCAGAGCTGGTTTTGTTTAGGAATAGCTGTCTAATTGTTGATCCTTTTGTGGGAACAGAGGCTGTGGTCTCCTACTCCTCTGTCTTGGTGATACCATTCTAGAATTGGGTTGTTTCCTCCTCTCAGAAAGGACAGAGTCCTCCCACATGAAATCTAACACCTGGAAGACCTCATGTGCTTTTCTGTGGCTGCAGAGTACAGTGAGTATCCTGGAAAATCGGTTGTCCCAAGGGACTCTTAAGCCCAATACCACCACTCCAGCCTCTTCACCAACAATAAATACCTCCATGTGAGCATAGCAGGAGGTCTGTAGGACTGTTTGTCTTGCAGAGAAAACCTTATCAGTTTTTCTGCCATTTTTCCAGCTAGCCAGAATCAAGGACTTTGCATTCTGGGTTAAAATGAGCAGCAAGACACCAAATCATTTTAAAGTCTGGCCACCATTCCAAAAATGTAGGAATTAAAAAGATTCTTTTGAGGAGGGATTTTTAAGTATTGCAGATGTCATTTTGGGTATCAGCTACACATCCTGGGACATATTTCTAATTGAAATCGCAAGAAACTATATACCACCTCTTCTTAGAATTGGCCTAGCAGGGATCTCTCATTCATATCCTATCATTTGGGGTACCAGGTGCCCAGTAATGACAACTGATATCAGCTATCTGCTTGCTAACTTCAGTTAGAATACCCCATATTTTAGTGCTAGATGTGTTTGAGCTCCGCACACCTGTGATATGATCCAGTCATTCTAATAATCCTTTGTTCATCTTTTTCTGCTCTGTCTCTTTCAATGGTCACTGATGAAAACACAATGAACACAGAGCTCCTAGCAATGAATGTGTCCCAGGGAACTCAGCTCCCTGGCTTCTGCCTTGGCTTTGCATCTATAAATGCCTGTGACTCAGACAGTCTCCCACCAAGACTGGTTTTCAGCTGCTTCTGTGGTGTGATCAAGGCATTGGATGTGCCCGGATCCCAAGGGCCTTTCTCTGTCCTAGACATTCCAATCTAATCAGTATGAAAAATATTCACCATAGTAAATGCCACTTTAATTATAAGCTTGCTCCAACTGGATTAGAATCAAAATAAGCATGCTTAAGACAAAAATTAGATCTGAAAAGCAAAATTAGTCATTGAGCTTCTGAGACAGGAATTCATTTTTATTTTACAATTAAGTGATGTTCTTTTCAAATTCTTATTTTAATATTCTCATTTCCATCTTAAACCTACACCACCATCCAATCCCATACCTTATTCCTCAAGTAATTGTTTCCTTTTTACTCATCTTTTATTTACCTTTCTGGTATCACTTCAGGTTCACTGCCTCTCTTCTCTCTCTTTTATTTAAAATCCTTACCCATGGATATCATAGATATGTTTTTATTGACTTTTTTTTTTTTTAGAGAGAGATATAGAGGAAGGGAGAGAAAGAGAGAGAAAAATATTGATGTGAGAGAAAACATCGATCAGTTGTCTCTCACATGCACCCTGACCAGGGATCAAGTCTGTAACCTAGGTGTGTGTCCTGACTGGGAATCAAACCTGCAAACTTTTGATGTATGGGATGATATTCTAACCATCTGAGCCACCCAGCCAAGGCAACTGCCTCCTTCCTCTTCGGGCACTCAAAGTTTTGGATACAGAGGCTTATAAGCATTGCAGAGAAGCCCTAATAGTAGAGGATGGTAAGGAGTTATAAACAGTGGCTTTAGAGCTAGACTTGCTTTCAAATAATGGCTCCAACACTTAGTTGTATTATCACTTGCACACAATATTTATCTCTCTAAGCTTCAATTTCCTTAGTCATATAATAGGAAGAAATCATACTTACTTCACAAGATGATTGTCAGGCTAGATGAAATAATGTAGCTGATGCCTTGACAAATGCAGTAATAGCACTGGACAAATGCCATTTATTGATATGAGTAAGAGGATGTCACCAGATCTATGCGTAAATCTGGAATCAGGAAGACTCGAGTTTGAATCCCAGATCTGGCTCCTGAGAGTTGCAAGACCCTGGGCAAGTTGTTTAACTTCTCTCTACTCTTTTGGCTCTTTGGCAAAATGGGGATAAACTCACCTGTCCTGTGGGTATCGTTTTTGGGTGCTGTTTATTAATACAAGCTTCTTCTAACAGATAAATGTCAGGCTGTACTTGTATAAAGAGAAAAAAGTGACTACCATACACCTTTCTCTGAAATGCCCTAGTAATGAGAAATAAACATGACCATCCTGTTACAAAGGTTTCCCGGGGTAGTTACTCTTGTTCTATCCCATGGCCATAAATAACACCTTCTCCTCAAATAATTCAGTATCAGATTTTTTACTTTAGGTGAAATTCTCCGTGATTAAATAGGCAGAGTTATGAACAAGTTTTCTCTGCTTTGTATGCATTTCACAGATTCTAATTATAGTAGGAAAGCACCCAGTGTGGCGGAACCTAGGTAGAGGCTGAAAGCAGACTCCGGAATCATAGTGACTTAGTGAAGAACCAAATCCGATGTTCCAAATATGGGATTCTTTTTTCTAGTCGGAGGTAAAAATACTACCAAGGAACCAGCTACATTGTAACTGGATACACGGAAGAGAGCCAGTGCGCTATTTATTTTACCATTAGCAAAGGGCCTTGTGGTAAATTTTATTGTTGTCCCCAGTTATTTGCAGCTGTTCTCTGTGAAGGACTATACTTTCCTACCCCATCAAATCAGGTTTCATGGGACTTGATTTGGCCAATGAAATGTAAGCAGCATGCTCACAGGAGCTTTGAGTCACTGGTCACTTTTTGCTCCTAGGAATTCCTTCAAAGAACCCTCCCTAATGATTCCCTACGGGGGCTAGAAGTACATGATGGTCACTGGACTGGACGGGCCAATTCTTGGCAATGCTGCAAAGATAAGCAGGGCATGCCCAGCATTTCACTGTAGAATGTAGGAACACCTGGTCCTCGAGTTTGGTTTTCCGTCAACACAAACACACACCCTTCATATATTGACTTTTTCTAGAATGTTGAATTAATTCTCCTGTCCTTTTTTATCTGCTGTGAGATAATTTAGCTTTGTAATGCAGTTGGAAAATGTGGTGCAAATGATACTGTAGTAAATGAAAGAACTTCATCAACTTCTAATTAGAAATTGAATCACTATGTGGATAGCATAATAAAATAGCCTGCTCTCGGTAATCTACAACAGAAATTGGTTCAGGGACGACTTTATTGAAAGGATAAGATTTAAAGGCTCTAATTAAATTTACTTAAAAAAAATAACTCCCTAACTTCTGGACCAGCACTGTCCAATAAAATGTCTCATAATGACATAATAATTCTATCATTGTACTCTCTGATATGGTATCCACTAGCCCCCTGTGGCTATTGAACATTTAAAATGTGCTAGTACAGTGGTCGGCAAACGCATTAGTCAACAGAGCCAAATATCAACAGTACAACGATTGAAATTTCTTTTGAGAGCCAATTTTTTAAACTTAAACTTTTTCTAACGCCTCTTCTTCAAAATAGACTCGCCCAGGCCGTGGTATTTTGTGGAAGAGCCACACTCAAGGGTCCAAAGAGCCGCATGTGGCTCGTGAGCCGCGTTTTGCCGACCACTGTGCTAGTACAACTGAGGAGCTAAATTTAATTTCATTTATACTTAAATTTCAATAACTATATGAAGCTAGTAGCTACTGAACTAGAAAGTGCACCTTTGATCCTACATTGGAAGAATATCTTTTCTTAGTAGGTGAAGTACTCTTTCATGCTGCTATGTTTGGCACTAATAAAGTTATATGTATGCATATGCATGTGTGTGTATGTATATATCTATATCTATCTAGTTATCTCTCTATCCCTGCAAATAGCAGACAACCTCACCTTTTTATGTTTATACTAGAGGCCTGGTGCACAAAATTCATGCACTCGGCAGTGGGGAGGGAAGGGGAAGGTCCCCCAGCCTGGCCTGCACCCTCTCGCAGTCTGGGAGCCCTCAGGGGATGTCCGACTGCCACAGAGGCAGGAAAGGCTCCCGCCACCACCGCTGCACTCGCCAGCCATGAGCCCAGCTTCTGGCTGAATGGCGCTCCCCCTCTGGCAGCGCACTGACCAGCAAACTACTTCCCTGAGCGCAGGGGGTAGTTCCTGCATTGAGCATCTGCCCCCTGTGGTCAGTGCTGGGCTCATGGCAGGCAAGTGCAGCGGCGGTGGTGGGAGTCTTTCCTGCCTCTGTGGCAGTCAGACATCCCCTGAGGGCTCCCAGACTGTGAGAGGGTGTAGGCCGGGCCAAGGGACCCCATCAGTGCACGATTGGGGCGGGGGAGAGGTGCGGGAGGTTGGCCAGCTGGGGAGGGACCATAGGAGGGCTCCAGGGCATGTCCGGCCCATCTTGCTCAGTCCCAATTGGCCAGACCCCAGCAGCAAGCTAACCTACTGATCGGAGCATCTACCCCTGGTGGTCAGTGCACGTCATAGCAAGTGGTTGAGCAGCCTTAGCATATCATTTAGCATATTACGCTTTGATTGGTTGAACGGCCGACCAGCCGACAGGACACTTAGCATATTAGGCTTTTATTATATAGGGTTTGGCAGCTATATCATTGTATATCCAAGAAAGCATTGCCTGTTCTGTTTCAGACTCATATGGGTACTCTCAACAGATCCCATCTAACTTTATGAAGCCAATTTTACAATAAAGCATTTCCCTAAGATCATCACAACATGCAAACGAATAGTACCACATCCTAGAATCATAAGTCAAAGATGTTCTTACTTAATTCATCCATTGATCTGGAAAGAACCACTCCCAAATTATCCTGATAGCTTATAATAGTATACTTTCAAATCTCTGTACTTCAGCTCTCCATCTTTATACTGAAAATTAGACTCCCAAGTTCTTCAAACAACCAGATTTTAGTTGCCCCAGTCATTGAACTGAAACTTAACTATATTTTCATCAAACTATATAACTAAGGAGTTTATATCCCCCATTTTCAAAAGATTCATCTTACTGCAAAGATTTAATATTCTCAGATGTACTATGATTGTTAAGTCCATGGTATTTGGAAAATAATAATACCTAATTGTGAAGATATAATTATTTGGGAAGGCTGAGGTTGATGTTTCACTAAGGACACTTGGACACCGGTTCTTTTTACGTTCTGTGGCTGTGGCCTTCCTGGTGGCCTTTCTCAGGGAGTAGAGGCTAGGGAAATCCTTGCCAAGAAAGGCCACGTTGGTCACAGCCTCAGAGAGGGCAATTGACTAAGACATTTAATCTATTCTTGACAAGAGTGTGGTGTGTTCTCTTCCCCTTAATTATAGAGCATCAGAAAGACCTGGCTCTACATCCTATTGACAGTGTGAGAATTAATTCATTGAGAGTACTTAGGCAGGCATCCTCAAACTATGGCCCGCGGGCCACATGCGGCCCGCCGAGGACATTTATCCAGCCCACCGGATGCCGCTGCCTGTCCTGCTTAGCAGCCGACTCGTCCCGGGCCCGCAGTGTGCATAGGAATTTGTTCATAGTTTTTTTTTTAAAACTGTAGTCCAGCCCTCCAAAGGTCTGAGGGACAGTGAACTGGCCCCCTGTTTAAAAAGTTTGAGGACCCCTGTAGCATAGCAACTAATATCATGCTCCTGATAAATGATTATTGATGTTTTGTTTTTATTGAGTTCTAAAGTTAAAATATCATTTTACTCAAGGAACAACAAAGCTTGTAAGAAGAATATATCCTTTGGAATAAAGTAAAAGACTGTCAATAGAAAGAGATGAATATACACCAAGTATATCAATACCAAAAATACTCCCAAATGCAAGGCTTTGTAGTTTTCTATTAAAAACAAAATATAATGGAATAACTAGTAAAAGTCAGGCTCTCTTCTACAGACAAGCTAGGCATGATCAACCTAATCTCTATTCATCTGAAAAAAGGAAGTTAGAGAGAATATAAAGAAGAAAAGCTGAGGCACTTGAAGTTTCCATAGTCTGCGATTGTTCCCATGCCAGATCCTGGAATTTCTTCTCAATTTCATCTCCAGTTTCCCTCAGCCCAAGTTGGGTGTGTTCTTAAAACTCTAAGGCCCCTGCCCCTATGAGCAATGTGAGTAGTGGGTCATAGGAAGCTCTCGGAGAGGTTTTAGGGTCCTCTCTGCAGAGGCCCCTGCTAGTCATCAAGTCTTCCCACAATAGAGACGTAATGCCGCCAGAAGGACTAGTCTCAAATATATAGGGTCACACATTTGAGTCAGATTTTCTTGAGAACTAAGTTGGACAGCTTTAAAAATGTATGTTTAACTCTTTCAAACACTAACCTGAAAGAGATAATGCCATTTTCCAAACTGGCTGACCAGCATCTTCATTAAGCAATGAAGAATTCAAATTTATAGCAAGAGAATAACATATGATAGCAGGTATTTTACAACATAAGCTATCAATCTTACAAGGGGTATATCTAATGTAAGACGACAAATCAAGATTATTTCTCAAAATATAAATAGAGCAGGAATCTGAAAGATTGAGTTTATCAGGAATATGTTATATATTTGTTCTCTTTATTCTCCAGAGAAAAATGTGAAACTGTGCAGCTAGAGCATCAACTTGATTGCTTAATGATGGTTAACATTTAAGACTTTGCTCTGGGGGAAATAAAGTGGAAATTTAAATAGTGTTGCAATTTGCCATTAGTGCAGTTTTCACTGTTTATTTCCAAATGAGGACACAAGTGAAAGATAATGCGGAACCTGCTCAGACCATATTACATTCAGTCAAATCCTCTTCCTTTTTTATTGATTCTGTAGATACACGCTGCTTTAACACCATATATGGCTTTGTTTTTAAGCTCTTAAAGAAACTTTAAAGTTTTCCTATTTAGCAAATATTCCTATAATCCTTGGATACAAAATGTCTTCCTGGGCATAGAAACACAGATATATTTTCTCTTCACCAAGCAGAACAGCAATTTATTCCACGTTACAAAATCATCTTCCCTGAGAAAATATTGACTCTTTTCAATGCTGAAAATATACACCCCTGACCCTTGTCAGATTCTAAACCCCTGGAAATGGTCTACTATCCTGTGAGATGAGTCTATTACATTTTAGGGCATATTCCAGTGCTAGAAATAAGAGCCCAAGCATAATAACAATAGTAATCATCAGACCAGTTATTTAAATTAATGCTTTCAATCAAGCACGCTAAATAAACATCATAATGCAAAAAATAAAGTAGAATAGAATTTAAATTTAAATGAACATTCCACCCCATTAAAAACAAACAAACAGGTGGGTGGGAGTGACATTGACAAAGATCCTTTTACTTTACCCATGTAAACATCAGAATAGTTTTTTCTCCCTGGGCTTGCTTTTCTTTCTTGGGCCTGACAGTTCTGGTTCTTCAGCCTCCTCATGAAAAAGAGAAACATTCCCTTGAAGATGAACTAAATTCATCAGCAAATGAAATTACATTCATTTGATAAAATGCTAAACGGAAAAAGGCAGGTTTATTTTAAGCCGTCAACAGGCTGTTTTAGTTAATCATGCACAGTGCAGAAGACAGGAGTTTGGTTGCTAAGAAAATGGTTGGCATGCTTCCACAAGATCCATGTGATGTGAAATGCATCTGCTCCTTTTAACAGTGAAACAGAAAAAAAATAAAATAAACATTTCAGGGTATATTTGGTGAGTCACTGTGGAACACAGGGCCAAAATAACTCAAGTGTTGTCAGTTTATTTTATGCAACCTTATTGTTGTGGTGTTAGCCTTTTCTTATAATTAAAAAATATTCATTTTCATAGAAAATTGATACATATTTTTATAGATAAATTGAAAAGTATAAAGTAAGAAATTTAAAATCTGCTATAGCACACACACAAACATGAATACCAGTATCTACAGTCTTTGATGCATGCAAACAGGGGCTCAATATTTGCTGAATGAATTAATATAAATTTTGTTTACAAATATGGGATTGCACTGTATTTGCTTTTTTAAAAAAAAGTTTTTATTGATTTTAGAGAGAGAAAGGAAGGGAGAGGAAGAAAGAGAGAGAAAGAGACATCAATGAAAGAGAAACATCCACTGGCTGCCTCCTGCACGCTCCCTATTGGGGATCAAGCCCACAAACCAGGCTTGTGCTCTGACCAGGAATCAACCCACGACCTCTTGGTGCATGGGACTCAAGGAACCACACTGGCAGGGCTGTATTTACTTTTACAACCTGTGTTTTATTCATTAAAATACTTATCATAAACACTTTTCTGTGTTATTAAAGATTCTTCTTAAGCATTATTTTAACATATTCATTATTATAGGACACTTAAGTTGTTCTCTTGCAAGACTTTTATAAGATCCAGGAACTGGCTCTCCCCAAGGAGGCTGATACTATGGTGCTGATGAAATCTGAACATGTTCAAGGTTTCCTGCTTGGATGTTACACTTATTTCTCTACTTAGTCAGTCAGTCAGTTACTGCAGTCTCAGCAGTTCTAAGCATGTGTAATTTCCACCACCAGCTACAGACCTTCACTACCTAGATAGATACTAGCTGCCGTCAGCATCCAGGCACACGAATGTGAGAAGGAATAGCCAAAGATTGCAACCTGCTTAGCGACCCCTGCATGCCATAGGGTCCTCAGAGTAAAGTAACCATGGCCTTCCATGTCCACAGCATCTGCAAAGTGGCTACTATGGACAAAGAGGACAGGCCAAAAGGAGAGTCTTAAATCACAATGTGGAATAATACATTGGTTTAAAAAGCTATTGAGTATATGACCCAGAAGGCTGAGAGGTTCAAAACAGAAAAGTGAGAAGCATAGAAACATGATTATCTCTTGAGAACTAACTTGAACCCACTTTCTTCACTGAGAACAAAATGGAAAACAGGACAATTCAAGGCACTAACAATGATGGAGGGCAAGCAGAAGATATTTTTCCATTGATTTTTAGAGAGTGGAAAGGAGGGGGAGAAACATCAATGTGAGAGAGACACATTGATTGGTTGATTCCACAACTGGTACATGCCCTTGATCAGAATTGAACCCGGGACCCTTCAGTCCACGGGTCAACACTCTAACCACTGAGCAAAACCAGCTAAGGTATGATTCTTAAAGATTCAGTGCAATCATCAGCTGACTGAACAAGAACTAGCCTGCTAAGAAGGAAGAATTTGAGCATCAGCAGGCATGATGGAGAATTCAATATCCTGCAAGTTCATCATTAAAGCTGCACCACGGAGCTGAGGACGAGCTCTCCCAGGGACACAGCTCATCTGTCACAAGTTGCCTCATCTGAACCCGCTACCAAAGAAGGGGATCATGCTGACAGGAAACATGTTCCCCAGATCTGCCGCGAAGTTTAAAGTCAGTTCATTTTTTTAAAATTGTATTTAAACTGCCAATTAAGCTGTAGAAATAAATAGATCCAAACACGCATACTAACTCAATCAAAACAGGAGTTCATTTCTTGCTCATTGACCAGGCTAAGACAGGTGTTCCTGCTTGGTGGATGGTCCTGCACACAGGGATTCCGGGAGTGACCCAGGCTCATTTTGTCTCATCTCCACCAGGGCTCCTCATCACCTGCTTCCACCATCTAGTTACCTGTGCACTTGGCCCTTTAATGATTACAAGTAATGCAAAGCTGAATAGTGTATTTGAAAAAAAATGAAGTCCACAGTTTGTTTCTCTGAATTAGGCACTCTGATTGATGTTATAGAATAGGAATCAGAAGACAAAGGGGATTAAAGGAAGCTTGGCAGAGGTTAAGTAACCCAGAGGAGACAGATTTTTTAACTCAAATTTAGGAATAGTCAGTTGACAGCTCACAAAACTTTTTATAAGGCACTTCCTTGTCATGGAAGACTCAAGCCTGAGCATTCTGAGTGAGGAACTTCAAGATCTCAAATGCCACCATGTCTTTTTTTAGTACAAAAACATGTTATTAGCAGAGCTATAGAGCTTGGACTTTAAAAAAGTTTTTTATCTTAATTGTCAAAAGTATTACAGATGCCTCCCCTTTTCCCTCCAATGACCCCCCTCATCCCCACTTCCTCCTATTTATCAAAATAATTATGGCTCAGTTATGATCTGTACCAATGCTCCTCAAATGATCTATGGTGAAGAACCAGTTATTTTTTTTAAGTTGCAAAGGAACATTTGCGTATGGTACTGTTCATGTACTAAAAGATGTCATAAAAATGAATTACTAGAAAATTTAAATGAAAATGAAAAGTATATACAAAAATAGAAGCCAAATTTTTTATTATTAGGTTTAATAGATAAAAAAATTACTATGACAAATAGCTATAAAAGTTTCCAAATGCTAAACTTTCAATTTCTGTGCTTATTTCATTGCAAATCAGTAATGGTTAGTGGACTAGAAAGGGTCCATGCATCATGCTTTGAGAAGCCCTGCTCCACACCAGCGATTTTCAACCAGTGTGCCGCAAGCATTTTTTAAACATGCAATACCTGATTATTTAGTCTGGGGCACTGACCTGTTTTCCCTTAGATTGTCAAATTTTAAAAAATGGCAACAGCCAACACAACAATAATCTGGTGTGAATGAATCAAAATTATACTCTTGTTTTTGTCAGATTGGCAAAAAATATGTATTATTTGGTGAGCTGCGGAATTTTTGTATTTAGTTTATGTGTGCCATGAGGTGAAAAAGGTTGAAAATCGCTGCTCTACACCATTTCTGGCTCCTGAACTAATGCATGGAAGGCTCTTCTATCTGAGGAGGGTGAAGAAAGGATCAATATACAGCAGTGAGCTGTTGTGTCTGAAACTGCAGTAAATGTTAGGACCTCTTCATTCCTGTGGTCTGGTTGGATATAATTCCCTAAATATGTCCTTTGGCTAAATATTTAGTTCTGAACTGATAGAGTCATGATACATTTGGAATCTCCCATTTGGTAAGTAATTTTTAAGTCCTAAAGGTGCTGGTTGTATAGCACATTCCCTTTTTCAACTGTAATTTACATATTTGTTTTTCATGCTTAAGAATCTTTTTTTAAAAAATCAATGCTCATGAATTCCGTGCCGTATGGAATGGTAAGTAGCTGGAGCTTCCTATTCTTGTTTTACTCCACGTAGGGATTCCCCAGGTCCCCTTGGTTCTATGGTTCCCTAAACGAGGAGCTCTTGGCTTTTTGGCACTGGCTCCACCTTTCTCTTTGCATTGGAAGATCCTGGCATCCATATAGGAGCTCTCACGGAGATCATTTTAGTGATTTCCCTTTCTCTAGGACTTCTCTTATGGCTGCAGCACCCTGGGATTTGCTTTGTGATATGGACCATTCAGTGTGATCAGATTGGGTCAGGGCACCAGTACCCACAATTATGTTGTTGGACTAGAGGGAAATTCATTTCTTGACTGTCTATTCTCTCTTAAAAATGTGAATTTAATCACCCAGATTAAAAAACATCAATTTTTATGTAGTTTATTTAGTGGCATGATAACTTCATCTTACTGTTTAGACATCAAGTAGTAATTTCTTTGAGCAGTACTGCTTCATGCAACAACATAAAGGGGTGGGCAAAAGTAGATTTACAATTGTAATTCAAATAAATAATATAATAATTAATAAATAATAATGCAATAAACTGTAGGTTTGCAGTTGTGAGTACACGAAACAGTTTATTATTGTATTATTATTTATTGTATTATTTATTTGGATTACAACTGTAAACCTACTTTTTGCCCACCCTGTTTTGCTCCTTAGAATACCTTTAAACATTAGTACAAATGCAGAAAAAATTAAACCATTTATTCACCTTCCAGGGTATAGTTATTTGATTAGATAAGTGTTATAGAAAAAGTCAGTTTAGGTTTAATATAGTAGAATTAGGACATAAACAAAATTTTAGAGTCAAGTTCCCAGTGAAATGCCAGTGCATACTGTTAATTTCATCACAATCTGAGTTCACTGACCTTCCTGACAGCTCTAGCTCAGCAGCACACAGTAGCTGATCTCTTTTTTTAGTTCATTGCCATCCTCTTTTACTCCTTAAATTTGTTATAATTTTAAGAAAGAAAATCTGCTAATGTAAAGATTAATGTTTACCAGTTACTACTTTGAAAGCATTTGTATGCCAATCAAATGTGTGTGTCTATATATCTCTCTGTGTGTGTGTGTGTGTGTATATATATATATATATCCAGAAACCTGGCACTTCCCCAGGCCTGGGGAGAGAGGACAAGAGCTACTAATTAGTAAAACTTGGAAAGGCTTAAGGCAAACTACAGACTTCCTGTCCAACCATCAGGCATCCCCCCTCTTCCAGGACTCATCCCGCCACTTCCATCCTGGACTCCACCTCCTCCATCTCCCTTCTCCTCTGGAACCGCATTCCCTTCATTATCCTGGACCTGTGGCTGCATAAGAGTCCAGAGCCTCGGGAGCTTTGTCATGTTCTTCTATCTCCTCCTGACCTCGGTGAAAACGCCTCTAAAGCATTTCTAACGAATCCACACATCTCCAATAACTGGAATTTTACTAATGAAAACCCACTTCTGACACTCATTACGTTAATTATAAAAATCTCTGGTATTAGGATAAAAGCTAGCCAAGGCACCTGTAGCTGCCTCTGAAGTTTGGCATTTTGATTAATAACCACCACTAGAGTATGTATTTCCAATTAGAGCAACTGCCGCCTGCCTTAGGGTCTGGATGAAAACAAGCTGCAACCCATATTTGCACACATCATGTCTGCTGAAGTATCTTAAGTAAATTACAGGCCATATAACACCTTCCCTTGAAAAAATCAAGCTACTTGAAACGGGACATTTAGAAAGGCCTCTTCCTCATTTCCCGTTCACTTTTAACTCCTGGCTCTCCAGCTCCCATCCTTACCATTGTACTAAATCTGCCCCTGCCAAAGAGGCTTATGATCTAGAAGCAAAATCCAATTGCTAGGCCCTAGCACAGTTCCTGAAATATCAATATTCGTTTCTATCATTTTAGGAGGAATTAAACATGTCTTAATCCTGTTTTTTTGTTGTTTTTTTTTTTTTTTTTTTACCATATATTACTGAAAAACCTTGATTCAGGTATGAAACAGGAGAGTCTGGTAATTAAGTAGAATATGCCATATTCATTACTTGGCACGTGAATTCTCACCTCCCATAAAGTGGTAAAAGTAAAATTATTTCATTATCCCCAAGCTTCCTGAAAAGGCTCAGCCTGACAACCCAAATATGTAAAAGCACTTGAAAATAATAACTAAATGCCTCTGGAAAAAGTACAGCTAGTGAGGATTCTCTCATGGACAAATTAGGTCCCACACTTTTCCAGCAAAATTAGTCTTCTGCTAATTGGTAACAAGATTTCTTCCTGTATTAAACATATACTATTTTCCCATACATATCATTTTTAACTTCTCTTCAAAGAACCCAGCCTAAATAAAGGAATTAGAAGAGGATGATATGCTCACAGGGGCATTTTTAGGCATGCAGTGGTTATCTGATACTACATCCTGTTCTGAAACGGTCTAAATCTTAATTCAGTACAAACAGGAAGTGCACATTTTCTACTCAATGCATTTGCGTGCTTTCCCTCCCAAAGGATGGAATGTTGGGCCGGCCTTGGTTTTCATTCAAGTCAGTAATGTGCATGTGCATGACATGTGGGGGATGCCACCAGTAATAACTGAAATTTTAGTTTGAGAAAAGATTCAATTGCAGAGAAATAAGAACAGATTCAGAGTGGGTCTGGGGAGCTGCCAAAACATGAGTAGAAACATGTTAAGAAATTCTTTTCCTATTTTTTTCTGACACTCAGAATTTTGAGAGCATCTCTGATTATCTTTGAAACAGCCCCACCATTCCCAGAGAAAGCTGCAAGGAGCAGAAAGGACAGTTGCATAAGGAAAAGTCACCCTTTAGGAGGGAGCGAGATTCAGCTTATGAGTCACTTGACATTTCTGGTGCACCTGACAAGTTTGAGACATGATGCTTGGTGTTTTCTCAAACAGTAAAAGACTGATGTGTGCTGCTGTGTGCTTTACTTGCATTTAATGATGTGAGCTCAGGGGCAGAAGAGAGAGAAAAATGAGTAAATGTACATATATTTTTCTTTTAAATGGTGTGTGTATATTTATATAAAAATGTGTACATTTATTAAAATATATGTATATTCATTTAATAATTCCAATGATTTCACCCATCATTTAATAAACAATACTCCCGCAGAGACTAAACGTGGGATGGGCTTAATAAAGTATAGAGGAGTCCCTCTCCCTTGGCTAGTCCCAGTTCCCAAATACCTCTCATATTGTGAGCATCTATGTACAAGGTGATCCTGGCATTTAAAGAGAAGCATTTTTTTCATGTAAACACCAGGCACATTTCCCTCACGTTCTCTACTAAAGGACTAGTAATTCATTCTAGGGCTGGAATTAAAGCTGGTTGTGTTCAGTATGCTGGACCAAGCAGAGTTTCCCCCTAACATCCTGAGTTTAGAGCCTAATCCCAATACAAAATGTTTCTCCACTGAACTCCCTTTAGTTGAATTCTCACAAGAAATTTGTTAGGATTAACAGGTTAAGTGGAATGATAAATGTGGTATTCTCTATGGTAATAGCCTTCCCTGGTTTGGGGGAACCATGCCACTCCGACTCCAACCTCACAGTTCCAGTGAGGACCTAACAGGTCAGAGTTTCCTCTGTCCTTGACTGCAAGGAAGGTCTTATGACTCAGAACGATCTGTTAACCTGGTCACCATGACTGGTCCAGGGGATCACACATAGGACTCAATTGAGGCCCCTCAGTGTTCTCCCCTTGAAATTTTTCTTCTGGAATTAATAGGAAAGAGCCTTTCTTATCTTTGTGATTAAGTTCTAAAAATGTTACCTTCAAGTGTCAGCCCACCATGTCCCTGGCTAATAAAGATGTCTGAAAATACAAAACTAATACAGTTGACCTTGAACAACACAGGGGTTAGGAATGTAAGCCCCCCAAATAGTCAAAAATCCACATATAACTTTTGACTCTCCAAAAACCTAACTACTAAATGCCTACTGTTAACTGATAGCATAAACTGTCCATTAACACATATTTTGTATGTTGTATTATTACATACTGTATTCTTGCCATAAAGTAAGCTAGAGAAAAGAAAATGTTACCAAGAAAACCATAAGGAAGAGAAAATACATTAAAAAGAAATCCGCATATAAGTGGACCTGGACAGTTCAAACCCATGTTCAAGAGTCAACTGTACTCAGAGAGGAAATGAGATGTGAGGTGGAGTCCTGCCAAAATCCCATCCCCTGCATCCAAGCTCCCAGAGGCCAGATCCTACCCAAGGCCTGTGTTGTTTGTTTTTCATTCTTTATTTCAGAATCCTAATTATCGCCTCTTTTGTCCTGGGTAAGTGTCTTCCAGTGATGAGGCAGTGTTGCCTGTTTCACAAGTGAGGACAACGTAGCTCACAGGTTAAATGACTCTACATTCCCAAAGCTAGTAAAGACAGAACCAGCCATCACAGCCATGGGCAAACTACGGCCCACGGGCCGGATCCCGCTCGTTCAGCTGTTCTATCCGGCCTGAGGAGCCGAAAGAGCAGAGGGTTCTCTTGCTCTCCCCTCCGCTCCTTCACCAGCAGCAATGTTAACATGGCAACGTTGGGAAACACGGCTGCAGCTCCTTCTTCTGAGTGGGTGGATTTATATCCGCCCATTCAGTAGAAGGAACAACCTCTCAATCTTCCAGAGGCTCCTTGTAATGCCCGCGGACGCGTCCCCCGACATCACCCTGGGAATGCGTAGACACGTTATCGTGGTGATGTAGGGAGACACGCCTCTGGAGAGCACAGTATCAGAGCATTAGCTAAAAAGGAGACCAACAACACTGTTCCCACTGAAGTTGATGTTTTAAAGACCAAAAACCTTTCAACCCAGTCTACATTGCCATCTACATCTACGTCCCGGGCATAATTTGGAAGTTGCACTAAAGAAAATGTTTAATTTACTGTTTACACATTTTGTTCTTTTCTATTTGTTTTAGTTTTAAATTATTTTATTATATTTAAGTTTAATTTGAAAGGCTTTTGTACCTTTCCTTTGTTAGGCAATTTTATTTTGCCTTTGCCATCTTCAATATAAGGTATGTTATTGTGCTATGATTCCTCCATTTTTTGAAGTTTCAAATTATAATAATTAGTGTTTACATTCTTCTTGTTAAAATGTTTGAAATGAATAAAACTATTGAAATAAAAACAAAAAGACCGTACCCTTTTATGTAATGATGTTTACTTTGAATTTATATTAGTTCACACAAACACTCCATGCATGCTTTTGTTCCGGCCCTCCGGTCCAGTTAAGAACCCATTGTGGCCCTCGAGTCAAAAAGTTTGCCCACCCCTGTGCTAGAACCAAGTACGACTGAGGTGCAACACCAGGGTTCATAAGGCTGAGCCTTCATGGGTAGCAGAGGTTTTGTGGCATAGGTTTGTTTGTTTGTTTGTTTGTTTGTTTGTTTGTTTGAAGTGAGAGCAACTCCTTTTCTATATAGGCACTGGCAGAAAGTTGTCTTGCATGACCATTTTGGGGAAAAGTCAGTAAAAGTGATGTCCTCTCCATCATGTCAATGAATAGCAATAAACACTTTTCCTGGAGGAAAATAAAACAGAAACTTTGGGGATCCAGGAGGCCCAACTTTGTAAAATCTGTTCAGTCAACTTACAAAAGGAGCCCAATGCGTTTTGGAGAGAAAGAAATTGAGACCCGCTACTTGCTCTCAGAGATTCAAGTTTAGGAATGACCCAGGCCTAAACTCTGGTCAGCAGGCTTTTATGTTGTTTAATAATGAGCAATTTCGACTTCCGCTGTGACTAATTAGATGTATTGTCTCAGCATTCCCTCACTAAGAGGAGGAGAAAGCGCAGCCCACTCACTGCACAGAGAAGGTGAGCACCTCAGGGAAGGGCCAACAGCACGGCCTTACACGCCTTCCTTAGCATCGGGAACGCCCCCCACGGAAATCACTCCTCCTGGATATTCCATTTTTAGGGAGCTGGCCAAGCACCTGGGTCAGTACAGGGGCCTAATGAAAACAACAGACAACAGTTTATTGAGTCCTTCCATGTGTCTGCCTTGGACATTAATGCACATTACAACTGTATCTACATAGCATCCCTATCACTCTACCATTCTCATTCCTTTGACCACGCTTTATATTTCTTCATAGCATGCACCACTGCTGAATTATATTACACATGTGTTTTATTTGTTGTTACCCGACTCCTTGTAATGGAAAAACCAGTTTTTCTCTCCTGTATGTCTCCTTTACTTTTACACAGAACATTCACTTCTTACTATCTCAGTCACCAAATGTGTGTGTGTGTGTGGGTTCCTCCCCTCCACCCACAAAGCAATTCTCTGTGACACCAACTGGTTGTTCTACAATCTAACTCAATTCTGACAGGACCTGGAGATGTCATCAGATTAGATTGCCCCCCTCCCCCACCCCATGTCAGGTAACAATCCCAAGTAGTAGGTCCCCAGGTTACTCACAACTTCCGTCCAATTTGGCTACAGAGGTTCCCATGACCTCCTCCCCCTTGGATTCTATTATTTGCCAGAACAGCCCAAAGTACACAGGGAAGCACTTGCTTACATTTATGAGTGTATTATAAAAGGACTAGTGGCCCGGTGCATGAAACTCATGCACATTAAAAGAGGATTAATTAGAGGAAATAATTTAATATTGCTATTTGCCCTTTCTCTATAATAGAAGTGTCAGAGATGAAAGAAAATTAGTAAAATGTATATGAAAACCTTCCTCCTGTCAGAGTCTGGGGCTTACCACAGGACCCAGAGTCAAGTCCCTGTCAACCCACATGCGCCTCAAAATCGCGTGAGACCCAGATCTGCCTGGTTCCCCTCCCCACTGGGCTAGATCAGGGGTGGGCAAACTTTTTGACTTGAGGGCCACAATGGGTTCTTAAACTAGACCGGGGGGCCAGAACAAAAGCATGGATGGAGTGTTTGTGTAAACTAATATAAATTCAAAATAAAGGAGCGGAGGGGAGAGCAAGAGAACCAGATAGAACAGCCAGATCCAGCCCGCGGGCCGTAGTTTGCCCAAGGCTGGGCTAGATCCAGACCTGGCCAGTCCCAGCCTTGTCAAGCCCTGCCGGGCAGGGGGCGTAGCCTCAGATCCCCTGGCCCGGTGCCAGGATGGGGGGGCGTGGCCTGAGGTCCCCAGCCCAGACAGGGGCGGGGGGTGTGTCTTGAGGTCCCCCGTCAAGCCCTGCCAGGTGGGGGACATGGCCTGAGGTCCCCCAGCCTGGCGCTGGGGCAGGGGGAGCAGCCTGAGGTCCCCTAACCCAGCACCAGGACGGGAAGTGCACCTTGAGGCCCCCTGTCAAGCCCTGCTGGGTGGGGGGCAAAGCCTGAGGTCACCAGGATGGGAAGTGCACCTTGAGGTCCCCCGTCAAGCCCTGCCAGGTGGGAGTGTGGCCTGAGGTTCCCTGGCCTGGCGCTGGGGCGGGGGGAACAGCCTGAAGTCCTCTATCCCAGCACCAGGAAGGGAAGCGCACCTTTAGGTCCCCTGTCAAGCCCTGCCGGGTGTGGGGCAGGGCCTGAGGTGCCCTGTCAAGCCCCATGGGGGCGGGGCAGGGCGTAGCCTCAGGTCCCTGCTGATTGCTTGTTAAAGCTCCTTATGGGAACTTGGCCTCAGCTGTGGGTGCAGCCATCTTTGTGATGGAGTGATGGTTAATTAGCATATTCCCTCTTTATTAGATAGGATACGATGTAGGATACAGGTGAACATGCAGATGGAAGAGCCCCACAGGGCGAGGTCTGTGGGAGGGTGTGTGGGAAGGGTAAGGAGCTTCCCTGCCCTCTCCAGGTACACCCCTCTCCCAGCACCTCCACTTGTTCACTATCAGGACGCTCTCCAAACCCCTTCCATTTGGGTTTTCATGGAGGCTTCATTACAGAGGCAGGATTGACTAAATCACTGACCACCGACGATTAAAATCTTCAGCCCCACCCTAGTTGGTTTGGTTCAGCGAATAGAGCATCAGCCTGTGGACTAAAGGGTTCCAGGTTCGATTCCAGTCAAGAGCACATGCCTGGGTTGCGGGCTCGATTCCCAGTAGGGAGTGTGCAGGAGGCAGCCACTCAATGATTCTCATCATTGATGTTTCTATCTCTCTCTCCCTCTCCCTTCCTCTCTGAAATCAATAAAAAAATATATTTAAAAAAAAATCTTCAGCCCCTCTCCCCTCCCCCAAAGTGGGTGAGGGAGGGACTGAAAGTTCCAACCCCCTAATGGAATCATTGGCTCCACAAGCAGCCATCCCCTATTCTTAGGTGCTTTCCAAAGTCACCTCATTAACATGACAAAAGACATTTATGGCTCTCATCACTTAGGAAATTTCAAGGGTTTCGGGAGCTCTGTGCCAGAAACTGGACAAATACCAAACGTATTTCTTATTATAAATCACAATATCACAATCCCAAACTAAAATGAGCTCCAAGAGGAGAGAGAGCTCTGTGTTGCTAACCCCCATACCCAGACTGCCAGCAGACGGTATATTTTTAGTTAAATCCATCAAATGAATGATGGTACTATGTGAGTCCATCATAAGAACCCTATGTAATAAGTTTTTAATAGGTTAAGTAATTAACACAAGACAACATTGCTAGCAAGTAGCAGCAAAAAGATATGGATTAAGTTGTGTCTGACTCCAAAGCCTTCACTTGGAGCCACTAAGTGACACTGGCTGGGTGCCTTGAAGGATTTATTGAGTAAACAGCAGGAAACAAAGAGAGGGGACTTTGTCCACTTCACCTCTCTGGCCAGGGCTTGGCCTTACCACCAGCGTCTGTGAAAGCACAGGTTTTAACGTTAAATCCGAATTCCGTACCTGAGCTTCTCATTCCCCACCTGGTGACCTCAAGGTCACCTAACTTCTCACAATCTCAGTTTCTTCATCTGCTATCTCCTAATGATGGCAAAGAATTTAGAACAGTTGCTGACTCAGTAAGTTCTACACCGATGGTAGCAGTGACCCGACGAGAGAGGTCGGTTGTAACACAAGGAAACACCCTGGCTCCTCTAGGCTGGCTTGCAGCCCGTGTTAAGTGGTCAGTCGTTTGCAGAATAACATAGTTCACTCACACTCTATCCTCTTTCAAAGCCCTTCCCGTTCCCTGCCAATGCCTCTACATGTGTAGAGATCCCAGATGCCATGCTGGAAAAGGCTTTGCTGGCATTGAACATACGATCTGATCACACAGGCCCAGTGGAGGGACACACACCCTGCGGTGGGTTACTGGGCCTGTGCATATTTGTTTTGTAAGGGAGCACCAGCCCTCTGTTCTGCCAACACAATAGTGTTTAAAATGTATTCTCCAAATTCGCTGGCAATACACTTGAGGCTTGTGATATTTGGAGCTAATTGCCCAGGGCTATCACGATGAGCTGAGAGATGCACATAACCCCTCTGACAATTCGCTGGGGCGGCTCTTCCTACTGTCCTTAGATACTTTTAACAGAAGAGGTGGCCATTGGCGTGGCTATTTTCTCTAGTTATGTGTCTGTGCTAATTTTCAATCGTAAAGACCTCCTTTTAATATCAAGAAATATTACATAACACCAGCTTTCCCCAAAAGCAATTGTCCATTGACGGAGGAGATACCTTATGAAAAACAGTTACAGTGACTTAACTACAGACTTCTAAATGAATTGGAGTTGTATAAATCACTTTGACATCTACAGACATTTGGAAGATGGTAGTGCATTTACGTGTATGACATCTTAGCTTTTCAGTAAATAGCCATCTGGGAAGCTGAGAACCCATTGCATTAACTTCCTGGCGCCTCAGAGACCGGCATCCTACAGGTTGGGAACCAATGTCTAAAGCTATTTAATTGAGAATTTGGAGAGGAAAATACCACATAGTTAATTTGAACTTCATCTCTCTGAGTGGTCTATAATTCTACTAATGACTTGCTGAATTTAAAAATTAAAATAATAATAGGTTAACCGTAAATAGAATTTTGTTTTGAAACAGGAAAAACACAAATTTCTAGTTGCTTTAGAGTCTAATTTTTAACTGCGTAGACTAATCTAAGTCTTGGCAGGATAATAAACATAATTTGAAACCATGAAGGTATACCCTCAAAGAACAATGTGTATAATGCTTGAATTATGTTCACACTGATCAGGGGAAAGGCTAAGGGGATTTGTTTATTAAAATTATTGAACAGGAAAGTGCTTTCAACCACACTATAAAAGGCAATTTGCAATTGCTGTTCTACTTTTTTTCTACTTTCCATTCCTATTTTAGTGTACAGGCAGTCTGTAGCAAAACCAGCATCTGCATCTCATGAGTTTCTTATGTTTTTACAAAAAAAAAAAAAAAAAAAAAAAAAAAAAAGCCATCATGTAACAAATTGCTCTAAGTTTAAGAGAATTAGTCTTCTTTCTGGTCTCCTTTCTTCCACTAATCTTTAAGGGAGTTTCAGATTTACATAGAATGAGAAGCAAATTATTTTTCTTTCTATTCCTAAATGATCAAGCAGGTGACATTGGTGCTATTTTAAAGATTCTGAGGATGAAATGCACATTTATCCTACACTGTAAGTGAAGCCTTACAAAAATGAAGCCTTTTTTAGGAAAATCAGTATTTTTTAAATGGGTTGAAATAAAAGGTATGTACTTTAATCATTTTGGACTAATTTAGCTCTTGACTATTTAACAATGAATTTATTAATACATAAAATAGAGCTGTTTAAAATAAAACCATCCTTTTGGAACTTAAATACCCAAGAATTATAGAATATAGAAGCACTCAAAAATGGTGATTTTTTTTTCTCATGGACTTGCAGATGAAAATGCTACTGTGGTGTTTTTTTCTTTGTATTTTGTTTTTTGAATTCTAGAATTTTTTAAAGAATTTTTTTAAAAGTTAAGGTCTAAAGAAAAAATTTCACAAATGAACATGTAAATAAAATAGCATGTGAGAGCACTTTGTAAATTAAAAAGTAATGCTGAACCCATACCCTTTAATATTTTATCTAAAAACCTGTTTCACAAATATTTCACAATATTTTAATCGAAAACCTATTACTCCTTGGACAAACACTTGTTGAGTAACAGGATTCTGCTGTGTGCTTAGGATTCAAGTCTGCACGAGGCAGTAGGAAGCCATATGTTTCTGGCTCCTGGAGTCTGGGTTTGAATCCTAGCTTTGTCCCTTGTTTACCATGTGACCTTGGGCAAATTATGTAATCTTCCATGCTTTGATTTTTTCTTCAGTGCAATGAGGGTGTTAATGGTACTTACTAGTAATTCACAGAGACCTTTTGAGGATTAAAATATGTAGGTATTATAAAACTCTTAGTACAAAAAGTGCTTGGAATGGGGGTAGATAACTTTGACTGCAGGCTAGAATCATCCAGAGAGCATTTTAAAAATATCAGTGAGTTCTTCCACTGCTGCAGCTCTAATAGTGAGGACAGCGTCATGGGCTCTGGTTGCCAACTGTGTCATAATGAGGACATTCAAGCCCAGCTTCTCCCAACTCCCTCAAGAAGAGCCCAATAGAGGCTGGAATCTTGAAGGTGGATTTGAACCAGTCATGACTTTCCCCATATGGATATGGATGTGCATAAATATCCTAATACAAAAGAATCATAATCCTTAGATTGGGCCACATTTTACAAGGAAGAGCCAAAGAACCTGGTTTGTTCTTTATCTTGCCAGGAAAGACAGCTTGTTCAAAGTGGACATGAGAACCATTTTATTGGCTGTTTCATCCAAGGAGAAACTTACCAAGGATTCAGTGACAATTTGTATGGATGATGTCTCTCACCTAGCTCAGAATGTCACAATGGCAAAGACCACCAATGTGACTCAAAACCCATATTTTAGAACCAAGAAATGTTCTCGGGTCCACTCTGACAGAGAAGAAATTGCACACAGCATGCCATGTGCTCTGGATGGTGCCATTGATGCCTCAGGGAGAGACATGGAGTGTGAGGAATGCAAACTCGTCTGTGCACCTCCTGAGAGCCAGGGTTTCAGAAGCAGAGTGCCCCACAGAATCCAAGGCAAAGCCATTGCAGCTCAGGAGGAAGTGGCTGCATCCTGGGCTCTGAATGAAGCTTGGTGGTCAGCACCCAAGTCTCTAGTGCCTTTAGATCTGGGACCTCCAGGCACCAAGCAGAGGTGCTGAGAACTCTATGATTGTCTTTTCTGTTCACAGATATGTGGTGAGGCACTGAATTAGTTTTCTGTGGCTGCAGTTACAAATGGCCACAACCTTTGTGGCTTAAAACAACACAAACTTTTTCTCTTATAGTACTAGAAGTTAGAAGTCCAAAAGAAAAGGGGGTGGGGCTAAAATCAAGGCATTGGCATAGTTGTATTCCTTCTAGGTGCTCTAGGGAGAATCAATTTCCCTGCCTTCTCCAGCTTCTAGAAGCTGCCCACACTCCTTGGTTCATGGCCCTCTTCAATCTTCTAAGCCAGTAATCTCATCATTCTGACCTCTGCTTCCATTGCCACATCTCTTTCTCCACTCTTGTCTCCCTCTTTTCCTCATAAGAAATCCATATAATCCAGAATAATCTCCCCACCCATCAAAAATCTTTAACTTAATCACAGTCCCTTTTTCCATGTACGGTAACATATTCACAGGTTCTGGACATTAGGATCTGGACATCTCTGGGGACCCATTATTCTGCCTACCACAGACATCATGAGGCAAAACACTGACCTGTAGAGGTCAAAGAAGAGACTAACCTTCAACACTGAGGGGAGAGTAGGGCATCATGACTTGAACCTCCCCACTCCCTCTCCTTTGCCTTATGTTGATTTTAGTGTGTCTAGAATGCATAGCAGTTGAAAGAGTTGTTAGCATGGGAATACCAAGGGACATACAGCTTGGTGATTTATGAAAGACAATCTCTTAGCTTATAATATATAATAATTTTTAATTATTGAATATTAGGTTAAATTCCCCTCCTTTTGGGCTTCTATCTCTTCGAGGTTACTCTGCAACCTTGAAGCTGGAACCAAGTCTAGTGTGTAGGTCATAACCACCACCGCAGACCTGCTCTTATCCTCTGCTCACTCTTACAGAACCTCTGATTGAAGGTAGAGTTCCCCAATACTTGTTTGTTCTCTGAACCCTCACTATATTTTAAAACAATCCTTATCTGAGGATTTAGACATTTCCTTGCCTACTGGCACTAGGTAAGTAAGCTAGACAGATGATAAAGGTTCCCAACCCTTCCAAGACTTTTAAACCTGCTGTTTTGGCAATCCTTAACACAACAGTGCTGGCTTAACTATTTGGAGCCTTGCTTATGAGTGAATGATTCTACTATGGATTTTCTTTTGAATCAGGTAAATATTATCTTGCAAGAATCTACTTTCAAATATCAGGTTTGAATTTTTTTTCTCTTTAAATGAACTTTTCTCGACTGAACCACAGCAATCAAAGCAGAACAGCAATTTGCACTCACTATTCTGAATATCTATTTGAACAGCTTCAGGACCAATGTGCTTTTCCTAATGTCTTCAGGGAAGAGATGTGCTTTACTCCCTGTGTGTGGTATACCACTGTGCACTGTGAAGCCTGGATTAAGATGTCGGGTTCTCAGTGTACAATAATATTTGCACACTGTAATACATCATCTGTGGGACACGAAAAGGTCAATGAACCTGGCAGATGCTGTCAAACTGGTGAAACAAACAAAGAAAAATAGAGATTTTAAAAAATCCTAGCCTACTTCTTACCTGTTTGCTTTCCCCCTCATCCCCCAACCTCTCATCAGCTCCTATCATGTCCTCGATCCTGATAGAAGTAGCTGTCCCCCCTGGACCTCAGTTTCTTAGTCTGTGACATTAGGAAGCACACTCCACTCTCAAAGGCTGTGCATCTGTGTACATGACCCTCCTCCTGGGTCTAGGAAGTCAGCTTTTGACACTTACATCATTTCTACTTTGAGGCTCTGATTTCACCATAAAAAGTCCAAAGCTAGGGCCTTCCCTTCCCAGTGCCATCCATGGTATCTGTCCGTGGCCGGACAAGCCTTGTCAGTCCCAGCCTCTAGGGAAAGCCCCCTTCCCTCTCTCTGAGTGTGACACACTCTGATTTCTCTCACCCAGGCTTCTAACATAGCTTACTGGACACATCTGAAGTTGTGTGTGTGTGTGTGTGTGTGTGTGTGTGTGTGTGTGTGTGTGTGTGTGTTTCTTTTTACTAGAACTCAAGCTGTATTTCCTTACTGAAGTTTACATTTTAATCTTCTTTCTTAGAAATAATATAACCCTATCCTGATGGAAAATTACCTTGTCTGACTTAAAATAATGTATGCATTTTAAAAATTAACAATAAAAACCAAAGAGACAGAAAATGTGGGATGCTATCAAATATTTGTTCTTAGAAATCTTAGAACCTGGAGCTTGCAGCCATTGGCTCTGCTTTTTCTTAGCAACTTCCTAGACCAGAGAAATTAAGCATGGACATATGTGCCTGGCCATGTGCCTGGCCAGCAAAATGGAAGTGGTATTTTATGGAGCAGTATTGTAAGGAGTGACTGAAACCTTGATGTCCGGGTTCTCTGGAGTATGATGGCTACACTAGACAATGTGTCTGAGAGAAGGAAGAAGGCTGAATTTGGGCCTCTGTGTGATGCTCAATCTGATGTTATTTAGCTGCTGCTAAGGAGGAAAGTTCCTGCTCAGGACATGTGGTCTTCTGGGCGACTGAATCTCCAGGGCCTTTGCCAAACCACAGCTGCAGAAAGGGACAGTACTTGGGAAGTGACTCATTCTCTGATTTTAATAGATGCCTATATCTAATACCAGGAATCTAATAGGACAGAAATGTCAGCCAATGTATTTGACAACCTTTATTTTTCAAAAAATTGGTAAAGTATTTTTTTAGTCATGATTCTTTTAAAGGGCATTGAAGATAACCATGCCGGCATGGCTGAAACTCCCAGGGCAAAAGTGAGTTGCAGGCCAGCTGTTATTCACGAAGAAAGACCAGGTTATAAATAGGTGGAGCAGATTGACAGGCCAAATGCTGTCATAAAACTTCAAGGACCACGTTTAAACTCCTCATCCTCAACTGAGCCTGCCTTTTGTTCCTAAACGAACTCTAAAAGATATTCAGAATCACATTTTTTGCTACAATTATTTATTTTTCCCTTTCTCCCTCTTCTCCCAACAAAGTTCAGTTCTATGACCAAAATTTTCAATTTGAGGCACTGTGTATAAATAGTGAATACAAAGAATAACTTTAACATCCAGAAAAATGCACTGACTTCACACTTTTAGACAATCACTACACAATTTCAAAGCAAATACAGGCAGTCCAGGATAACCGACACGTTATAAAACTGTATCATTGTGACTAATAAGTACTCTTGTTTTTAAAGAACAGTCATCTCTGTTAATATGATTTTTATACAACTTAAAAGTCAGAGTTGATAATAGGATAGAAAACTGGAACAAAAGAAAAACAATTCTGTAACATTTGCATTCTGACCACCTGAAAGAAAAACTAGCTAAAAAACAATATTTCTCAGAAAATAAAATAAATTCAAAGTTCTCAGGAAAAACTATTTAGTGATGTTTATGTGTGGAAGCCATTATTGCATCTTTAAGTAAAAAGATAGTTTTTCTTTGACGTCCGTAAGACATAATTAAGAAAAGTGGATTGGTAGAGGAAAAAAAAAATATTGCTACAATAATCATGAGTAATCATATATCAGGTGATGGGATCCATTTCCGAATTGTGAGTTGTGGTTGACATTCACTAACCTCTGAGCTCAACTGCTGTTTATGTCACTCTGGTCCTTATTTGGTTATTGTATATGCTGCTAGAGTGAATGATGCTGTCTGATTATTTAGCACCAACCAGAGCCATTCATCCATTCACCTGAAGATTAATAGTTTTCTTAAGTGCAAACCCCTAGGGGACTCCGTGTATAGACATATATTGCAGGTATGCATTTGGGTAATTTTTTAAAAACTGTTTCTCTCAATTGGGAGTTGGGTACAGAAAAAGGAAGGGAAATAATGTGAGCACTTGAATAATTCTCAAGGATTTAAATCAATCAAAAGAGAAACCCTGAGGTCCCTTAACTTTGGCAACAGAATGCTGTTTGCATAAAAAAGAGCCAGTAAAATACTCCGTGGCTGCGACACGGCACCAAGAATGCTACTATACAAGCATAGTCCATAAATTCTCCAAAACCAATCATGTTTTATGCTCCTTTCCTTTAAAGAGATTTTTTTCAATTAAATTATCATTGGAGTAAAAAAAAAAAATCACATTTCCACTATACAAGGTTCAATAGTGTTTGCCTGGTGTCAAACGTGTTCTTGGCTTCCCAATAACCTGTGAAATGCCAACAATGTTTTTGTTGTCTGAGCCACAGGTGCTAAGAATCATAGTTTGTGAGGTGGGACCTTGGCCCTTGAAATGCATACTTAGTACCCTATGGCTCTAATAGTTCCTCAACACAAATTGTGCTCCCTGTCCGTATTAGAACTTCCTTCCAAATTCTTCTATCACTCTTTCACCTTCTCACAAGGTGGAGGATTACATTGGGAACATGTGTTGTGAGCAAATCATGCAAGGTCAAACTCATCGATGGTTCTAACGGAAGTGTCAGAACTCTGATGGAATAGAATGCCCTGCCTCTCAGCTCTGTGCTGGATGGAGCCTTTTCTTCAAGCTAGATCAGCGTGGTAGGAAAGCTCACTTTCTATCCAGATCCCATCGCCTTGAATTAAGTTGTAGTTACTATTCTGGCAGTGTACCCCTTCCCATGGATAAACAGGTGGGTGCGATTGGCAGTAACTGATTCCCTTTTCTGACTCAGAAAGAGCCTGGTACACTCCCCACAATGTTAGCAAACCCCAGCAACTCCAATCTGGGCAATTGCTTGCTGGTGACTGGATTAGCCCTGGGGGCTAGAAGTGCCTGATAAGAAAAGGGATATACAACTTGGGACTAATTATTTTCCTGTTATATTTGGCATTCAGTAAAAAGAACACTGGGATCACATTAATGAAGGGACATTTTCACCTGAGTCTTAATAGGAATATCTATATATATAGAAGTCTAATATGCAAAGTGTCACCTTGGGAGCTCATCTGGGAGATGGGGAGTTCGATCGTTTGCTATGATGTGCACTGACCACCAGGGGGCAGCGCGGAACAAAGGAAGGCCTCAGCTGGCAGCTGGCAGCCTGGGAAGGGAGGCCTCAGCAGGCAGCCAGCAGCCTCTAGGGACCCTACCTGTGCATGAGTTTCGTGCACTGGGCCTCTAGTCAGGTTATAATCTCCCATCACTTCTTTCTTTCTCCACACAGCTCTGACCTAGGAATCAGTGCGTGCTCGCTGTTGATGCAGACAATACCTGCTCAGAAAAGCAAGCCTGCTAGACCAGGAAAACAAGCAATTATCTGAAAATTTCTGACCCCTAATCTTTTGTGTCCTGCACGGCTCAGATAACACTGAGCTGTGAAAATGAGGCTTCTCCTAAATTGTCTCAAAATTGCTTCAATTTCCTTCTTTGCTGGTGGAGATTTTGTTGCATTGTGCTTTTTCAGCTGAAAGGCGTTTCATACAAGAATGAGGCTAGACATTGTCCTTGTGTCAATAGGGTGGGCATGGGTTTTCTGAGAGATTAGTGTGATTGCATGAGTTTTTCTTCACTGATCACTGCTCTCAAACATCCCAGAATGCTGATGCAAGGAGCATGGATTAGTACAGCTTGGGCCTCGGCAGAACTGTCTCAGAGAAGAGCACGGAAGCTATGGTCATCTGGACCTGGTTCTTAGCCCAGCCCTTCCACTGGTTTCCTGTGTGTTGGATCTCTCTAGCTCTAGATCCTGGTCTGACAGAGGACTTGATAGGATTGTTGTGACATGATTTAAGCAGCTAACTGTATCTGGGAAACATGAGCAGTGAGTATCTCATTTCCCTTCTTGACCACAGAGGAAGGATGGCCATGCATCCTGGTTTCCTGTTGTGTCGGTATAATGATTAACAGCACCCGAAGTGACCCATTTAGGATGATAAATTACATGGTTATTCAACACCCAGGTAAAGTTGTTGTTGTTTTTTTATTATATCCCTCTGTTGTTGCAAAGAATAAAACCCACTTTAGCCAGCTTAAGCAAAGAGGGGGATTTATGGGGAAAGTAGGGGGGTAGTTCACAAAACAGTCAGGCTCATGAAGGGCCAGACCTCAGAAACTGAAGTCCCAGAGCTGTATGTCCTCTTCAGTGCTTCTCTTACATGCACATCTGGTTTTGTCTCTTACCTTTCAGCAGACTGGCTTTCACTATGTTCTCATGCATGTGGCCACCTACTTTAGTTCTTTCTTTAGTTCACATTGACTAAAGTCAGATCTTAACACCAACTTCCACATTCCTGAATAAAAGGATTTCTGGCTTTTCTTCATGCTCTCAAATACATTCCAAATGTACCCCCTTGAGTCAAGTATCTGCCTATAGCTAAGTCAATTGTGACTGGGGAGGATAGAGGCTTTAAAGAAGTATCTGAAAGGACCATACACTCATGGAGAGGCCACAGACCGTTTAGAGAAAGCACCAGTGACTACCTTTAGGAACCTCTACGGCTCATTTTTCCTGTTTTGTGCCTGCTTTCTGTCCTTCTACCCAGCCCATGGTTCAGTCCCTCTCCCCTTGATCTTCATGCCAAACTCTGGCTCTTAGAAGCACAGGCTGGTTTCTCCTTGTTAAAAAGGCAGAATGAGGGCAGAAGTGGATTTTGCCTTCCTGTTAAAACCTGCCTGAATGAGTTCCTCAGGGAACAATATAACATGGATTCATTACTTGGATCCAAAAAGAGAAGAAGCCCCTTTCAAATCCTGGTAGTTTTGCCCAAGTGTTCTTATCTCACTTAAGGATAGAGCAAGAATAGCATAAGTCAAACCATACCAGGAGACCACAAAGAGAAGGGTACACCCAGGACTATAGTATAATCTTTGCTGTTGTTTCAAAGACAGAGAGAAACAAAAACATCTGGTTGTTCCTGGAAGGCCCTTTGCCTCAAAGCTGTGTTAAGTATGAACAGGGCCAGCATGTCAAGTCTTGGGCACTCATTTACCCTCCTTCTCTGCACCACACAACCACGCAAGGTGGAATCCCAAGGCAAGAGAGTGGCAAGGAGAACTCTACCTATAAAAAGGTCCAATATCATAAGTTGAGAGTGTCTCAGTTTAGGAAGAACCAGGTATCTGTTAGTCAGCTTTTGTCATAAGAATGCTGCATATTAACCACCCCTCTTTGTTCCTGTACTCATGGATCTGGGGATCAGCTGGGATCTGCTGGTCTAAGCTGGGGCTAGCTGCAGGCTGTGGGATGGCTTCAGGCCTGCTCCACATGTATTGATTCTAAAGCCTGGGCTGAAGGGGAAGTGGCTACTAGGAGCATGTCACCGTGGGTCACTGGGGCTCAGGAGCCGAGCCAAATAGAGCAAGCTCATTTAAAGACTCTGCTTGAGCCACGCTGTCCAATATTTCATTGGCCAAGGCAAGTAATAAGGCCAAGGCTAAAGTCAATGGGGCTAAGGAATTATCCTCTATCTCAAGAAAGAGAGGGAGTTAAATGACTATTTACTGAGCAATGATCCAGTCTATCACACCAGGTTTAGCCACTTAGGTTTCCCACCACCACCAATTCATTGAATCCCAACAGCTTAGAGTTGGAGGAGAAGTTAGTCATCATCTAGCATAAAATCCCCTCCCCAATACAGGGATGCCCTCCCAGGAATGGGATTGTTGGATTATATGGCAGTTCTATTTTTAATGTTTTGAGGTTTTACATCAGGAAACAAATTACTAGTAACTTCAGTACTGCTGGAGCACAGATACTGAAGAAAGTTGCATGAGACAAGGTCTAGTTTAGAAGTTGGGTCTTTATGGAGAGAGCAATGGAAAACTTTAAAAGTTTCAAAGCAGAGAAATAGCATAGTAAGACCTTCATTCTCAGTATGGAGAATAGTTTAGACAGAGGCAAGTGAGCTTATGGGGAGACTATTCAGTAGTAATTCAGGCAAGAGATAAGAGAAGTTTGGACTAGGGTGCCAGCAATAGAGATGGAGCAAAATTGATTAATTCAAGAGGTAGTTAGGAATAAAATAGACAAGACTTCTTGATAGCCTAGATCTGAGAAGGAAAAGAGGTATAAAATATGGCCCTCGGTGTCTCATTTTCATAACCATATGAATGGTGGTGCTTGTGATTGTGACAGAGAACACTGAAGGTAGAGTAGGTTTGGGGAGGGAATGGGATAAGTTTGGTTTCAGACATGTAGTGTTTGGGTACCACTGAGACATCCAAATAGAGATGTTGAGAATAGTAACAGCAAGTACTCATATCATATTACATGTCAGGCACTATTCAAAATGCTTTGCACTTATGAACTAATTTAATCTTTACAGTAATCCTGTATGATAGGTACTGTTATTTTTTTTAATTAATAAATCTTTATTCAGATTATAACAATTGTTTCTCCTTTTTCACTCCATAGCTCCCCTCCACCCGGTTCCCACCCCACCTTCTGCCCTTACCTCCCCGCCCCCACTGTCCTCATCCATAGGTGTATGATTTTTGTCCAGACTCTTCTTGAACCCCCCATACCCCTTTCCCTCTGAGAATTATCATTCCACTCCCTTTCTATGCCCCTGATTCTATTATATTCACCAGATTATTCTGTTCCTCAGGTTTTTAATTCACTTGATTTTTAGGTTCACTTGTTGACAGATATGTATTTGTTGTTCATAATTTTTATCTTTACTTTTTTCTTCTTCCTCTTCTTTAAGAATACCTTTCAGCATTTCATATAATACTGGTTTGGTGGTGATGAACTCCATTAGCTTTTTCTTATCTGTGAAGCTCTTTATCTGCCCTTCAATTCTGAATGATAGCTTTGCTGGGTAGAGTAATCTTGGTTGTAGGTTCTTGCTATTCATCACATTGAAAATTTCTTGCCACTCCCGTCTGGTCTGCATAGTTTCTGTTGAGAAATCAGCTGACAGTCGTATGGGTGCTCCCTTGTAGGTAATTAACTGTTTTTCTCTTGCTGCTTTTAATATTCTCTCTTTGTCTTTTGCTCTTGGCATTTTAATTATGATGTGTCTTGGTGTGGTCCTCTTTGGATTCCTTTTGATTGGGGTTCCGTGGGCTTCCTGGACTTGTAAGTCTATTTCTTTCACCAGGTGGGGGAAGTTTTCGGTCATTATTTCTTCAAATAGGTTTTCAGTATCTTGCTCTCTCTCTTCTTCTGGCACCCCCATAATTCTGATGTTGGTACGCTTGAAGTTGTCCCAGAGGCTTCTTACACTATCTTCAACTTTTTGGATTTTTTTCTTTTCTTTTTGCTTTTTCGGTTGAGTGTTTTTTGCTTCTTTGTATTTCAATTCTTTGACTTGATTCTTGTGTTCCTCTAGTCTGTTTTTGGGTCTCTGTATAATATTTTTTATTTCAGTCAGTGTATGTTTAATTTCTAGTTGGTCCTTTTTCATATCTTCGAGGGTCTCGTTATATTTATCGGCCTTTTCTAGGATATTCTTGAAAAGCCTTATAACCGTGGTTTTGAATTCTATATCCAGTCGTTTATTTTCCTCCATTTCTTTCATTTGCGATCTGTTTCTTTGACGCTGCATTTTCACTGCTTCCCTGAGTTTGTAGGGTAGCTAGGTTTCCTATATGGCCCAGTGGGTCGGCCTCCCCAGTTAACCTGAGGTGGACACTCTTGGTGCACCCCTTTGTGGACTGTGTGTACAGCCTTGTTGTAATTAAGTTTTGATTGTTGTTGGTATCACTGGGAGGAATTGACCTCCAGGCCAGTTGGCTGTAAGGATCAGCTGTGTCTATGCTGGGAGAAGTTTGGTGCTGGAGACAGCCTTATAGGATTAGACTTGCCAAATTGCAATAGCCTCTGTGCTCAGCTTAGATGGGGTGGAGTCTCAGGGCAGAGCAGACAGTCTTGGCTTCCCGTCAGCCTTGCCCTTGCGCGCACGCGCGCACCTTCAGTCCTCTGACTTCCCCGGCTCCCGAGTCTCCGCCCGAGAGTCTAGACTCCTCCCACAAGAGCGTGGGTCCCCAGGGGCTCGCCTGGAACTGGGGTTCAGTGCAGTCAGAACTGGGGCTCAGTGCAGTCAGGAGCCTCTGACTCCCTTCCACTAGGGAAAGCCTGTGGCAACCTCCGCAGCCTTTGTGCACACTACCGTGCACGCGCGCCTTCAGTCCTCCACCTTCCCCGGCTCCCGAGTCTCCGCCCGAGAGTCCAGACTCCCCCCGTAAGAGCGTGGGTCCCCAGGGGCTCGCCCGGATCTGGGGTTCAGTGCAGTCAGAACTGGGGTTCAGTGCGGTCGGGGGCTTCTTTCCCCCTTCCGCCAGAGAAAGTCAGCCAGGCTCTCAGCCGCCCTTCCTCTCTGCGCGCACAAAGCCCCTTTGCCGTACCTCCAGTTCTCTGTGAGGTTTTCTCTTTCCTTCTAGTTGTAGAATTTTCACTCGGCCAGCTTTCCTGTGGTTCTGGATGGTGTCCGTTCTGTCTTTTAGTTGTAGTTTTGAAATTGTTGTGCGAGGCAGCAGTTTAGGTGCTTACCTATGCCGCCATCTTGGTTTCTCTCTCTCAGGTACTGTTATTAATAGCATTTTATAGAGGAGGAAACAGAGGCATAGAGAGGTTAAGTAATCTTCCCAGAGTCACACAGCTAGTCAGGAAAGAGTTTAAAAAGCAAGTTTGGAGCTATGAATAAGACCTGGACTGAAGTTATAAATTTGAGAGTCATTGACAAGCCATAGGGATGGAGGAAATTGTTTCAGAAAAATAGCATAGGTTAAAAAGAGCTGAACATTGGGATAGAAAAACTATCCACAATCTGTAAATAAGGTCAAGAGGATGACTGCTTATCCTTTCAGGTGTCCTAAGTCATTGCTTATCAGATCTATTCATGGCTTACTTAATTTTCTAGGAAAATATATCATTGATTAACTTTTAACTATTAATTAGGGACTTATTCTGTGACTAGAGGCCCAGTGCACGAATTTGTGCACTGGTGGGGTCCGGCCGGCTCGGCCCCACTCAGGGTGGATCAGGGCTGGGCCTGCTGGGAGGAGGAGATGGCGGGAGGTTGGCCTGCCAGCCCGCCCCCTATTGGGGTGGGGGGTGATTGGGGTGGGGCCAGCTGGGGGGAGGGGCTGCAGGCTGATCAGGATGGTGGGGGCCCATTGGGGGCATGGCCAGCTGGAGGGAGGGGCTGGAGGTTGGCTGGCCAGCCCTACACCCTATTGGGGTTGGGGAGTGTGATCAGGGGCAGGCCAGCCAGGGGGGAGGGGCTGAAGGCCTATTGTGGTTGGGCGGGCTTATTGGGGATAAGGCTGGCCCAGGGAAAGGGAAGGGGAGTTTGGCCATTGGCCGGCTCTTGATTGGGGTGGGAGAGTCCAATCAGGGGCAGGTAGGCAGGGGGGGGGGCCACGAGGTTGGCCAGCCAGCCCCACCCCCTGATTGGGCTGGTTAGCTGGCCACAGTGGGCATCATAGCGACCCTCGTTATTGTCATTATGGTCGTTACAGTCACTGGCTTTTTATATATATAGATGTTTCATTTTATTGTATATTTGTGCCCATCAGAGATGCAAATGATTTCTATCTAGCAGAAAAGAACATGCCAAAGGTTAAAGCTAATAAGTACATTAGCTAGTTTTGTGACCAAACAGCAATCTTATTCCAACTTTCTTGTTTTAGAAAACTATGGTACATCTACACAATGGAATACTACGCTGCTATAAAAAAGAAGGAATTCTTACCATTTGCAGCAGCATGGATGGACCTGGAGAGCATTATGTTAAGTGAAATAAGCCAGGCAATGAAAAAAAAAATACCACATGATCTCACTCATTTATGGTAAATAAAGACCATAACCTGATGAACAAAAAGATAGATCAGCCTTGGGCAAACTACGGCCTGCGGACCGGATCCGGCTGTTCTATCCAGTTCTCTTGCTCTCCCCTCCATTCCTTTACTTTGAATTTATATTAGTTCACACAAACACTCTATCCATGCTTTTGTTCCAGCCCTCCGGTCCAGTTTAAGAACCCATTGTGGCCCTCGAGTCAAAAAGTTTGCCCACCCCTGAGATAGATACAGAGGCAGTAAAGCACCAAACAGACTGTCAAATTACAGCAGGAAGGCTGGGGAGTGTTGGGGAGCGGGGAAAAGAGATCAACCAAAGGACTTGTATGCATGCATATAAGCACAGCAATGGACCCAAGACACTGGGAGGTGGGATGAAGGCATGTGACAGGGGGTAGGGGAGGCTGGGGGAAGGTCAATGGGGAAAAAAAGGGAGATATATGTACTACTATATGTAATACTTTAAACAATAAAAAAAAAGACTACATAATCCCAGTTCTTTAAATCTTTTAAAAATCAGCTTTACCATTTTTCTGGTTCCAACATTAATTAGTGAGTTGACTAAAACCCTTGACACATGTTTATTCTCAGTTTTTAAGAGTCATGTTTTAACTTCTGAGAATTACCCTATAAAAAGAAGTGGGTCTTAAACATCTTCAACAGTCTTTGCAAGGATCCCTTTGCTAGCCACAAATCCATCCACCATTACTGAGCTCATATTTCTCCTTCTTTTCATTTACTTGTTTGTTAAAAATTATTCTGGACAAGTACTTAGTACAAGGCATTGTACAAATCCCAGGGCATGGGAAAGAGAGGATGAAAAATTATTCCTCTAGTTGCTTATGATCTTTGGGGGAGGAGGAACAGACAGATCAACAGGAAGCCATAATATTTTTCATTTTTCAATGCCACATAGGAAGAATGCTACAAAGCACGTGAGAAGGCTTTGCAGTGGGACTTAAACAATGAAGGGGACTTTGCAGGTGGAAATGAGAAGGAAGAAAGGAAACAACAACATGAACAAAAGTGACACAGAGCAAAATAAGATATCACGTTACCGTTTTGGTGATATTCCTATACCCTTGGCTTTGGCAGTCTCCACTGGGCCATTCTAGATTCCCTGGGAATGGCTTAACCCAGAAACACAAGCTGACTCTCAATGTTCACTGCACTCCTTCCTGAAGGCTCAGCAATGGTTCATGGTCACAGACTCTCCTGATATCTGGCTCCCCATCTAGCACACTGACTGACATTAAACATCCCAAATGCTACATCTGCTCCTTTTCATGCTTTGGGCATATGGGATTTTTGCGTCAAAAACTGAACTTTGTCCTTAACTGTTGAAGAGAAACTAACGAATATAAAAATGGAAAGGTAAAACATAGTTTCATGGGTGGATTTATTTTACTGAGGAGGTAGCTTTGAAACTCACACATAAAATGGACAAACTATCCAAAAGTAGGTCTTCAAAAACAATGTTCCTAAGTGAGTCCTGTGCAGGCAGCAGAGGCAGTACTTTGCTGTGCTCTGCTCAATGCCAGGAGCTCTTACAGTCTAGCAGGCATTGTGTTAGTTCCTTTCACCTAATCATTCTTTTTAAAAAATATATATATTTATTGACTTCAGAAAGAAAGGGGGAGGGGGGAGAAGGGGAGAAGGAGAGAGGGGGAGAGAGAGAGAGAGAGAGAGAGAGAGAGAGAGAGAGAGAGAGAGAGAGAGAAACATCAATGATGAGAATCATTGATCGGCTGCCTCCTGCATGATGCCCCACACTGGGAATTGAGCCTGCAATCCGGGCATGTGCCCTGACCAGGAATTGAACCTCAGCCTCCTGGTTTACAGGTCAAATGTTCAACCACTAAGCCATGCCAGCCATGCTCACCTAATCATTCTTAATTCTCAAAATAAACCAGTAGAATGGTTCTTTCCATTTTACAGAAGAGCACAGGAACTTTCAAAAAGAGCAAGTAGGATGCCAAAGGTCATGGAATTGGGGTTTCACCTAGACCTCTACCTTAAAGTGCACAAATGCTTCATTAAAGCAATTAGATATCAGGTGCTGTTTCCTGTCTAGGCTTCCTGGCTCAGTTGGCAGGTTACTGTCATCCCATGCTCTATTTGTACACTTGGGATTTCTGGCAACATTATGACAGTGCCAAGAGGAGACTCCAGAGCTCCAGACCTTTTTATTATTTACTAGAGCCTGGTGCACGAATTTGTGCACCAGTGGGGTCCCTTGGCCTGGCCTGTGGGGATCAAACAAAACCATCTCTCTGACATGCCCCCGAGGGGTCCCAGATTGCGAGAGGGCACAGGCCAGGCTGAGGGACCCCACCAGTGCATGATTGGGGCCGGGGAGGGACTGTGAGAGGGCTCCAGGGTGTGTCTGGCTCCTCTCACCCAGTCCCGATCTGCCAGACCCTAGCAGCAAGCTAATCTACCAGTTGGAGCATCTGCCCCCAGCGGTCAGTGTGCATCATAGCGACTGTCGAACAGTTGAACAAATGGTTGGACATTTAGCATATTAGGTTTTTATTATATAGAACTAGAGGCCTGGTGCACGAAATTCATGCATGGGGGGTCCCCTCAGCCCAGCCAGCAACGCTGCCAGCATCCAGTGCCCCAGCCGCTATGGGCGCTGCCATCTTTGTGACAGAGTGACAGTTAATTTGCATATTACCCTTTTATTAGATAAGATTCCCTGCCCATGGGGCTTTACTCTCAGAACTTTCATTTAACTCCTTAGGAAATCTTATCTATGATCTTTATTATAAGAACAGACATAGCTAGACTGTGCCATTAATAAAAAGGGAGCACTTAGTTGAGGACCAGAAATAGGATCTTAATCTATGCAGACCAGATCAGCAACCTTCCACAAAGACCAAATAGACCAGTTCTTTCTTTGTCTCCAGGAGAAACCTAATTTTTACATCTATATAGTTTGTTTGTTTCCACAAATATTTACTAAACCTGAATTATGTGCTAAGCACTGCCTGTGCCAGAAGTCTGGGGATGCTAACATGTAAAAGGCATAGTCCCTACCCCAAGGAGATTATGTTCTCATCAACTAGGGGAGATCAAACATGTGTAAAAAGCCAGTAAGTGAGGTTCTGAGAAATATTTGTGGACATTTAAACTGTGATACCTAGTTTGAAGGACAATTTGGCAGAACCTATCAGCATTTTAAATATGTATAATCTTTGATACAGGAATTTCACATCTATAAATTCATCCATAGAAGTACTTACATACATACACAAATATATATTTAAATGTCCATGACAGATTTGTTCTTAACAATGAAATCTCAGAAAATAAATGGCCATCTACATATTACATTGAAAAAAACAAATTACATTTATATGTACTGACAAGAATAACTATCCAAGTAAGTAATTCCAAAACAACGCAGAGTATTTCATTTATGAAAAACATTAACGGCTATTACGTGTGGTGTGGGGTGTGTGTGTGTGTGTGTGTGTGTGTGTGTGTGCGTGCGCGCGCGTGCACCTGCATGTTCTCATGTCCACATGTATATGTAAATGTCAAGAAAAAGTTCTGGGTGGACACACGCCAAATTACCAATAGTATTTCTTTCTGGAGACAGGAATGGCTGTAGAGTCAGGGTCAACATAGATGGATCTTGAGAATATCATGTTAAGTGAAATAAATTGATAGAAAACAGTAAGAAACATACTATTTCACTCATATGTGGGCTATAAAACTGAAAGCAACAAATGAACAAACAAAACTCATAGACAACAGAGGGAAAGGGGGTGGGGAGGGCACTAAGGGGTTTAGGGGGTTAAATATACAGGGACAGAAGGAAATGTGACTATGTGTAGTAAACACACATTGCAATATACAGATGATGAAGCATAGAAATGTACACTTGAAACCTATATAATTTTATTAACCAATGTCACCCCAATAAATTTAATATAAAAAAATAAAGATAGAGTCAAGGTGAATATGGTCTTCCACTTTTTATGCTACACATCTCTAATTTAAATTGACTTTTATAACTTTGCATGTTCATTTAAAATAAATTAAAAGTTGTGCCATGAGAAAAGCACAGCATATTATAGGAATTCAGAAAAATAGTAAAGCCAGCCAACCGATATGCAGCAACTGCAGCCCAGCCACAACATGCAGTCACACACAACTCACACAGGGGACACCCCTGGATCACCTGGTCCTGGTCACTAGGGTGGATTGTGCCATAAAACACCTTGTACATAAGGACACTTTTTTAAGACCAGGAGACATAGCTGATCTACCAAATATATAGAAACAAACATAGAGCGAGTTAGACAAAATGAGGAGACAAAGAAATATGTTCCAAGTGAAAAAAAAGAAGACAAAACCCCAGGAAAATAACTAAATGAAATTGAGATAAGCAGCCTACCATATAAAGAATTCAAAATAATGGCCACAAAGATGCTCACTGAACTAGAGAGAAGAATGAATCAATACAGTGAGAACTTCAGTAAAGAGAAAATATTAAAAAATAACAATCAGAGCTAAAGACTAACTACAATAATTGAAATGAAAAAGACACTAGAAAGAAGCAACAGCAGATTAGATTATGCAGGAGAATGGATCAGTGACCTGGAAGATAGGGTGGTAAAAATAACACAGTCACAACAACAACAAAAAGAAATGATAATAGCTTAAGAGACTATAAAGTATACTAACATTCACATTATAGAGGTCCCTGAATGAGAAGAGAGAAAAAGACAGAAAACCTATTTGAAGAAACAATGGCTAAAAACTTCACAAACTTGAAGTAACAGATGTTCAAGTCCAGGAATCACAGAGATGAACCCAAGCAAGATGAACCCAAAGAGACCCACACCAAAATACATCATAATTAAAATATCAATACACACAAACACATGGAGGCTAAATAACATGTTACTAAACAATGAACGGCTTAAAAACGACATCAAGAAAGAAATCAAGTGATACCTTGAGACAAATAAAAATGGATATTCAACAACCCCAAATCTATGAGACACAGCAAAAGCAGTTCTCAGAGGGAAATTCATAACATTACAGGCCTACCTCAAGAAATAAGAAAAATCTCAAAGGAACAATTTAACCTTATACCTAAAGAAAAAGAACACCTAAGGAAGAATAAATAAATAAATAAAACAAAAAAATACATAAAAGATCAATGCCACCAAGAGCTGGTTCTTTGAAAAGATAAACAAGATTGGTAAACTGTAATTGGGTTCATAAAAAATAAATAAAAAGAGAGGACCCAAATAAAATCAGAAATGAAAGTAATAACTGACCCCACAGAAATAAAAAGGATTATGAGAATATTATTAAAAACTATATGCCAAAAAATTATACAATCTTAGAGAAATGGATAAATTCCTAGAAACATACAATCTACCAAAATTGAGTAAAAAAGAAACAGAAAAGTTGAACAGACCAATTATAACTAAAGAAATCAAAGCAGTAATAAAAAAAACTTCCAACGGAAGTCCTGGACCAATGGCTTCACAGGTGAATTTACCAAACATTCAAAGAACTAACACCTCTCCTTCCCAAACTATTTCAAAAAATTCAAGAGGAGGTAAGACTTCCAAGGTTATATTATGTTTTCCCATTGCTTTCATTATCCTAGGTGGTCAACAAATATTTGTGGATCAAGTGAATTAAACTACAATTAGTTATTGGCAGGGGTCCTCAAACTAGGGCCCGCGGGCCACATGTGGCCCGCCGAGGACATTTATCCGGCTCGCCGGGTGCCGCTGCCTGTCCTGCTTAGCAGCCGACTCGTCCCGGGCCCACAGTGTGCATAGGAATTTGTTCATAGTTTTTTTTTAAAACTATAGTCCGGCCCTCCAACGGTCTGGGACAGTGAACTGGCCCCTTGTTTAAAAAGTTTGAGGAGAGGAGACAAAATGGCAGCGGAATAGATGGACGTGTCCTGAGCCTTGTCCTGGAGCAAATAGAGGGAGCAGCTGAAACGAGTGGAATCCAGCCCGAACTGGTGAAGGAGGCGCAGCTGGTGAGACAGTTTGCAGCTGGGAAGGGCAGAGATCCCCCCGATAAAGGTAAAATCAAAGATCTAGGCAGTAGATTCTGCCAGACCTCTGTTCCCAGAAGGTTGGGAAGAAACTACATGGTGCTAAGCCGCGTCCCTGAGGACAGGCAAAGTGTCTGACTGAAAAAAAAGAAAGAAAAAAAAAGGGAGTCCACGGGACTGCGGGAGGTAGGGGATTGTAGACCTTGGAGTCTGGATTTGGGATCTGAGCTCAAAGGCAGCCCTGAAGAGCTGCCGGACCGCACAGTGCCGGCAAGAGAGGAACTTGCAGAGACGCGGTCCCTCCTCGCACTGGGGCCTGCGCCTTTCTACACTGAACCTAGTTCGTAGGATCTTTAGGATAAAGACACCTGTGGCAGAGGTGCAGAAGAAGGGGTGGGCTTGTGGAATCTGGGGAGTGTAGGCAGCGGACAGTCCAGGAGAGGTGGAAGCGAGTCTGGTGCTGAGTCATATCTAGGCCCCGTCACCATTTTCTCCTGAGAGATAGCCCCTCCCTCCAGTCTCCAGGCAACCAATATAGCCACACCCAGATCTCACCCTGAATAACACCATGGAACCTGAATACTCCCTGAGGCCATAGGATCTGCCCTAAAGAGATATCGTTAGAAGCTAGGAACCTCAATTACACAGCTACACCGCCAGGGCCCTTCAGAGTGCTTCAGTGGGCCTCGCTGGCGAACTTACTGCAGGTGCTCCTGTGAGCCGCCACTGGGAGTAAGCGCCTATCCACCACAGGTGCAGCAGTGAAAGCTGAGTCTACCCACCCCATAACTACAGAACTCTGGGCATCACAGTCACACCTGTCCAGAGGGCAGGCCCCCTGAGCCACATCACCCCGACAGACAGTTCCTTGGTGCCACTGTGAGTCCCCACTGGGCACGCATGATTTCAATTAAGGGTGCAAGACAGCAAAAATTGGGATACTCCCCTTCATGGCTGCTGACTTCTAGACATGGCAGTTGTGCCTCTCAAGCTTGCAGGCCTATATCAAGAAAACCCAAATAGCTCAAGTAGGGAGCTACACTAGATTACCAAGCCCAGGAGAACTGAGAGATTACACCAGTAGCACCATCACCAAAAGAACCTGGGTAGCAAAGCAATTGGATCTACAATTAAAACATTACAGGAAAACATGGGGAGACACAAAAGCAACTCCCAAAGGAAAGAAAAAGAGTAATCACCAGAAAGGGAGTTAAATGAAATTGAAGCTAGCAGCTTAACAGAGAAAGAATTCAGAGTAATGGTTATAAGGATGTTTAAACGGGTGGATGACAAATACACACAACTCAATGACAAATACACACAACTCAATGAGAACTATAAGGAGCTGAATGAGAATGTCACCAACATGAAAAGAAACCAAGAGGAGATGAAGAATGACATAGCTGCAATAAAGAACACATTAGAAGGCTTAAACAGTAGACTAGAAGAGGCTGAGGACCGCATCAGCGAATTAGAAGACAAGGTAGGAAAAAACACACAAACACAGCAGCAACTGGAAAGAAGACTTAAAAAGCAAGAGGAGAGCCTAAGAGAGCTGTGGGACAACACAAAATGAAACAATATTAGAATAATAGGGATACCAGAAGGAGAGGAAGAGAAGCAAGGAATAGAAAACCTGTTTGAAGAAATAATGACAGAAAACTTTCCTGATATTGGCAAGAAAAAAACTATGCAAGTCCAAGAAGTACATAGAGTACCAAACAAGTTGAACCCCAAAAGACCAACACCAAGACACATCATAATTAAATTGGCGAACACCAATGACAAAGTAAGAATCTTAAAGGCTGCCAGAGAGAGACAGAAAGTTACCTACAAGGGCTCTCCTATTAGAATATCAACTGATTTCTCAACAGAAACACACCAGGCCAGAAGGGAATGGAATGAAATATACAAAGTGATGCAAAGCAAGGGTCTGAATCCAAGAATACTATACCCAGCAAGGCTATCATTCAAAATTGAAGGTGGAATCAGGAGCTTCACAGACAAAAAAGGGCTAAGAGAGTTTATCACTACCAAGCCAGCAATGCAAGAAATGCTAAAGGGACTGCTATAAAAAGAAGAAAGAGAAAGGCAAAAAGAAACACAAACACTAAGGAAAAATATGACAACAAACATGTACTTGTCAATAATAACATTAAATGTAAATGGATTAAATGCACCAATCAAAAGACATAGGGTAGCTGAATGGATAAGAAAACATGATCCATATATTTGCTGTCTACAAGAGACCCACCTCAGAGCAAAGGATTCACACAGACTGAGAGTGAAGGGATGGAAAAACATTTTTCAAGCAAATGGAAATGAGAAAAAAGCTGGGGTTGCAATACTTATATCTGATAAAATAGACCTCAAAGTAAAGGCCATAACAAGAGATAAGGAAGGCCACTAAATAATACTAAAGGGAGTAATTCAACAAGAAGATATAACTCTGGTAAACTTATATGCACCCAATGCAGGAGTGCCCAAATACATAAAAAAAAACTCCTGGAAGACATCAAGGGAGAGATTGACAACAATACAATCATAGTAGGAGACTTTAATACACCACTGACATCACTGGATAAATCCTCTAGACAAAAAATCAGCAAAGAAACAGCAATTCTAAATGATGCACTAGATCAAATGGACCTAATTGACATCTTCAGAGCATTTCACCCCAAAGCCACGGAATATACGTTCTTCTCAAGTGCACATGGGACATTTTCAAAAATAGACCACATACTGGGTCACAAGCAAAGTCTCCCCAAATTTAAAAAGATTGAAATCATATCAAGCATTTTCTCAGACCACAATGGCATAATATTAGAAATAAACTATAATAAAAACATTCCAAAAAATTCAAACACATGGAAGCTGAATAGCATGCTATTAAACAATGATTGGGTGAGCAACGAGATCAAAGAAGAAATTAAAAACATCCTGGAGACTAATGACAATAAAAACACAACAATGCAATTGCTATGGGACACAATGAAAGCAGTCCTGAGAGGGAAGTTTATAGCTCTACAGGCCTACCTCAAAAAACAAGAAAAAATGCTAATAAATGATCTAACTCAACAACTCAAAGAATTAGAAAGAGAGCAACAAGAAAAGCCCACAGTGAGCAGAAGGAAGGACATAATAAATATCAGAGCAGAAATGAATGACATAGAGACCAAAAAAACAATACAAAAGATCAACAAAACCAGGAGCTGGTTCTTCGAAAGGATAAACAAGATTGATGAACCTCTAGCCAGGCTCACCAAGAAGCAAAGAGAGAGGACCCAAATAAACAAAATCAGAAATGAAAGAGGTGAAATAACAACAGACCACACAGAAATGCAAAGGATTGTTAAAAAATACTATGAACAACTCTAACAAACTACACAACCTGGAGGAAATGGACACATTCCTAGAAAAATACAACCTTCCAAAACTCACTCAGGAAGATTCTAAAAATCTCAATAGGCCAATAACTATGGAAGAAATTGAAGCAGTCATCAAAAAGCTGCCAGCAAACAAAAGCCCGGGGCCAGATGGCTTCACAGGGGAGTTTTATCAAACATTCAAGGAAGAACTAAAACCTATCCTCCTCAGACTATTTCAGAAAATTCAAGAGGAAGGAACACTTCCAAGCTCCTTTTATGAAGCCAGCATCACCCTAATACCAAAACCAGATAAAGATAACACAATGAAAGAGAATTACAGGCCAATATCCCTCATGAATATAGATGCCAAAATCCTCAACAAAATTCTAGCAAATCAAATCCAGCAGTACATCAGAAAGATCATACACCATGACCAAGTAGGATTTATCCCAGGGATGCAAGGATGGTACAATATTCGCAAATCAATAAACGTGATACATTACATAAACAAATTGAGAGATAAAAACCACATAGTCATATCAATTGATGCAGAAAAAGCATTTGACAAAATCCAACACCCTTTCTTGATAAAAACACTCAACAAGGTGGAAATAGAAGGATCATACCTAAACATAATAAAAGCCATATATGACAAACCCACAGCCAACATCATACTCAATGGGCAAAAACTAAAACCATTTCCCCTAAGAACAGGAACAAGACAGGGATGCCCACTCTCACCACTCCTGTTCAATATGGAAGTACTAGCCACTGTGATCAGACAAGAAGAAGAAATAAAAGGCATCCAAATTGGAAAAGAAGAAGTAAATCTGTCCTTATTCGCAGATGACATGATACTGTACATAGAAAACCCTAAAGACTCCATCAAAAAATTACTAGACTTAATAAATGAATTCGGCAATGTAGCAGGATACAAAATTAATGCCAAGAAATCAATGGCATTTCTATATACCAATAATGATCTTACAGAAAGAGAAACTAAAAAAGCAATCCCATTTACCATCGCACCAAAAAAATTAAGATACCTAGGAATAAACTTAACTAAGGAGGTAAAAGACCTATATGTGGAAAACTACATGACACTGAAAAAAGAGATAGAGGAAGACATAAACAGATGGAAGAACATACCATGTTCATGGATTGGTAGAATCAACGTCATCAAAATGTCCATACTACCCAGAGCAATCTATAAATTCAATGCACTTCCCATTAAAATACCAACAACATATTTCACAGACCTAGAACGAACTTTCCAAAAATTTATCTGGAATAAAAAAAGACCCCGAATAGCTGCAGCAATCCTGAGAAAGAAGAACAAAGTAGGTGGGATCTCAACACCAGATATCAAGCTGTATTACAAAGCCACTGTTCTTAAAACAGCCTGGTACTGGCACAAGAACAGACATATAGATCAATGGAATAGAATAGAGAACCCAGAAATTGACCCAAATCACTATGCTCAATTAATATTTGACAAAGGAGGCACGAACATGCAATGGAGTCAAGACAGTCTCTTCAACAAATGGTGTTGGGAAAATTGAACAGACACATGCAAAAAAATGAAGCTAGATCACCAACTTACACCATACACAAAAATAAACTCAAAATGGATAAAGGACTTAAACATAAGACGGGAAACCATAAAAATACTAGAGGAATCCACAGGCAGAAAAATCTCAGACATATGCCAAAGGAACTTCTTCACTGATACTGCCCCTAGGGCAATGGGAGCCAAAGAGAAAATAAACAAATGGGACTACATCAAAATAAAAAGCTTTTACACAGCAAAGGAAACCATCAATAAAACAATAAGAAAGCCCACTGCATGGGAGAACATATTTGCCAATGACATCAATGATAAGGGTTTAATCTCCAACATTTACAGGGAACTCATGCAACTCAACAAAAAGAAGATAAACAACCCAATCAAAAAATGGGCAACTGATCTAAATAGACACTTTTCGAAAGAAGACAGAAGGAAGGCCAAGAGACATATGAAAACCTGCTCAAAGTCACTAATCATCATAGAGATGCAAATCAAAACAACAATGCGGTACCATCTCACACCTGTCAGATTGGCTACTATCAACAAATCAACAAATGACAAATGCTGGCGAGGATGTGGAGAAAAAGGAACCCTCGTGCACTGCTGGTGGGAATGCAGACTGGTGCAGCCACTGTGGAGAACAGTATGGAGTTTCCTCAAAAAACTAAAAATGGAACTCCCTTTTGACCCAGTGATCCCACTTCTAGGAATATATCCCAAGAAACTAGAAACACGAATCAGAAAGGATATATGCACCCCTATGTTTATAGCAGCACAATTCACCATAGCTAAGATTTGGAAACAGCCTAAATGCCCATCAGCAGACGAGTGGATTAAAAAATTGTGGTATATCTACACAATGGAATACTACGCTGCGGTAAAAAAGAAGGAGTTCCTACCATTTGCAACAACATGGATGGAGATGGAGAGTATTATGTTAAGTGAAATAAGCCAGGCAGAGAAAGATAAGTATCACATGATCTCACTCATTTGTGGAATATAATGAACGGCAGAAAATGATGAACAAGAACAAATCCAGACACTGAGAAACGTCAAACAGCACGTCATACCACAGGGAAGGTAGGGGAGGGTGGGGGTAAGGAGGAGAGATCAACCAAGGGACTTGTGTGCATGCATATGAGCCTAATCAATGGACACAGACAACAAGGGGGTGGGACATAAGTAGAGGGTCGGGGGTTATGGGGGAATAATTGTGTTTTTGCCTCCCTGACAAAGTTTGTGTAAGGTTACAAAAAGAAACTGACAGCCAGTTTGAAATGTAATTGCCATGGCCTAGAGCAAAGAATATCCTTACATGATATTATTCTACAATGTCATTAAAATTTTAGATATTTTACAACAGCATATTGTACAATTATCCCAAACAAACTTACAAACTAATTCTTGGAATGTTTGGCAGCAATTTAAAAAAAAAAAAAAAAAAGGACATGAAAGGATATAATCCCTTTCAGAAGGAATTAAGGTGCTGGGAAGGCATTTGAGCATTCTATATTGGCCCCTCTTGCCTTTTGTGCCAAGAGGGACCCTCTTCTCACAATCCAATTGCCCTCAGCTGTTGCCTGAGCTTTCTGTTCATGCTGAGCTTGAAGCCTCGTGGTGGCTGGTACCATGGATCTGTCTCTCGCCCAATCATGTGAGCTGGGCCCTCCCTGGAGAAGAAACCTGAGTTCCCCGAGATATGTGATCAGTGCTGAGGCCCCGCCAGCAGGCCAGGGGATCCCAAGGCAGGTACTGGGCGTAGAGGCCACGGGGGCATAGGCTAACAAGGAGACAGAACTGAACCTCACATCACCCTGCTTGGCCCTGGAGGATGACTGGTTAGCCAGAGACGGGTAAGATTCCTCAGGGAAGGAACAACCTAAGACAGGCACAGTCGCAGAGGGGCCATCAGGAGAGAACTTGGGGATCAACAGAGGTGGGGCACAGACCCTCACCCCCCGAACCTTGCAGGGGCCTGAAACCTCACCCCGTCTGAGGGCGGTCTCCTGCCCCCATGGCTGCTTTGCTTCCCACGCCCAGCTCAGATCGGGACCCAGGTAACAGACAGAGACTTGGCCGACAGCAGCTGCCCTATATCTAAATCCAGCCTAGCACCAGGAATGCTCAGGGCCTACTCAAGAATGCAAATAATCCTTTCCACTAATATTTACAGGGTAAATTAAGATTGTTGGTAGAGTATTAAATTTGACAGTAAAACAATAATCAAGTTTTCAGATTAATTTAAATAGGCTAATTGAAATAAGTGAATATTCAAGAAAATTTAATTGTACTGGACAAAAAGCTCTTCCTAATGTAGTAACTAAAATTTCTATTGGTAGTTCATCTCATGGTAAAATTTCTAAACATGCAATGAAACTAAAGCAGTCATATTTTTGTGCAAAAAATTAAAATTTAAAGTTATCAAGACTGCATTATAAAAGTTACAAAAGCCTCCATTAATCAAAAAAGGGGGGATAGAAGGGTAATATCATGTAAGGAAAAATATCCTATAAGTAAATTACATCTAGAAAACTTTTACTTTACAAAATTAGTTTTCATTTGTAATGCTAACAGCAAGACACCCATGAAAAACACACATGGTGTCTAAATAAGACAAAGGAAAATCGTTTGGGCAAAAATAAAAAGGATCCCAAATCAATTATATAGAACAGATTTCTTTATTAACTTTTGGTCGAGAATATGTTTGTATATTTTCAGAAAACAACTCTAAGACCATGTGGATTCCTGCAACAGAGAGGAATTGACAGGTCTGCTCCAACCACGAAGACAAGAGGAGAAACAGTCCAGAGATGGGAGACGCTGACGACGCCTTGCCACGCTAGCAGTCAGCAGCTGTGCGTCGCAGCAGGTTGCCTAGGACCAAACCAGAGAGGGTCGGACCTGCATTGCCACCATGTGCCCACCATCCAGATATCATTGCTGACATGTACACATAAGGAACTGTTTGACATTGAAACGGGGACTCAGAACTGTTGGACATGGAAATTGGGACTCAAACATTTTTTGTTATTATATGTTTATTTCTAGTCTGCAGAGGCAAGATTTTTTAAAGGAATGAAATGGGGAAAAAAATAGATACAGAGGCAAAGAAGCATTGAACAGACTGTCAAACTACAGCGGGAAGGCAGAGGAGGTTGCGGTTGGGGCGGCGGGGGGGGGGGGGGGGGGGGGTGGCTGTAGGAGATCAACCAAAGGACTTATACGCATGCATATAAGCATAACCAATGGATAAAAAACACTCGGGGGGGGGGGGGGGCAGGTAAAGGCATGTACTGGGGGGAAGGGGAGGCTGGGGGAAGGTCAATGGGGGAAAAAAAGGAGACATATGTACTACTATTTGTAATACTTCAAACAATTTAAAAAAATAAAAAATTTAAAAAAATTAAAAAAAATAAAAGAAAAAATAAAAAGTTTGAGGAGCCCTGATTTAATGCATAGTGTCATGTACACCTCTCCATTCTAGCACCTAGTAAACTCCCCAACTTGACAATAAGTTCTTTGGTGACAAGACAGATGTCTTTTTCTTTTTGTATCTGCTGTGTCTAATTCTTAAAACACAATAGACAATCCAAGATTTTAATTAAAAAAAGAATATGCCAATAAATGAATGAATCAGGTGTTAGATAAAAATGCATACATTCATAAATACATAAATAAATGAAAGATAGGTTGTTGCTCAACTATAGACCACTGCCAATAACAAACTTGGACTTATTCTGAGGACAGTGGGAAAATTTTTCTGCAAGTAACAATATTATCAGAGCTGATTCATGAATGAAAAGGAAGAACAGTTAAGAAACTCTTCAAGTAATCAAGATATGGGAGGGTGAACATGTAAAACTACTCAAATCAGATCAGATTTGATTCACTTAGCAGAAAAAGTACCACAGTGAGAACAAATGATTATCAAATTTTTAACAGCATCTATATACCACAGAGAATGGTTCAGAGGGTGAGAGAGAGAGAAGGAGAGTACCATTGCAAGAGAAGAAGTGAGGCTGAATAGGCAACAGTGTAGCTCTAGGCCAGTGGTCGGCAAACTCATTGGTCAACAGAGCCAAATATCAACAGTACAACGATAGAAATTTCTTTTGAGAGCCAAATTTTTTAAATTTAAACTTCTTCTAATGCCACTTCTTCAAAATAGACTCGCCCAGGCCGTGGTATTTTGTGGAAGAGCCACACACAAGGGGCCAAAGAGCCGCATGTGGCTCGTGAGCCACAGTTTGCCGACCACCACTCTAGGCAAAGATCACTCTGTTCTCTATTTTACAGGACAGCTTGTTACTTTTATCTATGCACAAAATATTGCTGATCTGTGTGACTGCTCACATTGGCTACTGGTTCAAGAAAATGATCTACACTAATAAAAGAGAAAGATGCAAATTGACCGTACCTCTGCAATGCCCACCAGCCAATCAGGAGCGAGTATGCAAATTAACCCAACAAAATGGCAGGTTAATTTGAATACGCAGGCATGGAGCAAAGACTGAAGACTGAAGACTGAAGGCTCCGCTGCGGCCCACAGCCCGGGTGCTGGAGGAAAACCGGTGCCGGCAGCCAGGGGAAGGAAGGCCTACTGCACGAATCTTCGTGCAACAGGCCTCTAGTGAAATAATAAAAGACTGTTGCTCATTTATTTTAAGGTAACACAAGTAAGCAAGAAATAGAAGGAGCCTTTGTTATTCTAGCAAACAATGGTATGGATAGAAAGCGAAATTGAAAATATAGAAGTTTAAAAAAGAGTCTGAGTTACTGCAGCATCAGGTTCCTGAGCCCTATTGCCCCAAATGAGTGCATTCCTGCCGTTGTTTTCTTTACTACACATCGAATAAAGGAAATAAATAAAATCGGTGTCAAATGAAATATTTCCTGTTTTGATTGAAGAGGGCATGAAGAATTAGAAGCTGTTTACACTAATAAACTCTAGGGACCACTTTCTGTTGTCAAATTCCAGTGGCTACTTCTGGCAAAGTGATGCATGAAGCTCTGCCTAGGTGGCAAACGCAGTCGCCTGAGCAGAAATACTGGAGTTTCCAGCGAAGGAAGGAGAAAGAAGGATGACTTGGGCCTGCTTCGATCAAAGGCCTATGATAGAACATGAAGCTTTCTCCTTAAAACAAGGAAATAAACTTAAAAAAAAATGTTTTTAATGCACGTGAATTTGGAGGCAGCTGAATTTATGTCTGATATCCTCAAAGAGTCAAGGAGTAAAACAGGGAAGTTTTCTCCTTTTACCACCTGAAAAGGCACATTGCGTGTGTTCTATTTAGCTCAAAGTGGAAACAGGATAAGTATAACTATGGGATATTTAGCCAGACTTTTCCAGCCAACGTTTGAATCTAAGCAGCTGGTGTTTAGAGGAGCAGCGAGAGGCGCACTCCTCCCCTGGGACAGCGTTCCCCCTCTCCACAGTACCCCCCCCCCTCCCGGCGGGGGGGGGCGGGGATGAGGCCACGGTCCAGCTCAGGAGGGGAATTCTCCAGGACTTGACCCCAGGGTCAATTTATCAGAGGTGCCAGAAATGCAGCCCTGTGGCTTTACAATGCCTCTGTGTGCTTTCCTCTGTGCGCTGGCTGTTGCTACATTAACCCTCTCTGAGTTTCCCTACGGGATTCATGGTAAAGCTCTCGTCCTGTTTTCGCAGGGCAAAATGGGCAGGAGAGGCAAGAAAAGCAGCGTTCATTTACTTATTCAACTAAATTGGTGCTAAAAGTGTGAGATTTGGGGACATAAAATGGCAAGCAAAATGACATGTTTAAGAAGACCCTGCTGGGGACCTTTGCGCACGTTTCCTTATACTAATAGTGTGTTCAGTTCAGAGGGGCACTCGGCCAGCCAGCCTTCTCCGTGGAGAAGACCTCTGCTTTTGTATCTGTGCAGAAAACAGGTAACGTAACAGGTCCGAGATGCTGGCCTTAGACAGGCATGCTTGTACTAGTTAAGGCTGGGCCTGGGCTGGTGGCTGGGAATTTGGACTTGGGGAATTTCCACCATTCCCTAACTGATAAGGGTGGTTTACTGTGGCTAAATTGTTGGTATAACCAATGTCGTTCACACCGAACACTGCTCTCTTTCTGGGAGTGTGGAATTTTGTTATGTGCTAAGCAGATGGTGTCTTACATTCCCCTGTCCAATAAAAACATTGGGTTTTGAGTTTCTGACGAGCTTCTCCAGTAGACATTTCATGTGTGTTTTTGTATCTGTTGCTGGAGTAATTAAGCATGTCCTGTATGTCTCCAGTGGGAGGGGACTCTTGGAAGATTCTGCTTGGCTTCCTCCAGACTTGGCCCCAGGGGCCTTTTTCCTTTGCAGATTTCGCGTGGTATCCTTTTGCTGTAATAAATCATAGCCATGAGACAACCATATGCTGAGTCCTGTGAGTTATTCTAGCTAATCACCAAACCTGGAGGTGGTCTTTGGGGACCCTCTGCTCCATCTTTACTGAACCCTATACTTAGAATCAAGACTGTCATGTAAGTTCTTATTTAGTGCCATTTTCAGGAGCTCATTCAATGGGACCTTCTGGAGGCAAAAAGACCCAGGGTGAATTCCAAAATAGAGAAAAAATAATGAAGGCAATAATGCAATTTATGCAGATCCTATTGACTCTTCCGAAGTTTCGTATATGAGGTTTTCACTATTTTTGCCTTGTGTGCCGTATTAGTTATTATTACTACAGTTAGAGTTTAGCGTGTGCTTTTTATAATGTCATTAATGTTTCTTATAACCTGAAGATGAGAAATAAAGTCCACACATCTCAACAATTATTATCAAAAATTGTATCTTGCCAGTGTTAAGTTCGCCATTATTCTCTACATCGGATTTTTTAAATACCAAGCATTAGGTTCATAGGTAAAAATACTCTACTTTGCTGAATTTATCACTAGAACACCTTTCAGAGTTATTTTCCTCATTTAAAAATGAACCTTCATTTGTCAATCTCTGCCTCTTGATTTTTAACAACAAAGACAACTTTAATGCAATTATATGCTTCTTCTAGAAGTATATACACATGTGCACATGGTACATGGTGGGGAGCATTTCGTTTTGCTTTCATTGGGTTTTCTTTAGCCTATAGACACATCTTTTTTTCCTACATCTTAATGGTTCCACTACGCCTACAAATACAGGTATGGGCCCTTTCAGGAAGCCCTGAAAGTTTCTGAGCAGGTTTCAAGTAAATAAGTGTCCTTATTTGCATTTGTTGCCTTTGGAGCTCCAAGTACTTTTGATGGCCCTCTTAGGCAAGGTACACAAATATTGACTCAAATGGATTCAAGAGTTGAATGTAAGACCTGAAACCATGAAACTCATAGAAGAAACACAGGCAGTAAGTGTCTTGTCAGTGGTCTCTGCTGTGATTTTTTTTTAATCTGATACCTAAAACAAAGGCAACAAAAGCAAAAATCAGTAAGTGGTATTACAGTAATTAAAAAGTTTCTGCACAGCAAAAGAAAACCATCAACAAAATGGAAAGGCAACCTAAAAAATGAAAGAAAACATTTTCAAATCATTTATCTAATAAGGGGTTAATATCCAAATTATAATTAAAAACTCAGACAACTTAACATAAAAAAAATCCACATGATCTCACTTATATGTGGAGTCTAATGAAAAAAATAAACTGACAAAGAAAATAGATTCAGAGACATGGAAGCATGGAACAGGCTGACAAATCTCAGAGAGAAGGGAGGAGAGGGGGGCAGGAAGAGATTAACCAAAAAACATATATGCATAACCCATGGACACAGACAATAGTGCCTTAGGCCTGGGGCAGGGGGGCAGGGTGGAGGGAGAAAGGGCAGGGTGGGGGGGAAAGGTACATCTGTAACACTTTCAAGACTAAAGATAAATTTTTAAAAATTAAAAATTGGCAGAGGACATGAATAGACATTTTTCCAGAGAAGAAATACAGATGGCCAACATGTACATGAAAAGATTCTCAGCCTTACTAATCATCAGGGAAATGCAAATCAAAGCCACCATGAGACATCACTTCATGCCCCCTCCCCAATGAAGAATCTGATAAATATGGCAGCTTAAAAATTTCTACGTTTTATTATCTCTTCGGCCTGATGTGTAGAGTTTTCCTAATTGAATTACATTGACATGTAGCTAAGTTTATGCTGAATGTATTTGGTTTTGCTTTGGTTCTATAAGTCACCATATCACTCAACTCTTAGTATATGGTGTTTTATTTTACACTAAATTAGTATAAATTACTTCATTGTGCACTGTAAGTCTATTACATATAAATTAACAAATAAAAAATTGAAAATACTCAATAAAATTCTCCATGTGACTAAAATATACGTAGGGCACTAGAAGTGTGGGTTTCTATGCTGAAGGTATTCAGACTGTGTCACACCTTGAATAATTTAAAAGCAAAACAAACAGAAAACAAAGCCAAAATGAAACAAAGTAATATAATTTGAAGTTTAGATTTTACAGAAGCCACAGTAATAGATTGGCCATCCTCAAAAAGATAAATAACAAATGCATTGTGGATGTTGAGAAAAGGGAACACTGTTGGTGGGATTGTAACTTGGTACAGCCACTAAGGAAAACAGTATGGAGTTTCCTCAAGAAATTAAAAATAGAATTACTGTATGATCCAGCAAGTCAACTTCTGAGAATAAATCCAAAGGCAGCAAAAACATTAACTTGAAAAGATATCTGGACCCCTGTGTTCATAGCAGCATTATTTACAACTAGAGGCCTGGTGCACAAAATTCGTGCATGGGGGTGGGTGTGTCCCTCAGCCTGGCCTGCACTCTCTTCAATCCAGGACCCCTCGGGGGGTGTCCTACTGCCAGTTTAGGCCAGATCCCACCGATCCCACGGGGATCGGGCCTAAACTGGCAGTCGGACATCCCTCTCGCAATCCGGGACCGCTGGCTCCTAACTGCTCACCTGCCTGCCTGATGTCCCTAACTGCTCCCCTGTCTGCCTGATCACCCCTAACTGCCTCTGCCTGTCTGCCTGATCACCATAACTGCTCTCTCCTGCCGGCCTGATCCCCCTAACTGCTCTCCCCTGCTGGCCTAATCGACCCTAATTACCTCTGCCTTGGCCCCGCCACTGTGGCTTTGTCTGGAAGGACGTCTGGAAGGTCGTCTGGAAGATGTCCAGTCTAATTAGCATATTACCCTTTTATTAGTATAGATAGCCAAGACATGGAACCAACCACAGTGTCCACTGGCAGGTAAATGGATAAAGAAATTGTGATACACACACATGCACACACACAGTGGAATATTATTTAGCTATAAAAAAGAATAAAGTCTTGCCCAGCAGTGTGGCTCAGTGATTGAGCATTGACCTATAAACTAAGAGGTCACCAGTTCAATACCCTGTCATGGCACATGCCCAGGTTGTAGGCTCAATCTCCAGTGGGGGGCATGCAGGAGGCAGCCAATCCATGTTTCTATCTCTCTATCCTTCTCTTTTTCTCCCTCTAAAATCAATAATGACATTTTAAAAAATAAAAATAAAGTCTTGCCATTTGCAACAATGTGTGTGGACTTTATGAAAGTATTAAGCTAAGTGACAGAGAAAGACAATACTGTATAATCTCATACGTGGAATCTTAGAAACAAACAAACACTGATCTCATACATACAGAGAACAGATTGGTATTTGGGGGAGCTGTGAAATGGGTTGAAGGGGGATCAAAAGATATAAATTTCAGTTATAAATGAATAAGTCATGAGGATAAAATGTGTAATATGGTGATTATAATTAATAAGACTCTATTGCATATTTGATCTTAAAAGTTTTCATCACAAGAAAAATTTTGTAATTGCATGGTGATGGATGTTAACTAGACTTACTGTGGTGCTCATTTTGCAATGTACACAAATAACACTGTATACCCGAAACTAAAAATTTTATATGTCAATTATACATCAACTTAAAAAAATTCAGAAAATGTACAAAAAAGAACACTTGAGAGTGTATTTGGGCTCAATTGAATTCCCCACCCAAATTCATCTGTTGAAGTTCTAGTACCCAATATCCCAGAATGTGATTATATTTGGAAGCAGAGTCTTAAAATAGATAATTAAGATTAAATGAGGTCATTGAGTAGGCCTCAATCTTATATGATTGGTGTCCTTATAAGAAGAGATTAGGAGATAGATACAGACAGAGCGACAACCATGTGAAGACACAGCAAGAAGGCAGACATCTGCAAGCTAAGGAGAGAGGCCTCAGAAGAAACCAAACTTGTCAACATCTTGATCCTGGATTTCTATTCCCCGGAACTGTGAGAAAATGACTTTCTGTTGTCTAAGCCACCCAGTCTGTGGTATTTTGTTATGGCAGCCCTAGCAAACTAATAAAGCGTGATAAATGTATGGCAGCACCTAGAAAAGAATATAGGAGTCAGAACCTTTTCTTTACATTTATGGAAAAGTTTTAAGCACATGTCTATGCCAAAAGAAAAGAGAGAGGACAAGCCCAGATACCCCATACAGGCTGTCTCACTGCATTATTGCATAGGTTTCTGGTTCTTGACATGCCAAGAAAGGCACCATATTAATTTGATTATGTCAATGTAGTAAGCATTTGCTCATCATGAGAAAGTGGCATTTTTAATCTTGATAAATCAATCCAATCAATACACTGACCTACTCTTGAATTGGTAGTTAGGACCTAGCAGCCTGCCGGTAAAGAAAAATTTAAATGGCCAAATCCATTTTAATAGGAGTTAAGTTGTGTAAACTAAGCAGGTCACCATTTTTTATAGTTTATGACTTTATTCAGATTGCTAATTCATTTTGTTGATTATGCAAAATAATTTTTGCTTTGATAGTTAACCAACAATATTTTAACTTTATTTTCCTTGAATTAAATCGATTTTATCTGTGCAACGGCATCTAGTTAGTTTTCATACAGGGGCCACAACAGAATCCATCCTCAATAATGCTTAGTTCAGATTGACAGTCCAAAAATAATTTGCATAAGAATAATTCAAACATTTGTAGGATATTTGGACTTTCCAGAAGTGCAATGGTGTTCACTGTGGCGTCTATAAAAATCTAAGCTTCAACTTAGATTAGGTTGTTTCATTTTGGCTTTGTTTTGCTTTTAAAGTATGCAAAGTGTGACACAACTTGAATACTTTCAGCAAAGGAACCCACGCTTCCAGTGTCCTTTGTATATTCTATTCATATGAAGAATTTTGACTATTTTCTCATTTTTATGTTAGTATATATGTAACAGCCATACAGTACACAATGAAATAATTTATATTAATTTAATGTAAAATAAAACACCACATACTAAGAGTTGAGTGCTATGGTAACTAGTAGAACCAAAGAAAAACAAATTTGACTCAACATAAATTTAGCTACATTGATATTAATTCAATTATGGAAACTCTCCATCAGGCCTAAGAGATATTATAAAGTAGAAAATAATAAGCTGCATGTTTATCAGATTCTTCATTGAGGTGGAGGGAGGTACAGAAGAAAAGGACTGGGAAAGAGAAGGAGAAATAAATTGAAAAATGCTAAATATTTTTTAACATTAATTGCTCAGCTATGTTTTATAAAATCAGCCCTAGAAGTGAAGAATAAGTGCTCTCTGCTTTACGGGGAAGGTTTTCTGCTATAGAAATCCCTAAATAGCTGATGGGCAGTTGAACATACTCAATACCGGTTTTTACAACTTCTGTCAGGAGTTTCAGATTCATATTGTCAGCACTCACTTTCTTTTTCACTGTACTCTGCTTTGAATTGGGTTTGACTGGAGGTCAGAGGCAGAAGAGTATCTTATAGAAAGGGCTCTCTGCACAAACATAAACACCATGCAGTGGAAGCACAGACAAAATTGTATTTCTTTCTATTTATAATTTTACATCCCCATCTCTTTCTCCTTCTCCCTCCCTCTCCCCCTCCCTTCCTCCCTCCCTCCCTCCCTCTCTCTGACTCAGACACACACACACACACACACACACACACACACACACACACACACACACACACGCGCGCGCGCGCGCGCGCGCGCGCGTCATTTATTCTAGCACACAGGCGTCTGTGTGTCAGCCTCCAGACCATCTGACCTCTTCTCCAATGTTGTCCTCCATTTCCCACTACAAAGAAAGCACTCTCCTGGTCTTTTTGCTTTATGCTTCGATCCCAAGTCCCACTTGTAGTTTTTTTTTCTTTTCATTCTCAGTACTCCCTCTGAACAGTCTGGCACTTTGCATCTCAAAGCTTTGTCAGATCTGAGCTCACCTCCAACCTGAAGTTGCCTGAAGCAAAAAGGCAACAGCGCCTATACTGTTTCAGCACAAGGGAACAGGGTGAACACTGCCCACAAGCAAAAAACACACAAGTTCCGGTCACAGTTGTCTCTATTTTAGTTACAAGACCACAGACAAGTCTCTCAACATCTGGGGACCTTGCTCTGCCAACAATAACTTCTGCCAAATTAACAGGGTGGTTGTAAAGATTAAAATCTATAATAATTGCTATTTCTAATATTTGTTCATCTAAAACAAATTTTCACACTTTTCTGGAAACTTCTAACTTCCCTTGGCTATGATATTTTCCCCAACAGATTTTGTATCCTTTTGAGTTTCTACTATGAGTTAATTCTAATGATTAATACCTACTTTCTGGCAATTGCTATATACAAGGTGTCCAAAAATGTATCACAATGTCTGTAGATTGTTACATTTTGAAAATGAAATGTATTTTAATAAACACTGCCTTTATAATTATTCAAAGTCTATACATTTTTGGGCAGACCCTATATTCCAATAATATTTACCAAATGAGAAATGAAGAATTAAATGATAAAGTAAATAATGTGTATGACAACAATGTTCCAACATTAAACAAACTATACACAAGCAAGGTGTTAGTTTTTTCCATTCATCCGTTAAACAATTCTAGAGAATTGCTCTGTGCCAGGCACCGTGCTAGTCAAGAACAGCAGAAGAAGCCTCTTAAAAAATGTTTTTATTGATTTTTAGAGAGAGGGGCAGGGAGAGGGATAGAAAGATAGAAGCCTCTTGTAGGGAGAAGCAGTCCTTAACACTGGAGAGCTCTTCCTGTAACGGGACAGTCAAGCATGAAGGAGAGTAAAATATCTGAGTAGTAAGAATTTCACTCTTATTTTATGAGAGGTCATGGAGTTAGAAATGCAAGAAACATTCTAAATTAATATTTAATGACTCAGTTTACCCAATGTGACATTTCTCCTCTTCCTATCTTCTTTGTTTCTTTCACTTGCCCATGGATAAGTCCACATGTTTTAATGCTTTATCTTTAAGGAATCAGATCAAATCAAGAGTACCAAATGTGTATAGAGCCCTTAATTTGTGGATGTTTATCACTTTTTTAAAATGAAAGAATTTAGCCTTAGGTCTTTCTTCAATAGTCAGTGGGCAAATAAGGTTCTTTCTCTAGAAAATGTTGAGTCTACATGAAATAGAGCCAGTTAGAGAAATAATTTATTTCCCACAAAGAGTATTTAAACTCTACTAAATACTGGGCCAGGTTCTGATGGGCATATCAAATTGATTTAAGTATCACTGTTACCCTCAAGGAGCTTAAACTTGGTAAGAGGTAAGACATGTACAAATATTCAGCCATAATAGGGGAAAACAAATAGCAGAAGGAAGGAGTTATTGATGGATTGTCAAATATTCAGAGAGAAATTGCTTGTTGTACTAGTAAATGGATCATATAGTGACAGCCTTACAAAGTGTTAAAATTGCCTCTTCACAAACTATCTTTAGTGGAAAATCAGTTATGTCCTAGTTATTACCCAAGCTTTGCCACTTCGGTTCAGCATATGATTTCAGAGATTTTTGTGTAGTAACAATGACTCATCTTGTATTTCATGTTTTCTGGAATCGCTGTTTGCATCTCTAAAGACAGTCTACACAGGCTGGTTTTCAATGCAATAGTAATGTTGCATGTACATAGAAATGTTCTCATTTACCTGTCTTTGTTATTCTTATACTAGTACTTTGAAAGCAGTTTGCAGCTGAGCCATTTGTTCCTCTCACCATGTGAGATGGGCTTATAGCTCACATATGGCAGAGGCATAATAGCTACACAGGTTTTATTTTAGCCTGGAGGATCATAGATCTGCCCCCTGGGATTAATGCCGTCATTTCAAACCCCAAGTGAAGAAAAATGTGTATTGTCAGGCTTGCTTTATCATTCTTTCACATGAAAGTTTAATCAACTTGACATTTACAGTAATGAGTGTCTTGGTGACAGCATTTATGGAGCATACAGCAATCTCTATCCAAAAGTAAATATGAAAATGTGGAATGAAGACGGGTGGTTGAGTGTCAAATCACGACTCCAAGTCTAAAAACAGTCTTCAAGTGCTGAGGGATAACTGAACCCATCTCATGCTCTAGAGGTTATGCTTCTTCCTTAACAATGTTTATAAGTTTTATGGGGAAACAAAAGGATTCTTCAGTCAACTAAGTCAAACACAGAAAAAAATGTTCAGAACTTCTTAGAACTTTTAGTATATGAATATGCTATTTCAATATTCAAAAGAGATACATTATGCTGTTTTCCAGAAATTTATAAGCATAGAAACTTATTCTTTCAGGGGATATTCTTTTAGGACAGGTGTTCTATGGAAGGTATTTTACCATCAAAGAAGTTAGCTTCACCTGGGGTCATTTATCTTGCCATTTTCACAATGAAAATTATTGTTGTCATTTTTAACTCTTTTCCCCTTTCTCTACTTTTCTCAGAGGTTCCTGGAGTTGCTTTAAAGCTTCATTATTAAAAGTCTCCATTCAGAAATTAATAGTCAAAATCCAGGTAAGTTCCCATTTTACAGAATTCCCATGTACCAATATAGCTACACTAAGTGGGTTTATGTTATAGTGGTCATACCAGAGATTTTCAACCTTTTTCATCTCATGGCACACATAAACTAATCACCAAAATTCTGCGGCAAACCAAAAGAAATTTTTTTTGCCTGAGGAAAAAAATAGGTATAATTTTCATTCACTTACACCAGGTGGCTATTGTTGTGTTGACTGATGTCATTATTTTTATTTGACAATCTAAGGGAAAAGAGATCAGTGCCCCTGACTAAATAGTCAGGTATTGCATGCCTTATAAATTCTTGCAGCACTCCAGCTGAAAATTGCTGGGTTATACTTTGGTTATGAGATCATAAAGGATATTGTTTACAGTTTAATAAATTTATTGGAACTGTGTGATTACACTTACATGAGGTCATTAGAATAGTCAAAGTCATAGGGACAGAAAGTAGAATGATGGTAGCCAGGGACTGAGAGAGGTGGGAAGGAGAGGTGTTTAGTGGAGTTGTTACAGAGTTTCAGTTTTGCAAGATGAGAAAGTTCTGGAGGTTGGTTGCACACTAATGTGAATATTCTTAACACTATTGAACTATGCATTTAAAAATGGTTAAGACATAAAGGAATTAGCTCAAGAACATATATGCAACCCCCATGGACATGGACAACAGTTTGGTGAAGGCCAAGGGAGGGTGCAGATGGAGATGAGCAAATGGGGTGGGGGAAAGAGGTGAGGGGGACACCTACAATTAGGTCAACATTGAATTTTCTTAATAAAAAATTAATGTTATATGTATTTTACCACAGTTTCAAGAATGTGATTTTCCATATAGTACTATATTAAATCTCACAAAATGTAAAGGCAAGTAATAAAATTGTTTGAATATTTAAACTTATTTATTTCTCTTTATGATGAAAAAAAAAACTGGTAGAGAAAAAAATCTAGTTCACTAGAATGGAAATCTATAGATTTTAAATAGTATCCTTAATCAAAGTAGCAACTAACAGTGCAAATATTTGATGTTCTGGTCAAACTTTTAAAATGTATATGGATCTTAAAAGTCACTTTAAAAATTCAAATTATTTCCCCATATATACATATACAAGTTCTTATTGATCATATTTTCCATCTAATATACTGATTGTATATTTCTAAATCAACTTTCATTATCTAAAGACACTTATCCCTAAATATTAACTTTTGGCATTCCAAACTGATATCATCATTACTATTATAATTTCCTATAGGTTTCTGGCTAGATTCATAGAAATATTTGTCATCTTTTAGGATGAAGATATGCCCTGAAATGGGGAAAATATGTTTCCGTACTTCTTTCTTCCCTAGCTCTGTTTAGGCACCACAAGGCTTTCCCCTTCTATATTTTTACTTATTAAAAATACAATTCCTGCCCAGCTGGTGTGGCCCAGTGGTTGAGCATCGACCCATGAACCAGGAGGTCATGTTTTGCTTCCCAGTCAGGGCACATGCCTGGGTTGTGAGCTTGATCCTCAGTGGGGGGAGGTGTGCAGAAGGCAGCTGATGAATGATTCTCTCTCATCATTGATGTTTCTATCTGTCTCTCCCCCTCTCCCTTACTTTCTGAAATCAATAAAAATGTTTTTTTTAATACCATTCCTTTGGGAATATGAGGACATATGCACTTAATAATCATGTGGATCAGAATTAGAAAATAATTATGTGTAACCGCACAAAACACATTTTCACATCTGGAGTGTTTGCAGCTCTGGGCAGGTGGCCCTGGCAAATAGATATGAGTTTTCCAATTAATTAATGATAACAGAAACATTAATATTCCTGCCACACAACCAAATCCACCCTGTATAAAATAAGACTATATTCAGTGTGTATAAAAGGAGTGGTAAATGCCCTCAGTGAGGTGGTAATTGAAGAGGGAGTTGTAGGAATTGTAGGGGAAGAAAACTGCAGGCAGTATCTGCCATTTGTCTTCCTTACAGCCCCAAAATAGAGTTTTAGAAGCTATTTGTGTGATTAAAGGAGGAGCCTGGGGAACTGTTACAGGGTCAGCATTTCAGGGAAAAGGTGAGACTGGGAGGCAGGTGACTAAAGAAGATGAGCCCAGACAACAGAAAGGCCCAATTTTGTTCCCTGGAGAGAACAAAAATGTCTTTCTTCAGGATCAAAATGACTTTTATGAGCGCCAAGGTAATTAGAAATTCCTATAGCGTTAAAAAGGATAGATGATCAATGTGTAGGTTTCACCTAATTCACACTTTCTTATGTAAATCTGGAGGACTTGGCTATGAAGGCTGGTGGGGGAAGCGGCCTGGAGATGTGCCTCGGGAGACAGAATGCCCCTGCGTTCCCACCTATTATCTCACCCAGGAATCTTCAGGACACCTATGGAAAGAGAGGGTCCCTGTGGGTGAGAATTGTACCTGCGAAGAATGGGGAGAGGGAGCAATGATGCCAACCCTGTCCCTCCCCTCCCCCCAATTTCTAAAAATGCAGACAGTATCATACATAGACTTCATCCGGAAAATGAAAAGAGGGAGTCCATGAAAAAAGGCAGGAAAAGGTGACCAGCCCCATTTGCAGGCTAGGACAATTATTATGAGAGCTTTTAGAGATTCTTAAAGCTTTCAACACTTCAATACCCATTGCTTTTATTGCCTTCTCTGTTTCATAAAGTATTTAGTAGCAAAACCCTAAAATAAAAAAGGTGTGTGATTCTGCATCAAAGAAAAGCCAGAAAGCTAAGGAGGTTGTATCCTAATTACATACACAGTCGAGAGTGAGAACAGCTAGAGAGAAGGGAGAGAGTCACACACATCCCTGAGATTTGGGATTAATGAGAAGCCCTGCCTGGAAAGGCCCACATGGAACAGAACAGTGAGCCCAGGAGTTTACCCAAGAGAGACCCAGAATAGACAGGCTCTGACTGTCAAAACGACTGATTCTAACTTACATCTTTATTATTTTTTCAGTTGAACTGTAAAGATGAGACTAACTTAATCAATTCTATTAGCTACCCAGATGTTACAGTATAAATTGTTACGCTAAACTGTGAGGCGAAAAAGAAAAATCATGTTTTAAAGATTTTTTACTTAACCTTAAGTAAAAAATGGGAAATCCTAAGTGTAGTTACTAAATGGCTTACACTTTTTTCTCTAACAGTGAATCATCTAAATTAAGAGTTGTGCCTAGAGCAATTTAAAAATATAGCCTATTTAATTCTAGAAAACACCATAAAATGTGTCACATTGGCTCATAATTTCACAGAACCCAGCATGCATTCTTTTCTCCCATGTACCCCTTTTGCATATCAGAATTAACACAAGGTTAAATGTCATCATTATCTTCTTCTATTTATAGTTAAATTTTGTTCTGCTTCATGGCTTCCTGCCAAGTCATCTTTTTATACGGTATTAGTTCACACATTGTGTTGTTTGAAGGGTCTGCCTTCACGGGAACACATCCCATTCCCTCTTGCTGCAGGTTCAGGACATTTTCTGCACCAACTCCCAAACCTGGAGTGACTCTGGAAGTGACTGGCAAACCTTTCCATGCACAAAAATCACGGGGGGATCTTATTAAAATGCTGACTCCCACTTTTACATTTTAAAACTAGCTTCCCAATGGTTCAATTGCAGATGATCCCTGGATCCTGCTTTAACAAACACTGCTTTATTTTTCCCTGCCCCACCTCCCTGACCGATCCAATCTATATTGGCTTCTTCAGACTCTAGAGTGGTATGTTGACCTCTGATTTAGCCCTGAATAGTTTACCTGCCTGCCTTGTTGCTTATTTCATATGTTTGTAGTTACATGATTGGCCAATCCTGGCAGGAACTCAAAGTCTTAAATGATGGTATAAGTAATGGATAATTAACATCCTATATAATAAAAGCCTAATATGCTAAATGTCCAACCATTCGTTTGACCATTCAACCAGTCGCCATGGTGTGCACTGACCACCAAGGGGCAGATGCTCCCACTGGTAGGTTAGCTTGCTGTTGGGGTCTGGCAGATCGGGACTGGGCGAGACAGCTCCAATCGTGCACCAGTGGGGTCCCTTGGCCTGGCCTGTGGGGATTGGGCTGAAACCACCCTCCTGAAATCCCCCTAGGGGTCCTGGATTGTGAGAGGGCGCAGGCCAGGCCAAAGGGACCCCACTGGTGCCCAAATTCGTGCACTGGGCCTCTTGTTAAATAATACTGGCATGCACTGTCCAGAGAGACTTTTATGACAAAGGATGGAGCTTTGAGGATAACTGGAGAAAGAGGCCCTGGGAGAAAGCAGAGGCATGAATGAAGGAAGCACTGTCACACAGGCAGTGTTGCAGCCTCCTCCCTCCTTGGTGCGGCTGAGCAAGTGGAAACATGGAGGCAGTGCATGAGCAGCATGGAGCCCCTCAGAGCTGGTGTCCCCGGGCTGGCTCAGTCCTCCCTTGCTCAACTACCTGTGGGGGTCCTTTCTCTAGATGGTAGTGTACCCAGCTAGAAAAGTATGTTTTATTACATGGTCCCTTCTGATGCCTTCAGAGTCTGGGAATTTACTAATCTGGGAAAGGTACCAGAAAGATCCGTGTTACACAAAGGAGGTGCAGATGCTCCTTGATAAACCCATGGTAAGCTGAAAGTGCACTAAACACACCTAGCCACTGAATAGCGTCGCTTAGCCTAGCCCCGTGGTTGGCAAACTGCGGCTCACAAGCCACATGTGGCTCTTTGGCCCCTTGAGTGTGGCTCTTCCACAAAATACCACGGCCTGGGAGAGCCTATTTTGAAGAATTGGCGTTAGAAGAAGTTTAAGTTTAAAAATTAGGCTCTCAAAAGAAATTTCAATCGTTGTACTGTTGATATTTGGCTCTGTTGACTAATGAGTTTGCCGACCACTGGCCTAGCCTACCTTAAACAAGCTCAGGACACTTACATTGGCCCACAGTTGTGCAAAAACCATCTTGCTGCTGCTCCCAGCACCATGAGAAAGTATCATACCACAAATCACTATCCCAGAAAAGGATCAAAATTCAAAGAATGGTTTCTGCTGAATGCATACTGTTTTCACATCCTTATAAGATAAAGAAAAATCTTAAGTCAAAACGTCGTTAAGTCGGAGACCATCTTTTCTGACTGTGAAGGTTATCAGTATCTTTGTTCTCAGCTTTCTTTTCCTAATTTCAAATTATTTTCTCATTTAGAAAGTCTAAATAGTTTCTCCACTGTTGTAAATCCCTTGTAAATTAGAGGCAATGCCATTTGATGTTCTATATAATTATTTGGAGACTTTTAGCACACTGATATTCCTTTCTTTCACTTGTGAAATGTGTCTTCTTTGAAGATTTTACATCTAAGAATCTTCCTGTGATATTCTGTACATCATACTGTAGACACATTATACAAGTCCCTGGGCTCCTTCCAGCCTTAAAAGAATATGTATAGTTTTATAACCAAGGTTTTTGTAAGTTGATTACTATTGTTAGTCTAGTTGATATAAAGGCATTAAGTTAGTTACCTTTAGTTTTACAAAAGAAATTATAAATAAGAAGATTACATTTCAATTTTGTTTGATGTTAAATACTACTTTTTATTAAGGTAATATATTAACTTTTAAACATCTCTAAGGAAAACCATTCATCTCAATTCCCTCCATTTACCACAGAAGTTTTTATTCATGCATGTTGTTGAGATGAATATTGTCACAAAATTACACTTACAGTATAATTCCATTTTGTAATATTTTTTACTTACTAATATATCATAAACATTGTCTCACAATCATCGTTTTTAATGGTTGCATAATGTTTCATTGGGTTTGTATGATTTCCCTTCTTTTGAATATTTAGATTTGTAACTGTTTTTTAATTTTTAATACTGCTATGATCATGTTCGAAAGATAAGAACAGTTCAGGGGTTTCTGATAAAAATTATCATTTTGCTTTCGAAAATGGGTTGTATACATTTATATTTCCTCCCTCAGTATAAATGCACTAGTTAAAACAATTATACCCTTGGCAGTTATTCATGCTTTAAAAGATTGTGGTCAAATAAATAACATTTATTTTTTTTTAACCATTTAAGTGTATAAGTCAATAGTTTTGAACACATTCACAGTATTGTACAGCCATCACCATTATTTACTCCAGACTTTTTCATCATCCCACACAGAAACTCTGTACCCACTAGATAATAATTTCTCATTCCTCCTTCTCCTCAACCCCTGATAACCTCTATTCTACTTTGTCTCTATGAAACCTATTCTAGGTACCTCATATAACTGGAATCATACAAATTTTTTTTTGTATTTTGCTTCTTTCACTTAGCAAAATGTTTTCAAGTTTCATCCACATTATAGAATGTATCAGAATTTCATTCCTTTTCAAGGTTGAATAATATTCCATCTTATTTATGTACCACTAGAGGCCCGGTGCATGAAAATTCATGCATTGGAGGCGGGGTGCCTCAGCCGGGCCTGCCCCCTCTCACAGTCCGGGAGCCCTCAGGGGCGGGAGGCGACCCGGTGATCAGGGGAAGACGATGGCCCATCACACCTCTGCTACTGCCACTGCTGGCAGCGCAAGCCTCAAACAGCCCTGGGCAGCTGTGCAGCCACCATCCGAGGCTTGCCTGTGCTTCGGGCCAGCCCTGGGTAGCTGGGCAGCCACCATCCGAGGCTTGCCTGTGCTTCGGGCCAGCCCTGGGCAGCTGTGCAGCCACCATCTGAGGCTTGCCTGTGCCTCGGGCCAGCCCTGGGAGGCTGGGGGGCTGAGGGAACTGGGGAACTCTGGAGGCAGGCGTGCAGGCCTTATGCCTGCCACCCTGTTGGAGCTGAGGGAACTGGGCGCCACCATCTTTGAGGGTGTGGCAGTCAATTAGCATATCCCCTCCTTATTGGCTGTGGGCACCGCCATCTTTGCAATGGCATGAGGGTCAATTAGCATATTCCCTCTTTATTAGATAGGACAGTGGTCGGCAAACTGCAGCTCGTGAGCCACATGCGGCTCTTTGGCCCCTTGAGTATTTTAGCAAAGGTCAGCTTAGGAGTACCCTAATTAAGTTAATAACAATGTACCTACCTATATAGTTTAAGTTTAAAAAATTTGGCTCTCAAAAGAAATTTCAAGCATTGTACTGTTGATATTTGGCTCTGCTGACTAATGAGTTTGCCGACCACTGAGATAGGATACTTTGTGTGGTATATAAATGTCAATGGACAATTGGGTTGCTTTGACCTTTGCTATTGTGAATAATGCTATGAATGCTGGTGTACAGTATTTGAGTCTATTTTCAATTCCTTTGACTATACACTAAGAAGTAAATTTGCTGGATCATATGGCAATTTTTGCTTAATTTTTGAGGGATACTATTCTTTTAATGGTTAAAAAAATCTTTGTTTGCTTTCCTTATATAATTTTTAATAAAATTTGAATAGTTTTACCTCTATTGTTTTATATTGCATCTTCTATGTGTTATTAGCTCACATCCCCTGCCTATTTGAGTTTTTTCTTGATGTTTTTATAAAAATCTGAATACACCCCATGGTGGACACCTGTTCCTTTTACCTGCTGAGACTATTTTCCCTTTCTTACCTGGATTTTAAAAAATTAAGTTAGCTAGAGTTGGTTTCTATTGTTTATAATCAGACTTGATAGAATTATCTAGATTATATAACTCCTAGTCAGATTTTATGTAAAATGTTTCCCAGTTTATTGACTCCCTTTTAATTTTAGTTTGAAATTTTCTAAATATTGGAAAAAATAATAAATTTTATAGAATTAAAGCTCTAAATATTTTAAATGACTTTTTAATTCCTTCAAAGCTAATAAATTATCTTTTCTTCACCAGGTAATAATTACTCTTCACTTTCAATTTTGATTATATGTTCCAATTTATGCCAATTTTCCATCATTCCTAAATATGTTAATTTTTCATATTTTCAAGTAGCAAACTATGTTAGATTAATATATATTTATGTAACTACAACTCTCTAGGCCTTGGAAAGTATTTGATTTTAGGGTATAATAGATACTTTCCACTTGTGTGGGAACCGTTCCAAATCTCCAAAGGATAATGATATTCTACAAATATTATATGTTAGGAAGGAAGGAATTTGTGGAAGCATGTGCACAACTATTCTTTGTTTCTCTTCCTAGTCTCATTTCTTCTTTTTTTCTCTCTAGTGCAGCAAGAATGAGAATCACATACCAGAGTGTTTCTAACTTCTAGGAGGGAAGCAAAGTCCTGTGCTGGGAAAAGTGCCCAAGTCAGGAGTGAGGGCTGAACAGGAGAATGTGAAATGAGAAAGCATTAACTTGGATAAGGACAAAAAAGTATTGGAGGCTCACTCTTGGCTTCATGAGAAGGGGTCTAACCTGAGAGCTTAAAGCAGAGTTGTAAACATAGTAATAACCATAGTGTAAAACTTTCTCATTACCTCAGATTTTACACAGAAGCTGAGTGTCTGCAGCAGGTAACCGCAGAGCTGCTCTGCTGAAACCCAGAGCATCTGATCCCTTCTTACCCTGCAGCGATCCCCGCGGTTCCCTTGGGACTCCAGGATTCTGCAGGACACGATTTGAAGCCAACTGGTTTACAGGAAAAGAGGCATCATGCATCACACATCATCACAGTTGGTGCCCAGGAGAGAATGGCTGACAGCTTAAATAACACTTCTCTCTGGAGGCATTTTGATTGGAACAGGGATCAAAGGGACTAAGCCTTGATAGAAGAATTTCATAAATCAGAGTGAGTGAAAAAACTGGCGGGGGATGGAGGTGGGAGCAGGCATAGAACCAATTCATTTGCCCTAAAATCATGTTATGTGTCCTGTCACCCACTTCCTGGATGAAGTGCTGGCCACAGACAATTTATGGTGAGTCATTATCATCACAAGACACTTGACACTTTTCTAGAAGCCTTCAGTACATTCTTCCACAAATTAATCCTAATCCTACCAAATAGGCCACCTCATGTATAGACTTAAGAATAAATATGCATTTGAAATGATTCCCACAAAAGACTGGGAGGTAACATTTGAATACACTTTTGACAAATTAGAAAGAAGAATTTAAGATTTTCTCCAAATTAATCAAACCAGGTTAACATATTTAAAACGAAAATGGCAAGTAGTGATTATTAAGTGCCTGAGAGCCTGACAGAGGGTTTTGTTTGTAGACTCAGCCAAAGAACTGAATGTTCCATTATGTCACCAAGAACAAAATGTCATCTGGTGAAATTAATGGCTGATAAATTTAGAGCAAGGCGAGGAAACTATTATTTCGTACCACATTTAGCCAACCTGTGAAATCCACTGCCACGGGAGGTTATGGAGTTGAGCACCGCCATTGGATTTAAAGCAGAATAAATGACTTGATAACTAATAAATGCCAGGGCCAGCTCTTCATGCTAAAATAAAAGGGGTAATCAAAGTACGTATTTGAGCGTACAGGCCAATTGCTGCAGGGATCAGAAGCAGGGACCTTCCTCCTGTAAACAGTGACATGAAATTAGCTGTACAGAAAACAGAAAGCGTTTTACCCCTTGCTGGGACTAGGTATTGCCCCTGTAAAAACAGAGTTAGTTCTACATGCTGGCCCAGGAGAAGGGCTGCTGTGGAATTACGTACGTAAGATGGTCAGAGAAGTGCCTCTACTGAGCTTTCCCCCACCCCCACCCCCACCCCCACCCCCACCCCCTCCCCCGGGAGCTATGCAGGACCAACAACCAAACAAACACAGTCAAGACTGTGCTCTTGCCACCCTCAGTTACCTACTCCACCAGTCTCCTGCTGACTAAAATAAAGGTTGGGTTTCCCCTTCTCCACCAGCAGAGCACCTGCTTCCTGTAGTCCATTCTGTGCTCTTATCTTCAACAAATGAAGGTTCTCTATTTCTGAGTGTTTGTTTACAGCTCCTAAGCATTTTTCCCATCCTGATTGTCTGGATCATAAAGAAATCTGAAGGATCCCTAAACACATTCCTTTTACATTGGTGTTAAAAGTCAAAAGTCAAAAAAATCTAGATAGGTAATGTAACACCAGGTTGGTAATGTGTACAGCACTCCAAGTATAAGAATAACTTCCAAAAATAGAATCAACATTTATTTTTACTAAATTAGAAGTGCATTGCAAAATCTAAACAGATATTTTACATTACAGATTACATTTAAAATAAAAAGATTAATTTACAAATTTCTAATTCCAATTTCTTTGATTTAGAATTGGAAAACTAACATCTTTTTTTCTGCAAAAGATGTATTAGGTCTTGTATTTCTCTTTGAAAATGGACAGTCTAAAATTTGGCCTTAAATCCCTTAATTGGGAACAATATTTAGTTTTATTCCATTCCATAATGGAGAACAGATGTACCCAAATGTAGTTACTTCCAAACATAGTTTGGTTTTATATTTAGAGTAACTACTCTCCAGACATTTGAAGCAATCTAATTTTCTAACACCATCATATTTAGCTCTCAGTATCATATACTGCTCTATGATTTTATTTGACAGCCATTCGCTCTAATATTCACTATATTAATTGTGAGAGACAATGTGAACAACATTAGTTTATTCTAATAAATTTAAGTAGAGAACCATGTTTGGAATTGGATCCCCAACTCTGCAATTGGGGAATTCCTATAATTTTTAATTCTGAAAATGATTTCAAAGTATGGGAGATTATTCCTTGCCCAAGAAACAATTTGCCTAAGAATATACTAATCAAAACACATGTTTTAAAATTATTTGTAAGCTCCTTTACATCTGTATTAATAGGTCGCTACTTTTCATGATAGCACTTCTTTATTTGAGCTCAAAATAGAACTCCATTGAAATTTCCATTATTTTTCTCAGTTTATTCCATCACACAATGGGTAGTATGGTTTGCTCATAACAATGTCTTAAGTTGTATTCTTTTGACAAAGACACGCCTTGTATATTAAACATGTAAGAGTAGTCTCTAATTCAACAAAAGAACTCTGTTCTCTTCTACTTTTCTTGAGTTATATTGCCCTCTCAGTCTGTATCTTATTTTTCACTTTTGCTAGAGACATGGAGATACAAAACATTTCTTACCTCCAGAAAAACAACTAGCATGAAAAAATTATAACGGACACTTACTTTGTGTCAGGCTTATAAAATAAGATGGGACTCCAATAAATTGGAGAGAGCATGCCAGTCTAAAGAGAATGGCAACTATACAGCCAATTGCCACCTTACAATACTGAGACCCAGTGTTGCCAAAACATCTGGCTATTTCTAGAAAGGCCAAATGCCTAGATTTTTGTCTCAAGTTTTATATGTAGCTAATTAAATTTTTAAAAATATAATGTATACCACTACACACTTATTTGAAGGACTATAATTCAAAAGATAAGTAATAAATAATGGTGAGGATGTGGAGAAACTGGAACCCTTATAACTTTGCTGGCTGGAATGTATAACAGTACAGCTACTTTGAAAAACAATTTGGCAGTTTCTTGAAAAGTGAAATATAAACTTTACATACAACCTGCTAATCCTACTCCTAGGAATTTATCCAAGAATAATGAAAACGTTTGTCTACACAGAGGCATTTTTGTAAAGTTTATATCAGCATCTATACTAATAAAAGGGTAATATGCAAATTGGTCATGACACCCTCACAGTAACAACCGAACAGCAGGCTGCATGGGGCGGCAGGGGGTTAGTGAGGGACAACCAAATGACTGACCAACAGGCTGCATGGGGCAACCAGGCCAGCAGGGGAGTTAGTGAGGGATGACCAAAATGACTCACCAGCAGGCTCTGTGGGGCAACCAGGCTGGCAGGGGTTTAGTGAGGGACGACCAAACAACTGAACAGCAGGCTGCATGGGGCAACCAGGCTGGCAGTGGGGGCAGTTGGGGGCAACCAGGCCAGTGCGGGGGGGGGGGGGAAGTTGGGGGCAACCAGGCCAGCAGGGGGGCACTAAGGGGCGACCAGGCTGGCGGGGAGGCAGTTAGGGGTGACCAGGCTGGCAGGGGGGGAAATTGGAGGCTACCAGGCCAGCAGGGGGGAAGTTAGGGGTGATCAGGCTGGCAGGCAGAGGTGGTTAGGGGTGATCAGGCTGGCAGGGGGAGGGGGCAGTTAGGGGTGATCAGGCAGACAGGCAGGTGAGCAGTTAGGAGCCAGCAGTCCCAGATTGTGAGAGGGATGTCTGACTGCCAGTTTTGGCCCCATCCCAGGGATCGTGCCAAAACCGGCAGTTGGACATCCCCCCAGCAGTCCCGGATTGGAGAGGGTGCAGGCTGGGCTGAGGGGACTCCCTCCCCTGTGCACGAATTTTGTGCACCGGGCCTCTAGTTATTAATAATAGCCCAAACTACAGTAGAAACAACTCAAACGTCCGGCAATTGGAGGATTAATAAACAAAGTGTAGTATATCTATATAATGTATTGGAATATTAGTCAAGCATAAAAAGGACACCTACCATTATACACTATAACTTTAACTTATAATGATTTGCATTTCATTCAAGAGCCTGATGCAAAAGACTACATATTTTATGCCTGCTTTTATATGAAATGTCCTGAATAGGAAGATCTATACATACAGAAAGTGGATCAATAATTGCCTAGGGCTTCAGAAAGTGGCTGAGCTGGAGAAACATGAGGAATGACTGATAATGGGTAGGGGATTTCTTTGGGGAATGATAAAAACTTTCTAAAATTGATTATAGTGATCACTGAACAACACTGTGAATATACTAAAAGCCATTGAACTATACACATTAAATGGATGAATTGTATAGTAAATCTATCATAATAAAGTATATTTAAGAGAAAATGATATGAAAATTTGTAGGACAGGAAACAAACAAGAGGAGCCAGAAAAGAGTGGAAAAGAGAGCAGGAGTGAGACAAGTAACCTAGGTATTATATATTGTAGCCTTGTGAGCAAAGGCAAAGTCCAGGATTGGTGGAATGAATAGCTGAGGGGTTCACCCCTCTGTCTACCCAGAGTTAAATGCTTGATGAATATTAGAAGATAATGCTTGATAGCATCATTAAGGAGAAGGAGCAGCATCAACATTGATGTGAGTGGGATCTCAGTGTAGATTTAACTTGATTTAAGGGAATCCTATCTAATAAAGAGGGAATATGCTAATTGACACTCACACTGTCGCAAAGATGACAGCGCCCACAACCAATAAGGAGGGAATATGCTAATTGACTGCCCCGCCCTCAAAGATGGTGGTGCCCAAAGCCAATAAAGAGGGAATATGCTAATTTACTGCCCCACCCTCAAATATGGCAGCACCCACAGCCAATAAAGAGGGAATATGCTAATTTACTGCCCCACCCTCAAAGATGGTGGCACCCACAGCCACAAGATGGCAGCACCCAGTCTCCTCAGCCCCGCCAAGGCGGCAGGCACACCCTGCCACTCCGTGCGCCTGCCTCCAGAGTCCCCCAGTCCCCTCGGCCCCCCAGCTGCCCAGGGCCGCCCAAGGCTCAGGTAACCAGGGCCGGACAAGGCTTGCGCTGCCGGCAGTGGCAGCAGTAGAGGTGTGATGGGGCATCACCTTCCCCTGATCACCAGGTCACCTCCCGCCCCTGAGGGCTCCTGGACTGTGAGAGGGGGCAGGCTGGGCTGAGGGACTCCCCTCCAGTGCATGAATTTTCATGCAAAGGCCTCTAGTACTGAAATAACATAGGCTGAAGAGGGATTGTCTCATTGATATGCATTTGCTTCCTCCTCCTTTGTGTACTAGCCATGGAGTTGGTGGAGACTGATCCCCAAAGACAAGCCCTGATTAGTCTTAGCCAATTGGAGTGAACCCTATCTCCTTGGTTAAGTACAGACCTATCCCCCATAAAATGTTGGGCTTTTTACTATATTAGTCCTTGATAAGTCATACCATTTTCAGACAACTCCTTTTTCCTACATTAGGCTTTTCCTTTTTACCCTAAAACACACTAAGCAAATAACAGAAGCAATAGTAGAAGTAATAATAAAAATTATTTTAGAAATAAAAATAAAATATTTTTGTGCTTATGATTGCAGGCAAAGACATGCTCATCAATTTATGCAACACAACATTTTTGTAGTCAGACAATATCATATGGATCCAATTTGAATTGCATGCAATGTTTAGATAAACCCAAAACAATTGACTTTCCTTATGTATGCCAAATGAGAGGGATAAAGAATTTGCAGCTTCAACAACTCTTTTTGTGAACATATACTGGTACTATTACCATATGTTTCAGAGCATTATTTTGCTCAGCTCTTTATCCTAAAAGTGGTTTTCTATGATAAAATTTTTACTTTTAAATGAGTTGAAGTGCAAGATGAAGAGTCCCAAAATGTTAGTAATTGATGAAGATTATGGTACTGAAAGGAAAAGAATAAATAAACAAACCCTTATTATATCCTAACTAGAGGGCCGGTGCACAAAATTTGTGCACTGGGCGGGTGTCCCTTAGCCCAGCCTGCACCCTCTCCAATCTGGGACCCCTCTCACAATCCGAGACTGCTGGCTCACCTGCCTGCCAGCCTGATCACCCCCTAACCATTCCCCTGCCAGCCTGATTGACACCTAACTGCTCCCCTGCTGGCCCAGTAACCCCCAACTGCCCTCCCCTGCTGGCCCAGTAACCCCCAACTGCCCTCCCCTGCTGGCCCAGTAACCCCCAACTGCCCTCCCCTGTTGGCCCAGTCGCCCCCAACTGCCTTCCCCTGCAGGCTCAGTCCCCCCCAACTGCCCTCCTCTGCTGGCCTGGTCCCCCCAACTGCCCTCCCCTGCCAGCCCAGTCGCCCACAACTGCCCTCCCCTGCCGGCCATATTGTGGCAGCCATCTTTGACCACATGGGGGCAGCCATCTTGTGCAAGGGCATGAGGGTCAATTTGCATATTACCTCTTAATTACATAGGATTTATGAATAAACTTGCATTTTTACTTTTAAATTATTGAATGTTTAAAAGTTATGTAAACTTATTTGCATTTTTCAATTACTATCCTATCTAATAAGAGAGTAATATGCAAATTAACCATCACTCTGCTACACCCATGCCCGTGCCCACCAGCCAATGCCCACCAGCCAATCAGGAATGAGTATGCAAATTAACCCAACCAAGATGGCTGTGGCCACGGAGCGAGCAGGAGGCTTGGGTTTCCCCGGCAATGGAGAAAGCCAAGCTTTCCGCACACCCTGACAGGCCCAGGCCTCTACTCAAGGCTACAAAGTTTCAATTATAGAAGATAAATAAATCCCAGCAAAAATGGCAGCAGCCACAGAGCTGGAGAGAGCAGGAGGCTTAGGTTGCCCCTGGCGATGGAGGAAGCCAAGCTCCCGCAGCCCTGGCCTGCCTTGGCCTTCGCTACAAAGTTTCAATTATAGGAGATATATAAATCCCAACAAAAATGGCTGTGGCCACGGAGCAAGCAGAAGGCTTGGCTCCACTCCAGGCTAAAAAGTTTCAATTATAGAAGATAAATAAACCCCAGATACCAGGGCCTACACTTGGGTCACCGGGGGGCGTGGTCAGCCTGCAACCTACCACAGGCCCCTCGCTCAGGCCGCCTCACGCCCCAAGGGAACCCCCACCCTGATCTGGGACACCCTTCAGGGCAAACCAGCTGGCCCCCACCCAGGCATCAGGCCTCTATCCTATCTAATAAAAGAGTAATATGCAAATTGACCATCACTCCAACACACAAGATGGCTTCCCCCATGTGGTCAAAGATGGCTGCCCCATGTGGACACAAGATGGCCAGCAGGGGAGGGCAGTTGGGAGGGACCAGGCCTGAAAGGGAGGGCAGTTGTGGGTGATCAGGCCAGCAGGGGAGGGCAGTTGGGAGGGACCAATCCTGCAAGGGAGGGCAGTTAGGGGTGACCGGGCCTGCAGGGAAGGGCAGTTAGGGGTGACCAGGCTGGCAGGGGAGCAGTTAGGCATCAATCAGGCTAGCAGGGGAGTGGTTAGGGGGTGATCAGGCTGGCAGGCAGAAGCAGTTAGGGGCAATCAGGAAGGCAGGCAGGCGAGCAGTCGGGAGCTAGCAGTCGTAGATTGTGAGAGGGATGTCCTACTGACCATTTAGGTAGGATCGGGGGGTCCCAGATTGGAGAGGGTGCAGGCTGGGCTGAGGGGCACACACCTCCGTGCATGAATTTCGTGCACCAGGCCTCTAGTATAAAATAATCAGAAATTTTGAGTTGAGATGAAATGCATCATTATTTTTCTTTTTAAATTAACGTAAATATATTTTCTATTTAATGACTTTTCCCTTAGAATCAGAAGTTTCAAGAAGGGATTAGTCATTTAACAGGAGATAGGCACCCTGGTCAAGGTGCGAAGTGGTTAGAGCTCAGGCCATAGACTGAAGGGTCGAGGGTTTGATTCCTGGTCATAGGCATGTAGCTGTGTTGCAGGTTTGATTCCTAGCCCCAGTCGGGGCATGTACAGGGGGCAACCAATCAATGTGAGACACATCAATGTTTCTCTCTCCCTCTTCCTCTCCCTCTCCCTCTCCCTCTCCCTCCTTCCCCTCCTCTCCCTCTTTTCTTTCCACTTTCTCTAAAAATATCCTCATAGGATTAACAACAAAACAAGGGACAGGTATATTTCAAGTAACTTAGTCAGAGCATTTTATTTCTCTGGTTATAGGATTTGGTGCAGTGGTTGCCCACTGGGAAAAGTTCAGTAAACTTTTATAGTTAAGGAAGGGACTGGCTCTCTTCACCAGAATGGAGATAATGAAGCATATAACTCTGCAAGTAGCTGGCAGCCATTCTGTGGCCATGTCAGGGAGATAGATGGATTTGGATTTAAGTTGACATCATGAACGGCAGAGTAAAGAGACAGAAATAATCTATGGCTTTGATGATATAATCCATCTGCTAAATCACACTAAACAGAAAATCACCATATTTCTGGAGTTTCTAGTTATGTCTCTTTAATGCAAACTGATCTGGGTTTTCTATAAGTTACAACAGGAAGTATCATAAACTGGGTCTTCTGTTTCCAGAAGTATGACCAACTACATGTGCAGAGAAATCCCTTCAGGATTTACAGGGCTAAATGTTTTTGAAATCTTTTTCAGAGCTGAAACTGGTTTGGCTCGGTGGATAGAGCATCGGCCTGCGGACTGAATGGTCCCGGGTTCGATTCCGGTCAAGGGCATGTACCTTGGTTGCGGGCACATCCCCAGTGCAGTGGGAGGTGTGCAGGAGGCAGCTGATCGATGTTTCTCTCTCATCGATGTTTCTAGCTCTCTGTCCCTCTCCCTTCCTCTCTGTAAAATATCAATAAAATATATTTAAAAAAATAAAAAAGAAATCTTTCTCAGAGTATAGCTGAGCTGGAAGTTAGGAAACAGAAACTGAGGAGGCAACAATGAGAAAGTATGACTCCAGGAGGATTAGGTGGACACCAGAGCTGGCATCATCCCTGAGGGCGTCTGCCAATTATAATAGCCTCATCTGGGTTTTAATGGCCATGTGTTCAGGAAAGAGAACACAAAACCAAGGGCCAGAGCAGAGTGGAAGGTAGGGTCAGAGATGCCTGCATGAAACCAGGACCAATTAAAGAGCAGTCCCCACAGTGGGTGAACAAAAAAACAAATGTGACCCATGGAAGCAAAGATGCTTGTCTCAACCTTCCCTCTAGATGGAACAGGGGGAAAAAATAGGGGGAGAGGGAGAAATAGTCTCTCTCCCTTGAGATTTCTAAACCACAAGCCATACTCACATGGGTTGTTTGCCTCAGAAATTTATATTACTTGGAAAAAAAAAAACCCACCCAAACTGAAAACTGAGTTTAAAGGGATATTAGGTTTGTAATGCCTCAGGCACTACTGTTCTGAAGATATGCACTTTAAATGCAGGCCTCAAAGAATTCTTACAGATAGAAATCCAAGGATTATGCAATCACAACAAAAATGATTAACACAGGAGGAAACAAGCAACCATGAACAAAGTCATCATAAATAACATCTGCAGAAGCAGCTGTACATTAATAAAAATACTACATTCAAAACTTCTGGAATGCAGCCAAAAGTCTTGAGGGGAATTTAAAGCCAAAAATACTTACATTAGGGGGAAAAAAGCAAAACTCAAAGTCAATTGCATAAGCATTTATCTTAAGACATTAGAAAAAAAAGAAGAGTAAAATAAACCCATAATGTAGAAGGAATAAAATATTAAAGACAAGAGCAGAAAAGTATGAAGTGAAAAACAAAGATATGATAGATTTACCAAAACCAAAATTTGTTCTTTCAAAAAAAATGTAATGAAATTGACAAGCCTCAGGCAAGATTGGTTAAGGAAACATAAGATACAACACAATATATTAGGAATGATAGAGTGCAACTAAAAAGGCAAGAGAGATCAAAATGTTAAAAGTAGTATAAATAGCTTTAATATCAACACTTTTGAAAAGTTAGATGAAATGAACAAAATACTTTAAAAACTTACCAAACTTGACTCAAATTGGAACAATTATCAGTAGTTCAAAATGCTCCCATAAAGAAATTAGTAGGACCAGATGATTTATAGGAAAGTTCAACAAAATAATATAAAAACAGGTAACTTCAAACTTAAATTTCCAATAAACAAATAAAATGGAAAGCTTTCCAATGCAGTTTATGTATCTAATTTATTTTGTTATCAAAAGTAAAGACAGTAAAGTAAAGGGGGGAAAACAGGCCAATCATAATGCAGGAGCAAACAGCTTTCTAAAGAAGTGCTAATAGAATTCAGCAATGCATTAAAAGGGTACTATCATCACTGAGTTGCATATATTCTAGGAAAACAAATTGATTTAACATTAAACATTTTATTAAGTAACATCACATTAACATAAAAAGAAAAATAATAACTTAAATAGATGCAGAATAAGCAGTTGATAATATTTGATACAAATTCTCATTGGACAAATATAAAAAGGAATTTCTCTAACCCAAACAAGAGTGTGTATAGGAGCCTCATAGCAAACATTATAATCAATGGTAAACCGTTAGAGTTATTCCTAATATAACTATTTCTGTTTAATGTTAGACTAAATATCAGAGTTAGTGCAATAAGATTTTTTTAAAAAAGAAAATCCATAAGAATTGGAAAGAAAGTAAATTGTTATTCTTCAGAACTAATATGTTGTGGGGGGAAAAAATGGAAAGCCCAAAGGAATCTACACAAATATTTATAATTAATCATAGATTTTTAGCAAAGTTACCAGTTACAAGATCAACAACCAAAAGTCCATGCTATTTTTGTAGAGCAGCAAACAGCTAGAAAATGAAAATAAAAGAATATATTATTTATAATCGATAAAAATGTAAAAGTACCCAGGAAAAGATGCTAACAGAAAGTATGCTACAAAATATCTTTTTGTTTCTTTTTTGAAAAAAAAAAATATATTTCTTTATTGATTTCAGAGAGGAAGGGAGAAGGAGGGAGAGATAGAAACATCAATGATGAGAGAGAACCATTGACTGGCTGCCTCCTGCACACCCCCCACTGGGGATCGAGCCCGCAACCCAGGCATGTGCCCTTGGTAAGAATCGAACCCGGGAACCCTCAGTCCTCAGGCTGACATTCTATTCACTGAGCCAAGCTGGCCAGGGCATCTTTTTGTTTCTTTTATTTTGTTTTGGTCATTTGTGGTTTATTCCTTACAACAAATCAAACAGAAACTTAAGCTGACATTTACTAGTAAGTAGGGTTTCAGAAAGGAGTTGAGGCAAACGGAAACTTCTTAGACAGACTGTCAACCAATCCTTATTTTTTTAGCCCCAACTGTATCCCACAGCCAGAATTACTAGGATCATGAATTCCTGAATCTTTGCCAATCCTGAAATGTAAATTAGTGTGCCTCTAGACTTTCCCAATGGTAGTTTATTATTCAGCTTTCTTGCTTCTGCTAAATCAGTTACCACATCCGCTACCCTCCAGATTCCACTATCTTCTCCTTTCTTACTCTGTCTTGGAGAGTTTATACTCCTCCTTCTAAACCCCCATCCCACACCCTATCCCCAAATCCCTTTACTACTATTTGAGAGAGGTTCTGGAAGGACACAGAGGTGAGCATATGTATTCAATTCACCATTTTTACCAGATGCCCACTTTAACATTCTATGAGCATATCCTGGTAGGAAATAGTTATTCACTTGGAAATCAAATAAATGGGGGTATTTACTTGGTAACTGATGAAAAAACATGCTTTGTTTTGTTTGCAGCTGGGCAGATTGCTCCTAGAAACTCTAACCAGTAGTCAGCAATCACATTAATTGACTTGGCCAATATACCAAATTTATTTAACCTAGGTCGAGGGTATTATTAGTGACTGAGTCAGGCCAAGTCTAACAAATAGGTTACAGAGGGGAACCAAAATGTTGCTCTCTGGGGCCTGTTGAAATGTGGCCTTCCTCCCATAGGTGAGAAAATCCAAGGCACTCTACCAACTGCCTCAAAAAGCAGAAGTGCATCCCAATACTTTTATAAGGCATGTAAATAAGGCCTGTAATAAAGCAGTGATTTGTCCCTTCCCTTCTTCCTAAAACTGAAAAAAAGGTACAGTGCAATGGCATGCCTTTTAGATTTCACCCTTTGCAACTGATTTTTTTTTTTAATTGATTTCAGAGAGGAAAGGAGAGAGAGATAGAGACATCAATGATGAGAATCATTGACTGGCTGCCTCCTGCATGCCTCCTACTAGGGATCAAGCCCACAACCTGGGCATGTGCCCTTGACTGGAATTGAACCTGGGACCCTTCAGTCAGCAGGCCGACACGCTATCCACTGAGCCAAACCAACTAGGACACAACTGATGTTTTAAATACATTGTTTGCTACTACTATTCTTTTTCAAGTATTGTGTGATTGCTTACAATTCACAGTTTTAGAAATACTTGTTAATGATGATTTTAAAATACAATAATTATAAGAACTTGACTAATTTAGGCTGTGCATCCTTATCTATAGCTAAACAAAATTACGCCCTAATTTCCTTAAAACTTGTAATTCAGCACAGAATCAAATCTTTCCTTTCATCCTCAGATCCTCTGCCCTTGAGATCAAACTAATCCTCTATGATTTTCTTCCCTTTAAATCCTTCCTTCTCAGGATCTCAAATCATGAACCTTTTTCTCAGAACTTATCAGTGAGAGTCCCATAACACATCCTGGGCAGCATTTTAAATCTACACTAATAAAAGAGTAAGATGCAAATTGACCATATCTTCACGACACCCACCAACCAATCAGGAGTGAGTATGCAAATTAACCCAACAAAGTTGGAAGGTTAATTTGCACACACAGGTGCCCAGTGGCTGGGGGTGTGGCGGAATGCTTGCGTCACTGCCATGGTGACAACGCAGGCGTTCCACACCACCCCAGCTGCTCCGGGCTTCTTGGCAGTGTGGGAAGGCAGAAAGGTGGCTCCGGGCAGGAGCGAAAAGGTGAATCCGGCTGGAGTGAAGGCTGTGCCAGCAGCCAGGGGAAGGAAGGCCCATTCTTGCACGAATCTTCGTGCATCGGACCTCTAGTGTTAAAATAATTGATCTAATGATCACTGATCTAGGAGGTTAGGATTTTGTTTCTGCATGTATCACAAGGTGGCCCTGTGCCCTTAACCCCAGTTTTTTCCCCTCTTGTGAATGAAAATAATAGTATTTATAATCTGTCTCTTTATCTTTGTAAAAGGTGTATAAGATAAAAACTAATGATATCGTACCTGTTATTATTCCTAGTTCTTGATACTGAGTACTGAAACATTATGAAAAAGAGAATGAGTAAAAATAAATGGGAAAGGGGAAAAAGAATGATGTGAATATAAAGTGACTTTTCTAGAGGAAAGTATAGACAGACGTTTTCAAGAAGTGTCTGTCCATGTAAGCGATGTAGGAAAATCATCATGAACTGCACAAACAGGCTTAACAATAAGACTGACAATATAGCAAATAAAAAGGAGGACATTATTATCACAGGTGGCAAAATGCAAAGTGAAAAGCTTATTTCATAGAAATAATGATTTTAAACATGCTTAATAAAATATATTTTTAATGTTCAGAAAAGAAAAAATGCCATGTTGCTATATTTATGCTTTTAATTACATTTTTTAATTGAAAGTGCACTTGTTTCAATCAGCGTACCCTCCTTGAAGCCTTTTCCAACTGCCAAACCAAAATTACTCTCCCCTTAAAATTTCAAAGGCCTTTGAACTTACTTTTCTTGTAGCATTTATAGTTAACATTTTTGGTGTTATCCCCCCACCCGTACCACCACCACCACCAAGGCTCGGAGCTCGTCTAGTAAAAATATTGTGACTTTTTTTTAACCTTGGTGCTAAGGTACATGATATTAAAAAAGAATACTTTCTTTTTTAATTTGTTAATTATTGGCTTTAATGTGAACATTTAACAGGACATTTAACTTGTGTATTTTACTTATGTCTATCCACCTTCATTTAAAAGTATATTTGTAATTTCTTTTATTTAAGATATAATCTCTTTCTAAAATTCCAATAGGTTGCACCAAGAGCCATCGAATAAAATGACAATATCTATTTTCATTTGGTGATTTTCCTCATAAACAGATAATTCCTTATTAATGTAAAGAATGCACTAGTGTAATAGGTTTAGTATTACAAAGCTAAATGTCCCCAGTATAATAATTTTTAAAAGTCACTTGTACCTTACTACAAATTGCTTCACATTTAGCCAATGACAATGCCCTGTTTCACTGACCAGCTTTCTAAATCTGAGGTGTATATGTTTGGAAAGCATCAGAGAAAAATCTATACCAAAGTTTCAAGAAACAGTTACTCTTTACACTCCCAAAATTGTCTAAAATAATCTAATACTCCTGCAGTCCTACCATCTTCTAACATCTTCTATTTTTGTAACCAAATCTCTTAAGATGGAGTTTAATCCTTACCCACCTTATATAGAAATCCAGTCTAAATTAAGTAGTATTATAGGGAAGCTCTAAGGTATGTGCGTTCATAATCACAATCCATGTCCACAGGGTTGGAAACATACTTATATCTGATGATATAACACAGCCTTGAGCTAGTGATAGGTTATCATTAAAAGGATTAAGGCTTGCTTTGACATGGGCTGACATCGAAAAACTAGATTAAATGTTAACAGTTGGAATGCTGCAGAAAATAAAAAGTAAGGCAGAGACAAATGGAGTTAAATTAGAGCAAGTGGGTGTTAAAGGCATGTTGGAATTATTTCCAACTCGGTTTAGAAATGTTTCATTCAGTGGCTAAAAAAGAAGCATTGGCATAAATTCTCATCTAAGATTACAAAATATAGAAAAATGCCTTAGGTGGAAAATTTCATCTTTCAAGGTAAGAATTATGCTACTGGAAACTATTTTTTTAAAAGAGATAAATGACTAATCCTGGAGTTGTTTTTGTTTTGTTTTGTTTTGTTTTTGTGTGTGTGTTTTTTTAGCACTTTTCAGCCTCATAGCGCTTGAAAAACATGCTAATACTTAAAAATCAAGACCCGTTAAGTCTCAGGAGGCAGATTTATTTTTCTCTCAGCATATTTGCTGAAAATTAACTTACAGGTCTGAGTATCATAGGTTAAGGCTGATTAGAAAGCTTTTTGATGGCTGACAAGGGATGGACCTCAAGGTATATTCAGTGAGCTGCAGATAGTTGACAAGAACCAGGATAAGTACCCACAAATTTTTTTCCACCTACATCTCTGTGCTGTGTGGACCACCTACATTTGAGTTACAATGGGGTTCGGAGTTAGGAGGATACAAAAAATGTAAGTTTCTGGCCCCCATTCCAGACCTACTGAAGCAGAAACTGAGCGTGGTACCTAGGAATAAGCACCCCAATCGATTCTCATTACTTACCAAAGTTTGAGAAGCACTGACCTATTTCTTGACCATTCTCAACATTCTCTAGACTAGATCATTCATTTTCACTGCCAAAAACCATTAACCTACGTGCAGTTGGGTGGTGGGTATTATCAAAATTTGAGATCTTCACTCTAGAAGGTCTAGTATGTCCCACAAACACGAAAACAAATAGGTTCACTCTGCCTGAAATGCCTCCATTACCCCCTCACTGCTAAATTCCTTCCTTTTCATTCTCAAGACCCAGTTGTCCTATTTCCTGCTCTTAAACCTACAGTAAAGTTGGTTTTATTCTCCTTTAGGCCATTATTTGGACTCACTATGAAATAAACAAGCTGTAGGAGTACTATTACAGTATGACTGAAACTGTCTTCCCTGTAAGACTGTTCACTTAATGGCAAAAAGAATTTATCATTTTATCCCTACTTCCTAGCATAGTGCCTGGCACAGATACTCAGTAACTCCTGTGTGCTCTGTTCACAGGACTTCAGGAGGTGATTGCATTTTTAAAACAACATGAATTGTGGAGAAATAATGAAATTAAAACACAATATAATAGTCTCTGAGAGCTTTAGAGACCTACATTGCCTATAACAGGCACTTTGAGGGATGCAGTGATAAATTCATTCCTTTTGTGATAAATTAAAGGGTGAAACTGGGAAGTTCGATAATTGTAACAAATAGAAGCTTGATTTTTCTCCTCTTCAATTTCTGAGGCATCAGTGAAGGCAGTTAAATATCTGCTAGTTAACTCAATGCCTTTAAGAATGTTAATTTTCACTTTCAGCCATTACCTTCTTAGTCTTTGATAAGTACAAGTATAAAGATTGTAAGTTTCTTTAATGCTTCAATGCACATGAAATAAGTGCAAATAAACATATTTCATGTTTTCTAGAATTGAAAGACTCTAATACCTCTAATTCCAGATTCTAAACCCCCTAGTTTTACATATTCCTCTACCTATAGACTTTACAATCTATAGTTTATATTTTATATTACTAATTGTCATTATAACCTGCTAAATTATCATATTTCAGTGATTCTAAGATGAACATTTTCCCCCACATTTTCACATGGCAGAAATCAGGATTGTCTTGAAATTAATAGTATCTTATTTTTAATGAATTATATAGTAGCTTTATTCTTATCAGTATTGAACCTAAGCAACTCCAAAGATCTCAAACACTGTATCTAAAGCTTTCCAAATATGTAGCAAACTATGTATTTAGCACATAAAGTATTTACTTGTAAGAGAAATAAAGAAAAAATTCAATTAACTTCTGAATTTATATCTTCCAGGGATAATATAGGAAACACAACACTTTATTTCATAAGCGATTCTATGAAATAAGACCACAAAGTTTAATGTATATCTATCTTTTCCTTTCATACCTAAATCTATGACTCTATGAATGGTATATCTTCAGAAATTAAAGAATTACTGGAAGTTGTTTTCTAAATTACAAACACAGGCAACTCCTCTTTGGGTTAAGAAATATGGCCATGTTAGAAGTACTTGAATGAGATAGGTTTCCCCAGAATTAGGAAGTGAGATAAGCCTTGGTAGTTAAAATTAGTTAAAATGAACCCACAATGTTTGCAAGTAGTCATCTGTAGAAGTCATCCATCCTAAGAAATGATTTAACTCATCCTGGCTGGAAAACTTCGGCAATAAACAATTCAGTCAAGGTGACTAGAGGGTAATCATAAAGAAGCCGGTCCAGAGCAGAGATAGCCAAATGCAAAGGCTTCCATAACTGGATGCCTTCTTAGGAGGTGAGATGAGAAGATTCTAGATAAGGAAAGCCAGCCTCTAAAGCAAAAATTTGGAGAGTTTATCTCTCATGGCATAGATACTGAGTCTGGCAGACCCAAATATTCCATTCCTAAAAAAGCTGAATTTCCTTTCATGAGGCAGGGGTAATTCACGAGGCTTGACCATATCCTAAAAATCTCACTGTACTCTGATTTTATTCTCACCAAGAAAAGTAGTATGTTATCATTTTTTTAAATCAATATTATATTCTATTGATTTAATTGTGGCTTTTCAGGAAAAATGCATTATCAGTGTTAGAACAATATATCTGACTTAAACATTGAACTGTGAAATAGAAACTAGAATGAGAGAGCTATGGTGAGCAGAGATTGTTACTTGCTTTCTCCAATATACATTTTCCCTTTTCTGCTTAGTAGCAAAGTACTGATTTAATCCAGGACAGCAATGCATGCTAGCATTTATAGATTAAAAATTTAAGACTCTCTCACTAGTTTTGATCATAATCCTAGTAAATGTGACATAAGTGAAATCCAGTGAAGATTTGCTTTCCTTCCTCTTTTGCCTTCATTCCTCCCTCCCTGTTTTGTGCTGTCTGAAATATGGAAATCATGGCTAATGTTTTAGCCTCTGAGGCTTTCAAACAATCTCAAAGATGGGAGCTACATACTGAAAATAGTGGGGCAAAATTGAGCACAATTATTCAATCCACCACCGTTCTCAATAAAAGTCTGTTAGATGAATGAATGAATGAATGAAGTAGGGAGTACAGTTGATATGTGTGGTAACAGTCCAACTGAATTAGATACTGCAAGTGTCAGAGAAATGCCAGAAAATGGGTACAAAAGTTCTGAGAACTGTACGTGTGGAAGTAATGAGGAGCAGAGTGATGTTGGATAGTCCTGGTGTATGAACCAGGACCCAGCAGGAGTGATGAGCAGAGCAAGCGGATACAAAGAAGACATTCTAGAGTCAACAGGGTACTACAAAGAAAAAGTATCACCATGTCAGACAGGAACTACAAAATTATCTGTTGGTTCCAAACAAACCTGGGCTAGCTACCATCTTAACCCCCTCCTTACCAAAACTTTATCATTACTTCTTTATTTTTCTCTTTTATGGCAGTTTATTATTCATAATTTTTCTTATCTTCTTCTTAAAGAAGACCCTTTAACATTTCTTTTTTTTTATTTTTTTTTAATAAATCTTTATTCAGATTACAATTATTTCTCCTTTTTCCCCCCATAGCTCCCCTCCACCCAGTTCCCACCCCACCTTCTGCCCTTACCTCCCCCCACTGTCCTCATCCATAGGTGTATGATTTTTGTCCAGTCACTTCATGAACCCCCCCATACCCTTTTCCCCCTGAGAATTATCAGTCCACTCCCTTTCTATGCCCCTGATTCTATTATATTCACCAGATTATTCTGTTCCTTGGGTTTTTAATTCACTTGATTTTTAGGTTCACTTGTTGATAGATATGTATTTGTTGTTCATAATTTTTCTCTTTACTTTTTTCTTCTTCCTCTTCTTTAATAATACCTTTCAGCATTTCATATAATACTGGTTTGGTGGTGATGAACTCCTTTAGCTTTTTCTTATCTGTGAAGCTCTTTATCTTCCCTTCAATTCTGAATGATAGCTTTGCTGGGTAGAGTAATCTTGGTTGTAGGTTCTTGCTATTCATCACATTGAAAATTTCTTGCCACTCCCGTCTGGCCTGCATAGTTTCTGTTGAGAAATCAGCTGACAGTCGTATGGGTGCTCCCTTGTAGGTAATTAACTGTTTTTCTCTTGCTGCTTTTAATATTCTCTCTTTGTCTTTTGCTCTTGGCATTTTAATTATGCTGTGTCTTGGTGTGGTCCTCTTTGGATTCCTTTTGTTTGGGGTTCTGTGTGCTTCCTGGACTTGTAAGTCTATTTCTTTCACCAGGTGGGGGAAGTTTTCGGTCATTATTTCTTCAAATAGGTTTTCAGTATCTTGCTCTCTCTCTTCTTCTGGCACCCCCATAATTCTGATGTTGGTACGCTTGAAGTTGTCCCAGAGTCTTCTTACACTATCTTCAACTTTTTGGATTTTTTTTTTTGCTTTTTGCTTTTTTGGTTGAGTGTTTTTTGCTTCTTTGTGTTTCAATTCTTTGACTTGATTTTTGTGTTCCTCTTGTCTGTTTTTGGGTCTCTGTATAATATTTTTTATTTCAGTCAGTGTATGTTTAATTTCTAGTTGGTCCTTTTTCATATCTTCGAGGGTCTCGTTATATTTATCGGCCTTTTCTAGGATATTCTTAAAAAGCCTTATAACCATGGTTTTGAATTCTATATCCAGTCGTTTGTTTTCCTCCATTTCTTTCGTGTGTGATCTGATTCTTGGACGCCGCATTTTCACTGCTTCCCTGAGTTGGTAAGGTAGATTTGTGTGCTAGGTTTCCAATATGGCCCAGTGGGTCTGCCTCCCCAGTTAACCTGAGGTGGACACTCTTGGTGCACCCCTTTGTGGACTGTGTGTACAGCCTTGTTGTAATTAAGTCTTTATTGTTGTTGGTATCACTGGGAAGAATTGACCTCCAGGCCAGTTGGCTGTAAGGATCAGCTGTGTCTATGCTGGGAGAAGTTTGGTGCTGGAGACAGCCTTATAGGATTAGACTTGCCAAATTGCAATAGCCTCTGTGCTCAGCTTGGATGGGGTGGAGTCTCAGTCTTGGCTTCCTGTCAGCCTTACCCTTGCGCGCACGTGCGCACCTTCAGTCCTCCGCCTTCCCCGGCTCCGGAGTCTCCGCCCGAGAGTAAGGACTCCCCCCACAAGAGCGTGGGTCCCCAGGGGCTCGCCTGGAACTGGGGTTCACTGCAGTCAGAACTGGGGCTCAGTGCAGTCAGGAATCTCCGACTCCCTTCCACTAGGGAAAGCCTGTGGCAACCTCCGCAGCCTTTGTGCGCACTGGCGCGTGCGCGCTTTCAGTCCTCCGCCTTCCCCGGCTCCGGAGTCTCCGCCCGAGAGTCCAGACTCCCCCCACAAGAGCGTGGGTCCCCAGGGGCTCGCCTGGAACCGGGGTTCAGTGCAGTCAGAACTGGGGTTCAGTGCGGTCAGGGGCTTCCTTCCCCCTTCCGCCAGAGAAAGTCAGCCAGGCTCTCAGCCGCCCTTCCTCTCTGCGCGCACAAAGACCCTTTGCCGTACCTCCAATTCTCTGTGAGCTTTTATCTTTCCTTCTAGTTGTAGAATTTTCACTCAGCCAGCTTTCCTGTGGTTCTGGATGGTGTCCGTTCTGTCTTTTAGTTGTAGTTTTGAAATTGTTGTGCGAGGCAGCAGTTTAGGTGCTTACCTATGCCGCCATCTTGGTTTCTCGACCCTTTAACATTTCTTGGAGCATTACTTCTCAAGAAATATTTCCCCATAAGAAATACCTCTGACTTTATAAGGATACTCCAAAACTTGATTTACTTTATGGAAATTCACTTTGACAGAAAGCATCTACTTTGCTTTGAAATGGTATAGTAATGAACCACACACAAAACTGAGTCTCCCCAAGTAGCTAATCAACATCCCGAGAATGATTTAAGCACTAGGAAGAATAGAGATCTAAGAATAATCACCACTTGCAGAAAGGAAATACAGCATTATGATGGAGAACATAGGCACTAGAGCCATTTATCTTGGGTCCAAATCCCAGCCCAATCACTTTCTAAAAAGGGAGTGATAATAACTATACATACTTCATAAGCTATTAGTGATAATTAGATAAATTACATGGAGAGTGTTTAAAAATAATAAACACTTAATAAACATTAACTATTATCATAAGCAGATGTTTCTATCTTCTTAGCCTTTGATAGACCAGAAGAAGCAGGTAGCATTTAAAATAACGATCGCCCTCAGTGGTCCGCAAACTGCGGCTCTTTTGCCTAATGAGTTTGCCGACCACTGCATAGGGGCTTAATCACAAGGAACAACAATAGTCTGTAATTATTGGAATCGAGAGTCTAGGTCAGTGGTCGGCAAACTCATTAGTCAACAGAGTGGCAAACCGCGGCTCACGAGCCGCAGTTTGCCGACCACTGCTAGCTGGTTTGGCTCAGTTAACAGAGCATCAGCCTGCGGACTGAAGGGTCCTGGGTTTGATTCCAGTCAAGGGCACATGCCCATGTTGCGGGCTCGATTCCCAATAGGGGGCGTGCAGGAGGCAGCCAGTCAATGATTCTCTCTCATCATTGATGTTTCTAACTCTCTCTCCCTCTCTCTTCCTCTTTGAAATAAATAAGAATATATTTCTTTTAATTGCAAAAAAAAAAAAAAAAGAAGAAGAAGAATAATCAATATAGGTTGAAATGCTATCTCTTATCAAAGCTGAGGACACACTCATATCTGTCTAAAAATATTTTCAGAATGAACACAAATACACATTCTTAAAATTCTTCCAGCTTTTTCTTTTGGGAAGGAATATTCCAGATGTAAACAGTTTGGCAGTTTTATTTTTAAAAGTATATTAGAAAATAATTCTTTGTGACTCTTTATTGGCTACATTTAAACATTCATATTACCAAATAATATGAAAACCAGTAAATAAAAGAAACACTGAGAGCATCAGCATACCTTCTCTTTATGGTGATTTCTAAAAAATAAATAGTTTACATGTTACCTCTTTGAAGAAGCCCTTCCAGATTTTTCTAAATTAAATTAACTTTGTTCTCTCTCATATTTTCTATAAAATTTGGTTATATACTCATCCTAGCCTTCTTAATATTAATTTTTTTAGAAATCAGTATCTTCATTAGATTATGAGTTCTGATACATAGGATGTCTGTTTTAATAATAATAAAGATTATTATTATGACTGATCTTTAAATACTTTATATAGTTTACAAGCAGCCCCTACTTGTTTTTTCTCATTTTCCTTTTTTTTCTCTCACAAAAGCCTTGTAATAGCTTTGCATTCTTGTCAGCACCACATATAATACTTTGCATTTAATAAGCCTTCAAAAATATTTTTGGTTTAATTAAAATTAAAACTGGATTGTGTGAATTAATAAGGTTCCAATTCCCTGAATTTTTATTACCTCTAAAGCAATTAAGAGAGGGAAAGGAGATTTTGAATGGTTTCACATAGTTATTTGTATACCCACCGATATATTCCAATATATACACCAATTTTAATTTGACCATTAAAATTGCATATAATGACAACATCTAAACATTTCATTTAAGAGTCTTAAATGTTTGTTTATGTGTTAGGTCAGAACATCTTATTTTCCCTGTTCCTTTTTGATTGCTTACTGGAGTCCTGGTCAGCACTGTATAACCTCCTCATTTAATGGTTATATTATGAGAGAATAAAGATTAAACCAGCCTTCAAGAAAATTACTCCTTTGGTAACCCAGGACCAAGTCAGTTTTCTCCATTTGATAGTTTTTCCTTTAGAAGACAGAGCTTCCTATAGCCTTTGGGGGCCTGTTTAAATTCTGACATTTCTCAATTGGAAAATGAACTAAAGCTATCAACCCACATTTCATTACACAGATATCCTTCAATCACTAGTAACTATAGTTGAATTATAATCTCATATGATAGCTACTCCACATGAGAAAGCTTTTTCACCTATTATCTCCTCAAAGTCATCTAGTTTCTTTGCCAAGACTCTTGTATTTTCACGAGCAATTTAAAATCACTTACAATTCAGAAAATAGCTCACCTCTTATTTAGTTCTTTAAATCATCTGTAAGCAGATTCTATGCTATGTCAAAAACCATTTCTTATTTTCACTGGACTCAGGTTGCTAACACGCCTCTGGATTGTAAAACCCATTCAAAATGAAATAGAATGAAAGGGAAGCTAATATCCAGAATTAGATTTCTTTTCTTATTAAGAACAAAATTTGAGACAAGCCCTAGAAACTAAATCTATAATAATAAAAAAATAATATGTTAATTAGACCAGATGTCCTTCCAGATGACCTGCCGGACAAAGCCAGGGCTGCAGGGAAGCCCGGGTCCCAGGTGCCTGCTGGTGGCCCGAGAGAAGCCTGGGTCCCAGGTGCCAGAGGGAAGCCAGTGCCGGCAGCTGGAGGAAGGAAGGCCTACTCTTGCACGAATTTCGTGCATCGGGCTTCCAGTATTATTATAATGAGAGGTTAAGACCTTTGAAAAAAAGAGTAAAAACAGAATAGAGTTGAGTACCAGAAAGGAAGCAATGCATCAAGACATGATTAGTGGTATGTACATATAGAAGGTATGTAAGAAGAAAGGAAAGAAGTGATCTTTGAATTCCATTTTCAACTCGAATTCCATTTTCCTGTGAGCACTGAGGATAGGGTGAATAAAAGGAAAACTCTGCCAACAGTGTTAGGGAATGAGGATAATAATGAACAAGACAGTCCTGCTCACAGCCCAATGGTGGAGATATGTGTGTATACAACACAATATTATGGAAATCAGAAATGACAGAAATGCTCCAATTGAGGAAACAGGAATACTTTTAAAAGAGCTAGAGGGGGTATAAAAGTGGGGGTAATTAATGCAAATGAGGGGGGATTAGAAACATCACCATATAAGGATTAAGATTTAACTTGGGACTTGAAAAGAGTAAGAATTTATGTGGTAGGAAAAGGAGGGAGAGTGCACCCCAGTCTGAGGAAACAGTTAAGAAGGCATGAAAATGAATGCTTCACTCAGGAAGCAGCAAGTAGTCCCACATGGCTGGAGAGTGGGCCAGAAGAGGTGGGAGATGATACCGAAAGTAGGTTGGAACTCTACTGGACCAGAAAAGTTCTTGTGCTAACCAAGTGGAAGCTTCAGGACCCCTCACTCAAAGGAGCCATTTCCGTGGTTCTGGGAGGGGGGTCCAGCAATTTTGAGTTCAGAATGCAGTATTATTTTAATATTTAAGAAGGAACCCAATATTTATACATTCAGATCCATCTGCACCTGGATTGGCCTTCACCCACACCCCCACTGCTGTTCTGAGAGTGGCTTCCAGCTGGCCCAGGAAAAAGCAGCCTCTTGCCTCTCTGGCCAGTTTGCGGTTGTGCCGTACCATGGCAGACCTGGGCTTCTCGGTTCCAATTCTTTAGTGACAGCAGTGGAGCTTAATGTGGACAAAGGGAGGAAGCTTCCTCTAAGATGCTTAGGTCCTTACCTACAAGGTGTGAAACGATGCCGTGGTCCCCGCAGCAGCCCAGGGTCTGGTATGGAGTGCCAGGCGCCAGTTGCAGCCTGTTCTCTGCCAGAAGATGTCCTGAGTCCTCTGAGGTCTTACCGCCACCTGGCCTTAGACCAGACACCTCAGTAATCAGGTCTCCTTCGCACTTTCCCCAGAGGCTCTCTGGCCTATATGCAAATTTGATCAACTTCTTTTTCCCTAGAAACCATCAAGTGGAGTAGTGTGGAAGGTCAGTCAACGTACACTTTTTCCCTTCCGAGCTCAAGTTCCATGCCTTACAAACCTAAGGGGAGAAATTGTCTCTTCATACGTTTCCAAAAATCCATGCCTGTTTATCTTACATCAGTATAATGAAATGGGCCATTAAGATGTCTTTTCCCCCGTCCCCTGAACAAAGAAAGGCAGCTTCAATAATATATCTTCCTGGATGTAAGTACATATGTGTTATAACCTTTAAATAGCTTGATCTCTCTCTCTCTCTCTCTCTCTGAGGAGGGATGTGAGTCACTCAAGCATGGTCAGGATTTACCTTTGTTTCAGAAGAATAAATGTTTCCCATATTTACTTGTCATCTAATTCAATTAACTTAAATGATGTAAGAGGACATGTTCCAGCTAAATATGATTTCATCATTCTTGATTTTTCTTGGAAAAAACAACAACAAAATCTCACCATATTTGATTTTTTAAAAATGTTTCCAGAGGTAATTTTATTATATCCTCTTTCTCAATCTTTAAAAAGCCAAGTTGGAATTCATTATGTGTTATTTTTTAAATTTGGGGAATAAGTAAACTTTGAAATAAGATAGTAAAAGGAAAAATAGCAAAAATCTCTAAGGATGTTTTAAAAATGAGTAGGTAGGAGGAAACTAATTCTATGAACTATTAAACATTTTATGAAGTTAAAATAATCAAATCAGTGTGGCACTGACAAACAATATCATGACTATTAGCTATTATTTTCAATGACTGTGTTATAATAGAAATTCTCAATACCAGCTCCCCCACCCCTGCCCATTGCTGAGGTAACTTGAGGTTTCTGAGTCTCCCGAGTCAGAATTCCCAGTTTAAAGGATTGCACCTGTGATTTTATCCAAGCCTAAATGTTGAATGGCTGGTCCTGACCCAGGTCTTCAGCCAACTGGCTATGAGCTGCTCTGGCTGCTAGTCCTCACAGACTCTGGTGTGATATTATTCTGCAGTTCTCCCCGGGGAAGTTCACTTTTTTGAAGGACCCTCTTTAGCCTCTATACCAGTCCCTCAGCTCTGTTGTCTCATGATTCATCTGTTTGTCTTGACTTTATGAGTTCTAGACACCTCTTGCTACCCTGTCCTGCTGGTAGGGTCCTCCCAGATCTCCAGAGTTGCTAGGTATTTGGTTTTTAAAATATATACTGTCATTTTAATGGGATCTAGGATGAAGGAGAGGCTGTAAAATGTGGAGTCAGTCCACTTTTCTTTTTTTTTTTGTTAATCCTTACCCGAGGATATTTTTTGTCCATTAATTTTTTAGAGAAAGTGGAAGGGAGGGGGAGAGACACAGAGAGAGAGAAACATCAATGTGAGAGAGACACATCGTTTAGTTGCTACCCCCACACTCCCCGACCTGGCCGGGGATCGAGCCTGCAACCGAGGTACATGCCCCTGACTGGAATCAAACCCTAGACCCTTCGGTCTGAGGGCCAACACTGACCACTGAGCCAAACTGGCCAGGGCTCAGTTCACTTTCTTGAAGAACTCTCTTATGTGGTCAAATCAAGCCCCCTTCTCCCTCCCCCGCCCCCTATAATGAGTTCTTTCTTTGTAATTTACTTCTATTTTTCTCTGGAAAGCTTTTGACATTTTATATTTTAATTTAATTAGCCTTATTTTGTCCTAAATACCTAAACTATTGTCCTAGTACCATTTATAAAATATTTGCATCTTTTTTTTCTTAAAGGAAACTCATATATACATTTTGATATAAAAACATGTCTAAAATACAGTAAAACTGAAAAGAAAGTTGCAGATAAATGTGTTTGAAAAAAAGGGAAAGAATGTTATATATAAGCCACTACATATTATACATTATATATAATTATATATGAATAGAAACTTTATAGAAGCCTATAAATCAAACTGTTAATTGGAGAAGAAATCAGAGGCAAGGGAAGAATTTCCTCCGAGAATAATCTCACAATCAGAGGCAGTGTGAACTAAGAGAAGCAGCAGCCAATAGGTGGTTGGCAGAAGAACAGGCTTGGATCAGCTGACTCAGCATTTGCTCACAAATAAAACCACAGCCCAGCTGCTGTGGTTCAGTTGGTTGGGCGTCGACTAGTGCACTCAGAGGTCATGGGTTCAATTCCCAGTCAGGACACATGCCCAGTCCCCAGTAGGGGGCAAGCAGGAGGCGCCAATCGATGTTTCTCTATCTTTCTATCTCCCTCTCTCTCTAAAAAAAATAAAATAAAATAAAAACCCACATATTAATAAAATAAAAACATAAGTGCACATGTTCACAAACAATTACTAGAAAACAATAGTTAACATGAATTGAATTCTTACTATATGCCAGAAACTGTTTTAAGAGCTTTATATGAATGAATGGCATTTAATCCTCATAACTACTTTTCCCAATATTAAAGACAGGGAAACTGAGGCACAGAGCAGTTAGGTAAATTTTCCATGTAGCAGAGCAAGGATTTACCCAGCTGACCTGGAATTGGAGCCCACTCTTCACCCCTGTGCTCTACAGCACAGTCTACTATGGGAAAAGACCCTTTGCCTAGCCTGCAGCCTCTCTCCCACCCTCTTACAGCAACCAGAACTCCCGAAAGTACAACCTGTATTCCACCACTGGAAATGAAGTCTCACTTGGACGGGGAAGGGGGTGTTGGGGGTGTTGGGGGACGGGGGGAGAGAACCACCCTAAACATAAATACCATGATACTAAATATTCATCTAAAAGTATACTATGGAAATGAAAAGTCACCAACCATAGAGAGATACCTACAGCAGAGAAAGAATAAACTCCAACAAAGAATTAACTCCCAAGTAAAGAGTCAAGAAAACAGAACAAAATATTTAAAAGGGATAAATTGTATTTTTAGAAAGATACAGGAAGTGGTGTTCACACAAACTACACGCAAATCAGGGTTCTCAGAAATTAAAAAGGAGATTACTGAGATTAAAAACTGATTAACAGAACAAATGTAAGTGAATCAAATTAGTGAATTGAAAGAGTAAGGAATTCTTTCAAGATGTTATGTAAATGCAAACACATAAAATATTAGAAAAACTGTTGAGACAGAGTCAGAAGTTCTGTGATAGTCAGAATAATGGCCCCACAAAGATGTCCACATCCCTAGAACCTGTGAATGTTACCTTACATGGCAAAAGTCCTTTACAGATGTGATTAAGTGAAAGGAATTTGACATGAGGAAATTACCCTGGATTTTCCATCTGGGTCTGGTATAATCACAAGGATCCTGCTGAGTAATGAGCAAGGACGGCAAGTCAGAGGCTCAAATCAACGTAAGTTTATCATCTTACAGTTCGGTAGTTCTGAAGTCTGAAATGGGTCTCAGCTAAAAATCGAGGAGTCAGGACTGTATTCCTTTCTGGAGGATTTTTAGGGGAAAATCCATTTGTTTGCCTCTTCCAGCATCTATCTAGAAACCACCCACATTCCTAGGCTTTTGGCCTCTTTCTATCTTCAAAGCCAGAAACAGTCAGTGGAGTTCTTCTCATATCTTATCACTCTGAGCTTCTCTACTCGCTTCCTCTCACACATTTAAGAACCATGGGCCCTACCCAGATAATCCAAAATAATTTCCCTATTTTAAGGTCAGCTGATCAGCAAGTTTAATTCTACTATCTTTTTTTCTTAATATATTTTTATTGACTTCAGAGAGGAAGGGAGAAGGAGAGCGAGATAGAAACATCAGATCGACTGCCTCCTGCACTCCCCCTACTGGGGATTGAGCTTGCAACCCTGGCATATGCCATGACCAGGAATTGAACCAGTCATCTCTTGGTTCCTGGTTGATGCTCAACCACTGAACCACACCCAGCTGGGCTAATTCTACTATCTTAATTCTCTTTTGCCACATAACAGTCACAGGTTCTAGAGAATCACCCCCAACTTCAAATGCCTCTTGCTTTTACAGTAGATCATTTTCAGCCATGCCAAACTTCTCGCTTTAAACACATTCTAATACACCCTTGGAAGGCATGGGGTAGGGGGTGTGGACACATAAACATACTGGATGTCCTGTCTAGTGCACTCGTCAGGGTTACTTCAGCTTTTCATAGTCTTTGAGCAACTTTAAAACTCTAAGTTTTAGAAAACTGATAGTAATGCAAATAAGTCTTATTTATTGTAATCAAATAGTGTCCAGAGGAATGCAACTGATTGTTGCCTATAGATATTGATCAATTTTGCCAGTTTGCATCCATTTGTCAATTCTTTTAAGATGTTTCCTGTTGGATTTTCCTTTGAACCAGTTGTAATATTTTACTGTTTCTCTCATTAACTGAGTTAAGTAAAATATCTGACACTTTTAATTGACTCCAGAGTTCCAAAATAGTAACACCAGACAGATACTACTAGTGCAACTATTGTCTAGGTGGGAAGATAGACAGATTCCTGGTGCTTCCCACGCCACCATTTTCCCAGAATCCTCTGCATTGTTTTTAGAGATGACATTTTGCTAGTACATTTTTGTTCATTTCACCATTTTCCATGTTTCTGTGGCACATTATTCCAAGTGAGCTTCTTATAAATTGTGTCATTGGATACTTTTTCCAATCTGAGGAATTTAACCCATGCGTACTCATTACTAATATGTTTGGGCTTATTCTTAAAATCTTAATTTATATTTTTCTATACAGTATTTTTTTCTTTTGTTTTTCTGGTTTGGTTTTTCCCCCCCTTTCTTTTATTAAGCAGATGGCACTTTTTCATTTTATTTATGTTTCTCTAATGCAGGAGTACATTTTCTATAAAGGGGCAGTTAATTTGTACTTTTTTTGGACCATACAGTCTCTGTCACAACTACTCAATTCTGTTCTAGCATAAACAGCCACAGACAGTACCTAATGAGTGAACATAACTATGTGTCAATAAAACTTTATTTTAAAAAATCAGGAAGTGGTCCAGATTTGGTCTATGGGCTTTGGTTTGCTACCCCTGCTCTAATGTCTTGTACATTATCTGAGAATCTGAGAACTATTTTAGAACCATCTAGTGAGTAGCCGTCTTTTAGTGGCCCTAAAATTAAGGACAAATGGAATTTATTTTTTTATACTAATTGCTTAAAATGGGACATTTTTTTTCTTTTTAATATTCAGATCATGGCCATCTTATTAATCTTACTTTCTTCTCCCTTTTCCATCACATCCATTATTACAGCATGCTTTTTTCATACTTATTATCATACCATCTATTCTCCAGTCCCTTATCATTTTCCTGAAGACACTCCTCCTAAGGATCTATCTACCTACCTTCTTCCATCCTCCTCCTGGCCTGTTCTGTACTGGCTGCTCTTTCGGCAAGCTGCATAGCTGTTTTCCTAGGATCTCCCTTCACTGCTCTCCTGGAATGAGGCTTCTGTTTTCTGGATCCCTGTTGTCTTCCTCTCGCTCAATTTGCTACCTAGATGTTGGGGTACACCCTCAAGGGCAATTATATTTTTAACTTCTAAAATTCTTTCATGTTCTCTAATTGCTTTTTTTCCTAAGTAAGCTTTATTGACTTCTCTTTGCACTCTACCCTATGAAAATGTCACTGAGAATTATTATTTTTAAAATTCTGTGTCCCTTAATTTTCTCTGCTTCTGCTGGGGCCAGTTTGTATATTCACCTGTTTGTTTCTATTGGTCCTTCCTCTCATTTAGCTGCTTTTCCTCAAATATCTGATTATCTTTTGTTGTCCATTTATGTCTTTGAATGAGAAACTTGTTTGATTATCTGGTAGCTGATGTGAGTTTTCTCCCCCTAGAATGGCCGAGTTCAATACAGGGCTCATAGAACTGGGAGCAGCCTGTCCACTGGGAAGCTTCCCTTTATGTCGCCTTTGCATCTAGCAGGCAGGCAAGCTAGAGCTCCCAGTTGCTAAAAGAAGGGCCTTTCCCTGGCAGTGGCATTTTTCAGTGTTTCTCCCTTGTAGACAGGGCGGCTTAACTCCTTTAGTTTGACGGCATTTCTCTCTCAGACTGCGGTACCCTCCCCAGGAACTCCCCCGACCTGGTGGGTCACTTTCTTTGGAATGTATCTTAAGGATAATGGCCTCAGGTTAATGCTGCTTTTCTAAATCAATAGTTAGGGCTGCTGTTCTAATTAAATTGTTATCCACTTTATGGCCTTAGTGCTTTGTCCAGTTCTTGGTATTTGTTCACCCTGTTTTTAGAGTTGCAGTGGATCGTGTCCTATCTTCTCAGTGGTTTCCTCATGTACGTATGTTGTGTTTCCTCATGTACATACTTTGTGTTTCCTCATGTACATACTTTGTGTTTCCTCATGTACGTATTTTGTGTTTCCTCATGTACATACTTTGTGTTTCCTCATGTACGTATGTTGTGTTTCCTCATGTACATACTTTGTGTTTCCTCATGTACATACTTTGTGTTTCCTCATGTACGTATTTTGTGTTTCCTCATGTACATACTTTGTGTTTCCTCATGTACGTATGTTGTGTTTCCTCATGTACGTATGTTGTGTTTCCTCATGTACGTATTTTGTGTTTCCTCATGTACATACTTTGTGTTTCCTCATGTACATACTTTGTGTTTCCTCATGTACTATTTTGTGTTTCCTCATGTACATACTTTGTGTTTCCTCATGTACATACTTTGTGTTTCCTCATGTACATACTTTGTGTTTCCTCATGTACGTATGTTGTGTTTCCTCAACTCCTGCCATCGAAAACCATTGATTTCTTTCTTCTGGGTGCACCTGACAATTTCTGGTCTGCTGATGTTGACTTTTCTTGCTTGCCAGTGTTGATATGACTATACCTACACATACATTCTGTAAAATTAAGGGGTTTGGGTTAGGTATTTAGATAGACATCGAGCTCAGTTTCCCAGTTTATTTATTCTCCTTTAGGCCATTTAAGCTAATCATTTGCTGGGGTCGATTTGTTGTTTATTTTTAATACTCACCAGAGGATTTTTTTCCCATTGATCTTTAGAGAGAAAGTGGGAGGGAGGGAGGGGAGAGAGACACATCGACTGGTTGCCTCCTGCATGTGCCCCTAGTGGGCCGGGAATCGAACATGCAACCAAGCCCTAGACCAGTGGTTGGCAAACTGCGGCTCGCGAGCCACATGCGGCTCTTTGGCCCCTTGAGTGTGGCTCTTCCACAAAATATCACGGCCTGGGCGAGTCTATTTTGAAGAAGTGGCATTAGAAGAAGTTTAAGTTTAAAAAATTTGGCTCTCAAAAGTAATTTCAATCGTTGTACTGTTGATATTTGGCTCTGTTGACTAATGAGTTTGCCGACCACTGCCCTAGACTGAGAATAGAACCCATGATCCTTCCATCTGTGGGCTGATGCTCTAACCACTGAGTAAACAGTCCAGGGCTGCTGGGATACTTTTAGTCTCTTACTTCAAACCAGAGTGTAATTATCCTTCCCTGAAAATGTTACAGTGACCTTTTCATATATTTTTATATATACTTTAAATTCTATTTAGATTTTTAATTAATCAATTTAACAATACATTTCTTGTAAAAATTCAGTTAATACCTGTAATATCAAATCCTCCCTGACCTCCTAAAGATAATCACCGTTATCAGCTTTCAATGTTTACTTAAAAAACTTTGTCTATAAATTTATAATGCTATATAAAATCACATAGAAATATAGTTTTAAAACAGAAATGGTATAATCCTAATGGTTTTGCAGTTGCTTTTTCATTTAATAATATGTCTTATAGCTTTATCTCTGAGCAGAAAATATAGATCTAGTTCATTCCTTTTAGTTGCTGCATAGTATGGACTATAGTTTATTTAACCTTGAGTATTAGTTTTGTTATTACAACAGTGATGCAACAAATATCCTGTATATTTATACTTGTACATAGTATTTAACTGGTCAAGAACTGACATTGCTGGTTATATAGGTATGCACCTTGAAAGTTCCCACAAAGAATTTTTAAATCTACAGGAAAAGTTTCTCTTGACTTGTGAGGGAGAAATGATTATATTTAATTATGTAAAGATGTAAAAACTTTTTTTTAGAAGAATACATGAATATGATATTTTTATGTAGTATAAAAAATATACAAAATACTACATGTTTTGGGGGGACTAAATATAATATTGTATTTAAAAATGAGAACAATGGTTGCCTCTAGAGAGGAGAAGAAGAGAATAGAATGAGGGAGGGGATATGTAGGGCTATAATCTATAAAGTAATTAGCAGGTTCATGGATTTTCTTTATACATTTTACAGTCAAAATAAAACTAAACACAAGTAGGTCGAGGATTAAATCTACTTAATGCCAATGTGGGAAGATTGGAAATCCCTGTTTGTAGGGGGAAAAGACCATGCTTACCAAAAGTCTACAACTCTGGTTCTAAGAAACTGTATCAACCCAGGAAACACCCACCGAGAGCAGAGCACTCACGTGGAAAGGAAACGCTTGACAAGTAACTGGAAACCTGCTCTAGGTACCTTTACGAATTCCTGAGAAGTCAGTAGATGTTCCTATTTATGGGATAGAATGGTTTCCAGAACTTTACGTGTCTGAACCTCTATATTTACTCTATGTGGAGTTGTATTTTACATTTGTAATTAATAAGCCACCAATGTCAGAGCCCATGATGCCCAACTTGCTATACTCTAAGAGCAAAGATATCTTTATAATTGAGACAATATTTCTGCTTTTCTTTATAGCACTTTAGGTACTCATATACTCTTGAAGTTGCAATTGCTGCTTCTTTAACATCACAGCCTTCAACCTACTAAACACCTGACACATGACCACACTTAATTTACTTTTGGAAAGACTCATCCTAGTAGAAGAGGATCTTTTTTTGTAACAGAAAAACACTCTACTTCCTGCCCAGTGGTGTTTAATCTACTAGTCAGCTCTTAAAAGAGGAACTGACGAGAATAACAGTAAAATACATTCCCAAGAGCTCCAACGCCTCCCCAGCAGAGAAAAGGCTGACCTCATTTCTGGATTGCTTTATGACATAAGTTTCTCAGCCATAGGATATTTTACAGAATATCACATGACACACAACAGAACCACATTCCCTCCACATGTGACTCAGAATCCTGCTGTGACATATTATATATCCTTTTCCGTTGTGCATACTAGAAATGAAAAATCTCAAAATGAAATTTTGGGAAGTTGCTGGTTGTACAACAGAAAGCAAAACTGTGGCAGGACTCTGCTAGAAATGAGTGGTAAAGAAATTGCCTCTTACAGGTTTCAGAGGAGAGATGGCATTTTTATGTGGTCAACTTTTAAGGACTAGCAAACCACTAACTTAGAAGACTGGACGCTCAAATTCCCAATCTTAAGAATATGTTAGGAGTAATTTTAAGATTAAAATGTAAATCTACAAACTTCTAAGATAAGCCAAGAAAAAAAAAAAGTACTGATGTTTGACTCAGTTAGCTATTTTCTGACAGGATATTAAAGCTGCCTGTGAGATTTCTTGGACTCTGACTCATTTAATTCATTTAGACATTGCCAGCAGAGCAAGCTACAACAAAGCAGATCCATCTTAACAAGCTCATTCCTGGCCCTTCTAATAGCGAAAAGTAATTGAATTGCTGATTTTGTTTTTTTTTTAAGGCACTCAACATTTGAGTATTTGGCTTCACACAAAATAAACAGAAATATATATTACATCATCTCTTCCCCAGAGCGAATGGGGGGAGAAACCACAGTGGAATAGCCCCTGGTATCCTGTAGAATCGTGTAGTAATGAAGTATCTTTCTTGTATTTAGTTGAGTATAACCACACTTATAAGTTAAAATCTTAGTGTCGTATTTGGAGCAAGCACCAGTTCTGAGCACACAGATCTACATGAATAAGTGAATATGCGAATCTTAAGCACATCCATAGTCAATAGATTTATGAAGAGGCATCTTCTGCGGCAAGGAGTCAATCTCCATCAAAGTGGGCGGCATGGAGAGCCAAGGCAGCAAGCTGGTGGCCACAGACATGTCTTGCTCAACTTGAACAGGTGTTTTGTTGTTTTTTAATGAACCAACATTTAAAAAACAGGAGATTCCACATAAACATTTATACTTGTAATTCCCTTGAAATTTACAAAAGCCTCTCCCAAACCTACAGGAGCTGAGTAGCAAGCAGCAGCCTCCTCCATTGTACATCGTCTATGCATTTGGATTTCTCCAAGCCCACCTTTTATATATCCCCTGCCTGACCCATAACACTGGGGGTTGGGACCACTAATACAGAGAGTAAAGCAGAAAACTTAAAATTAAAAAGGCTTATATACTTATTCCATAGTTGGCACCAAGGCAATATTCATTTGGATAAATATATTAGCTGGATCCCACCCAAATCTAGTGATATGACAGGCTGTGTATCATCCATTAAACAGTAGCTTTGCAAAGAAAACTAATTCAAGTAGTAAATGATTCTATTTTACTATAAAGTGAATGTTCCCTGTATCTTGACTAGGGTGGGAGGGAAGGAGGTTATCGTTAAAGTTGTACCTATGACTTATAGGTGTAGATATCATCTAATTAGAACCTTACAATAAGGGCAAAAGGTAGGTGTTTCACAGGTTAGAAAACCAAAGTTAATGGAAGTAAAGCAACTCACTTGATATTAAACAATTATTAAGTGGTAGGACCACTATTCAAAGGCAGGCCTTTGTGATTTAAAAAAGATGTTATGTTTTATCAATTTTACCATGTTTTCTTGGCAACATGGTGAGAAAAAATATCATTTGACTCTCAGAGTCATGCACTAAACTGATATTTTATAATGTTTGTTATTGGCTCATAATACAAATATTTCAAGATTTAAAATGCAAAATTTCAGAGAAAACTTTTTTACCAATCTTCGAGAAGTTCCACTTTTTTGTATTATTTTAACAGAAGCTATAACAGAGACCCAAATTAACAGTGGCTCAAACACACTTGAAATGTATTTCTGTTCGCATAATAGTGCAGGAATAAGTCTACAGCTATTATTGTGGTTCTAAGTGATCAGGTTCACAGGTTCTTCTTGTTTCGCTGCCCTGGAATGATGCTGTCATCCTCATGGTATGAGATGGTTTGCCACCATCTCTAAAATCCAGGCACAGGATGGAGAGGAAGGAGGGAAATTTTGCCTTTCCCTTGAAGGATATGATTTTGAAGTTATGCTATTTTCACTCACATCTCATTAACAAGAATTTAACCAAATAGCCACACTTAGCCATAAGGGAGTCTAGGGAAGGTAGTCATTTGCTAGGGGGCCATGCGCCCAACTAAAATTTTATTATGGAAGGAGGAGGAAACCAATACTGTTAGACAACTATCCATCTTGGGCACAACCTTTAAAACTTAGATATAAGGTAGAACCAAATCACACTTTCCCTTCTGAGGTGAACACGTCTCCATTCCTTACAACCTGACTTTGCCTGTCCTTTGTTTGTTTGTTTCGCTATCGAAATCCTGAACCTGTTGAAAAGTCCTCCCTAGGTTAGATCTTATGTCCATTTACCCACATCAAATTTCTTGCCATTCTCTTTTCAGTGACTCCCTCTCCCAACTCTGTATGTTTTTTGTATTGTGCTCACTTGGGGATTACTATTCTCCTATGTTTCAACAAGTGTTACTCTTCCACTGGATTAATTTGAGACACAAATTGCTAATACACCTGTGTGGAGATAGAATAATAATCTTAGGTAGGTTGTTTATTCATCTTCAATGTTGTACTATTGTGAATAAAATAGGTTTATTTTATTCACATTTGTTTGTTAGCATCAGGTATATGGATGCATTTAACCAGCAGCATTCAGTAATAGCAGTGACCCTTACATTTTAATAGAATCAGTGGGCATCCCTTAGTCAGGCACAAGTGCAATAGTCAGGGTCAACAATTAATACTCCTTTTCCAAATTGATCTGTAGAGTCAATGCAGTCCCAATCAAAATCTCAGCAGGCTTTCTGTAGCTATTGACAAGCTGATTCTGAAATTCATGTGGAAATGCAGAGTACTCATAGCCAAGACAAACAAACAGAAGACCGAAGTTGGAGGACATCCACTAGCTGATTTCTAATCTCAATATCAAGACTGTGTGGTGTCAAAATAGACAAATGGGTCACTCAATCTGAACAAAGAATCCAGAAATAGAACCGTGCATATATAGACAATGGATTTTTTCAAAAAGGTATAAAAGCAATTGAATGGAGAAAGGATAGTGTTTTCAGTAAATGATGCCAAGACAACACACATATGCAGGAAAATGAACTTTAATTGAAGCCTCACATCATATACAAAATTAATTTAAGATATATCGTAGGCCTAAATGGTCAAAAGCATGACTCATAAAAGAACTGATAATTTGGAAGTCATTAAAATTTAAAACTTCTGTTCTTCAAAAGACATGGTTAAGAGAACAAAGAGACGAGCCAGACTGAGAAAATATTTGCAAATTAGGTATCTGGTAAAGCACTTGTTCCCAGAATGCATAGTGAACCCTTAAAACTCAATAATAAGAAAACAAACAACCCTCCTTAAAAGGTGGTGGGTGGACACAGCCCTCCGGAAAACCATCCTCAGCTCTGGCCACAGCATCACAAAGTATAGTTAGGACAAATGTAGGCAGTGGTTATAACAACAAAAAAATCGGATTCTTAATAAATATTTAGGAATATTTCCCAGAAGGTCCGGGATTCAGCATCATTTCTTTAAATGTAACAATAGGTGACTCAGTCCCAGCTTATGTGAAAAACATCCTTCCCAGAGGAGCAGCCATCCAAATGGCCAACTTAAGGCAGGAGATCAAGGTATAGAGGTAAATAGAGTAGATTTGTGGGATGGGGCCAACTACACAGGGCAGCAGGAGGAAACTTCTGGAGTGGTAGAACTGCTCTGTATCCTGACTGTTGTGAAAGCATCACACACTGTATTTGTCAAAACTCAAAGAATTAGATTGTCTCTATGATAATATAGCTTAAAGTAAGCTTTTAATCAGTGATTCAGTAGGCCCTTTTTATATGCCAGAAGTAAAACAAAAATCAATTTTAGTAAATAAAAATCTAAAATATTTGTTAATTTTACTGTTTTTTCCTTGATACTGGCCTCTGACATAATACCAAAGCATAATTCATGAAAGGCAAAGTTCAAGAGTTTTAAAAAATGAGATCCAAGGGTAATGATCTTGTTCCAGAGAAAATTTCCAATACCCAGAAAAATGAATGGATTGCTTATCTATAGGCAATTCCTCAACAAATATTATTTCTTTAATAAGCATTAAACAGCTGAGAGTTAAATGCAAGAACACAGAATGCAGATAGATATTACCTAATGCAGGATAAGAAGCCTAACTAGGACACCTCCAGTCGCAGAGTTCCCTCAGAAAATAGTAATCTCCACCAAAAAAAATAAATGCATATGCAAGTTCTATCACATATACTTGTATTTTGAAACTCTTAGCAGACAAATTCTCCTTATTATGAAATATCAATAAGCAAATCAAATAAAAATAATTGATAGGTGTTCAGTTCAGTTTAAATCTTCACATTTTAGTAGAAAATATATTATTGCTTACATTTGAGTTACCATCTGGGCTCTAGGATTCCAAAAGAACTGGTTCAATCAAATTATTTAGAAAATACTCACTGAAAACAGTTTGTCTCAAACACTATGACAAATAATAGAGATGTTATCAGTGAACAAGAGAGATTCCCACCTTCATGCAGTTTATCTCTAGTGTAGTTTAGAATCTCTGCCTTAAAACATGTTCATGGTCATTTTAGCCTTAAAATTTTTCAAAAAAGAAATAACCAATCACCGATCTTTATCCCTCTCTCCCACTCTCCCACACTTATATACACACAAATCTCTCTCTCTCTCTCTCTCTCTCTCTCTCTATATATATATATATATATATATATATATGTGTGTGTGTGTGTGTGTGTGTGTGTGTGTGTGTGTGTGTGTATGTGTATATATATGTATTACATATTATGTATTTTAGGTTTGCCAAATACAGAACTTCTACTATAATTTGAATTTCTGATTAACAATGAATAAATTGTTGAATATAAGTATGTCCCATGCAGTATTTCAGACATACTTATACTAAAATTTTATTCATTGTTTATCTGAAATTCAAACTTAATTGAATATCCTGGTTGTTGTTTTTAGCCAAATTTGACCATATAACTATATACAAACATACAGTTCTATGTATGCATATATTATGTATGTATATTGGGGTTTCCAGATACACACGCACATACCCCTATCTATATAGTATATGGCATGTGTATTTTTAAGCAATTTAACTTCTTAGAGAAACTTTCAAGATGAACTATGTGTAAACTATTATCCTAGATATATAAATATAATGATCTGTGATTTAAAGTCATTTGTTATAACCAATTAAGTGTTGTAAGCCAGCTACCAAAAATGATTTTCATTTAAAGTAGTTAAATTAAACCATTACAATTGGAAATAACAGGCTATCAGATCAGTTTTCTCTGAGGCTACCGACAGTTCAAGAAAATAAAACATCATTAGCATATATCACAGAGGGGTTTATACAAAAGAGGGATAAAAATCACTAAGCTACTGGGTTAAAAAAGGATAAATTAGGAGAAAAACATTCCCCATTTTACCCAGCTAAAATTAATGTATTTTGTGCTAAGAGAGGGTTCTAGGAAATTATTGATGCTACCTACCTTTCTCCTTCCCACTCCAGGCTACATGCCTATTTTCACCAGCCTCTTATACCAATGAAGAACTAATGAAGCATACCCTTCAGCCCTGACGGCACTCCAGTGAGAGAAGAGATAGGAGGCTTTCCCCCTAGGGCTGGGCAAGAGTCTCAGACCTATAACAGACTTCCCAGGACACAAGTCAGAAGCAGAAGTTTGGGGCAAAGATTGTCCCTCAGGCATCTGCTTACCAGGAACCCCTCCTCTAAATAAACAAGCAAGTGTTGAATGGATGTGCTATAGCCTACCATTCCTAAGGCTAGAGATAAGAAAATATTGGGAGCTTGAGGGACTTCTTTTGGCAGCTAACCTAGAGAATGGCAATCTGCTGGCTACTGCATTCCCAGTCCACGTGGGATTGTCAACATCCATCACTCACAATATTGCCATAACTTGAGGTGTTGCATGAACCAGCCCAGAACAAGTCAGTGGTATAAAAACCCAGCTAAAGGCCCAGCAGACAGAGATCAGTCAAAATGATTACAACTTTCCAGGTGAAACAAAGATGATGGGAAAGCTGTTCAAGAAAACTCAAATGGGGGAGAAACCAAGATGGTGGCATAGGTGAACACCTAAACTGCTGTCTCGCACAACAATTTCAAAACTACAGTTAAAAGACAGAACAGACATCATCCAGAAGCACAGGAAAGCTGGCTTAGTGGAAATTCTACAACTAGAAGGAAAGAGAGGGGCACACAGAGACTCAAGAGGAGCTGCAAAAGGCTGAGGTACGGAGACACACATGCGCAGAGAGGACGGGCAGCTGAGTGCATGGCTAGCTTTCTCTAGTGGGAGAGAGTCGGAAGCTCCCGACTGCACTGAACCCCAGTTTCAGGCGAGACCCTGGAAACACAGACTTATACGGGGGGAGACTGGACTGTCGGGAAAAGAGAGGAGTGCACGGAAACTCAGGGGAGCCGCGAAAGGCAGAGGTCCGGAGGTGCGCACACAAGTGCGTGCAGAGAGGACTGACTGCTGAGTGTGCCACTGGCTTTCTCTAGTGGGAGGAAGACAGAAGCTCCCGACTGCACTGAACTCCAGTTCCGGGCGAGAATCTGGGAATCCAGATTCATTGGGGGAGAAACTGGACTGCCTGGCAGTGGGCGAAACTTGAGGGCGGCTTTCTCCCAGAGGTGCTTGCAGTGATTACCGAGGGACACTGAGACTCAGGGGCCTCATAGGGCAGGGCTGACGGGAAGCCAAGGCTGTCTGATCAGCCCTGAGACTCCACCCCATCCAAGCTGAGCACAGAGGCTTTTGCAATTTTTCAAGTATTGTCTCATAAGGCTGTCTCCAGCACAGAAGGTCTCCCAACGTAGACACAGCTGATCCTCACAGCCAATTGGCCTGGAGGTCAATTCCTCCCAGTGATACCAACAACAATCAAGACTTAACTTCAACAAGGCTGAGCACACAGTCCACAAAGGGGTGCACCAAGAGTGTCCACCTCAGGTAACTGGGGAGGCTGAGCCACTGGGCCCTATAGGACACCTAGCACACAAAGCCACTCTACCAACTCAGGGAAGCAGCGAAAATGCGGAGACAAAGACACAGATCACAAACGAAAGAAATGGAGAAAAGCAAATGACTGGATATAGAGTTCAAAACCACGGTTATATGGTTTTTCCAGAATTTCCTAGAAAAGGTCTATAAATTTAGCAAGACACTCAAAGATATGAAAAAAGACCAACTAAAAATTAAAAATACACTGACTGAAATAAAAAATATTATACAGAGACCTAACAGCATACTAGAGGAATGCAAGAATCAAGTCAAAGATTTGAAATACAAAGAAGCAAAAAACACCCAACCGGAAAAGCAAAAAGAAAAAAGAATCCAAAAATTTGAAGATAGTGTAAGGAGCCTCTGGGACAACTTCAAGTGTACCAACATCAGAATTATGGGGGTGCCAGAAGAAGAGAGAGAGCAAGATACTGAAAACCTATTTGAAGAAATAATGACTGAAAACTTCCCCCACATGGTGAAAGAAATAGACTTGCAAGTCCAGGAAGCACACAGAACCCCAAACAAAAGGAATCCAAAGAGGACCACACCAAGACACAGCATAATTAAAATGCCAAGAGCAAAAGACAAAGAGAGAATATTAAAAGCAGCAAGAGAAAAACAGTTAGTTACTTACAAGGGAGCACCCATATGATTGTCAGCTGATTTCTCAACAGAAACTATGCAGGCCAGATGGGAGTGGCAAGAAATATTCAATGTGATGAATAGCAAGAACCTACAACCAAGATTACTCTACCCAGCAAAGCTATCATTCAGAATTGAAGGGCAGATAAAGAGCTTCACAGGTAAGAAAATGCTAAAGGAGTTCATCAACACCAAACCAGTATTATATGAAATGCTGAAAAGTACTCTTTAAGAAGAGGAAGAAGAAGAAAAAGGTAAAGATAAAAATTATGAACAACAAATACATATCTATCAACAAGTGAATCTAAAAATCAAGTGAATAAAAAATCTGATGAACAGAATAAACTGGTGAATATAATAGAATCAGGGGCATAGAAAGGGAGTGGACTGACAATTCTCAAGGGGAAAAGGGTGGGGGGGTGTGGGAAGAGACTGGACAAAGGTCATACACTTATGGATGAGGACAGTGTAGGGGAGGTAAGGGCAGAGGGTGGGGTGTGAACCGGGTGGAGGGGAGCTATGGGGGAAAAAAGAGGAACAATTGTAATAATCTGAACAATAAAGATTTATTACATTAAAAAATAATTAAATTAAATTAAATTTTTTAAAAAAAGAAAACTCAAATGAAGCACATAAATACATGTGCAAATAAATATTTTCTGGAACTAAAACAAGCTATAATATTCCTGTGCTACAATTGGGCACATGAAGAAGAGAATGACCATTATAATGGCCAAAAAGAATGGTCTTGAAGTCCATAAAATAATTCAAACATAGTCATGTGGAATCATGAAAGGACAGATAAAATAATCTGAGGACAGATTTAGTACACATATCACCTACTAGTAATCTGAAAGAGAAATACATTATTAAACTGACAACAGAAATAACTTTCTGTGAGCTGAAGACAGACCCGAGTCTGCAAAATGAAAGAAATTGGGGAGAAAAAGACACATACCTGGGTATATCCCAGTAAATTCCTGAACTCCTGAAATGAAACTGTATAAATTTTCAAGCAGAAAAAGCAAGTTGTCTACATGAAAAATAATAGCACAGGAAAAAAAATAAGAATACAATTAATGAAACAACTGTAATGGGAAAAAAGTAGAGTAGAACATTCATATTAACAAGGGTAAATGTCATAAATAGTTCAGTTGATCAAACCAGCAAAAATAAGAAAAAAAAATAAGAAAAAGCATTATAAAGAAATCAACATAAAGTAAGAAAAAAATGAAGTGTATCAATCATTACATTAAATATAAATGGGCTAATTTTTTCCACTTAAAGTCGGAGATGGTCAGGTTGGTTAAAATGCAAAACCCAACTGCAAACAACTTAAAACAAAGTGGTAAAGAATGGTTAAAGATACAGGGACAGACAAAAAAGAAAGCAAGAGTGATTCTATTAATATCGGATAAGACTGATTTGCCATATGGTAAGATTTGTATTTGGAAACCAATTCTAACAATGAATTGGAGAGTGGATTCTGGAAGGAGCAAGACTAGATGGAAGAAGAAAAACAACCATGACTTCAATAGTTAATTTTGGTTCATACCAAATTAAAATTGAGAACATTTGTTTTAAAACTTTGAGCCTTTCAAGGAAATAAGCAAAATCAAATAGCATCTAATTTAGTGTGGTTCTCAGCAGCCTTAGCATCACCTCAGAACTTGTTAGAAATACGAATTTTAAGGTCCTACACTTACAAAAATGTTGTCTGTAGGACCCAGAAGTGTTGAAAGAAAGTCTCCAGTTGATTCTTATGTACATTAATGTTAAACACTCATTAAGATGATTAGGCTGCTTTCTCTGAAAAATAACTTTCCTCAGTTACACAGATTTATTTCTATTTATTATTTTCTATTTCCCAGCCTGACAATGGAAGGTCAGAAGGGTTGCATTTAAAATGGATACCAGGAGGGAAAAAAAAATGGCGGTGGGCCGAAACCGGTTTGGCTCAGTAGATAGAGCGTCGGCCTGCGGACTGAAGGGTCCTGGGTTCGATTCCGGTCAAGGGCACGTACATTGGTTGCGGGCACATCCCTAGCGGGAGGTGTGCAGGAGGCAGCTGATCGATGTTTCTCTCTCATCGATGTTTCTAGCTCTCTATCCCTCTCCCTTCCTCTCTGTAAAAATATCAATAAAATATATAAAAAAAAAAAAAAAGAAAAAGAAAAAAAATGGCGGTGGAATAGACAGACGTGTCCCAAGCCTTGTCCCGGAGCAGATAGGAAGAGCAGCTGAGGGTTGCACGAGGAGTGTCTGTTGGTGAGTTAAGGGACAGCTATACTCCAGGAGACTGTGGGGGACTGCTGGATGGGGATCCCCTGACCAGACAGCCCCCACAACTGCTGGGTCCCATCCCAGAGCCACCAGCTCGGACGCAGAGACCATGCCATCTTGAAGGGAAAAGTGGATGTTATCGGAAACCTGAAAATCTGCAACTACGGCACCCACTGAACAGATGCGAACCCCAGAACACCGGTCCCCAATTGGCGCAAACACACGGATTCAGAGGAGCTCTAAACTTCAACACGGAGGGGTCAGATTTTGCCTGGGATAAGGTGAGGTCTCTGGTCCTGGCAGGACAGAGAAGCGCGCGTACCACGGGAGCTGGAGGACCGGGGGAAGTCTGCACCTAGAAGAATCCATGGCTGTTGGGGCTGGCGTGATCCATGAATGTGGAAGGGGATCCTCAGAGCTGCTGACAGGGGGGAATCTCTAAAAGGCAACCCATTTTGATCTGGGGCAGGACAGCCTAGAAATTTTAAAAGTGTGCCAGGCTGCTTGGTGACAAGGGTGAAAAAAAGGACTGCACAGACTTGCACGCAGCCCCGGAGTTTGCGCACTTGCGATTTCCTCTTTAAATTCTTGCTTCTGATTGCTAAGCCCAATACATAGGATCACTCAGTTGGGGACATCCTGGGAGACTGCAGGGGAAAGTTGTTTTTCTGGAACCTGGGGATCAGAGCGGGGAGGGACCGTCAGAGAACCAGCTCTGGGGCAGCCCACTCCCACAAACCGGTATTGAGTGCCACAGGGAAAGCAGGACCTAAGCACAGGCTAGAGAGGACCTACAGACCCGGAGGTCAATCCAGAAACACTGCCACCCAGGGATCGAATCACAAATTGACTCTTGTGTAATCACAAATAAAGGAATACAAGAAAGTAAGACATACCACCTGCTTAAAAATCAGGACTGGCTTACAACACTGAGGAGCAGTGGAACACAGGGAACTGCAATACTGTCCTGGCTAGGAAACAGGTATGCCAAACAGAACAATAGAGGAAGTGAATGACCTTAACTACTGCACATTTATTTTATTTTTTCATTTTTTACTTAAGAAACTAATGTTTTTCTTTTTTCCTCACTTGATTTTACCTTTTTAATTATTACATTTTTATTTTCAATCAATATTATTACTACTACTATTTTACCCCCCCTTTTTTTAAGTATCATTTTATTTTCTCTTTATTTTACTTTGGGATTAGTGTTCTACATTCTATTTCATCTTTCCTTTAGCATCACTTTACTCTATGTCAACTCTACCTTTATGCCATCACTCTCTTCCTAACTTTTCCCCTTTTGTTGTCCTGTTTCTCTTACCCCTTTTCCTGCTTTAGATTTTCCCTATTCTTTCTTTTTACCCCCTGTTAAAATTTCACCTTACTTATATATCTAATTTCCAATCCCCTGCTCCAAGTCCATACATACCTCTCTCTTCTGTCTTCACTATCCAAAAAATTGATTTTCTCTCTGTCCTTTTGTTGTTGATTGCTTGAATGTTGATTATATCATTGTTTATGCTTGTTTGTGAGATTGTTTTGTTTATTCTTTGTTTTGTTTTTTTTTGTTTTGTTTTTTGATTTTTGCTTCTATTCCCTTGCCTCACTTGATATTAGTTGATGTTTGTAGTTTGTATTCATCTCCAGGTACTTGTTGCTGGCATTTATTGGGATTAGTGGCTGTTCTTTTGGAGTTTTCTCCTCATATATATAGTTTGTTCCCCTTTTCTTTCTTATTCTCTTTCTTTTCTCTCTTACTTTGTTTTTCCTTTTCCCAATTTCATTTTTGCACTCCTTTCTTTTTTTTTTCTCTTATTCTTTCTCTCCTATCCTCTAATTTGCATTTCTCTGGTGGTCACCTTTATTTGGGGTTATTAATATCGTGAATACATTTCTATTCAGTGCCTTGTGCGTTGTACCTGGTAGTGTTGTATTTTGTGCCTTTAAATTAATGCAGGAGAGAGAGAACTACATAACCAGACACCCGGAGAGAAGAAACCATGGAGAGACAAAGAAACAGCCCGCATATGAAAGAAAAGCAGGCATCACCAGAAAAGGAAGTAAACAAAATGAGGCAAGCAACCTTCCAGAGAAAGAATTCAGAGAAATGGTCATAAGGTGGCTGAAAAGAATGGAAGACAAATTCGACAGTATGAGTGAAAACCAAGAGGAAATGAAGAAGAACCAAGAAGACATGAAAAATGACATCGCTGCTGTAAAGAACTCAATAGAAAACATCAACAGTAGACTAGAAGAAGCAGAGGACTGCATCAGTGAGCTAGAAGACAAGGTAGGAAAAAATACCCAAGTAGAGCAGCTTCTAGAAGAAAAAATTAAAAGCAGGAGGAGACCCTAAAGGAACTTTGGGACAACATGAAATAAAACAACATCCGCATAATAGGGGTTCCAGAAGGAGAGGAAACTGAGCAAGGAATAGAAAACCTGTTTGAAGAAATAATGACAGAAAACTTCCCTGATATACGAAAGAAAAAACCCACACAAATCCAAGAAGCTCACAGAGTCCCAAGCAAAATGAACCCCAAAAGACAGATGCCAAGGCACATTATAATTAAATTGGCAAACACCAATGACAAAATAAGAATCTTAAAAGCGGCAAGAGAGAGACAGAAAGTTACATACAAAGGAACCCCCATCAGACTAGCAACTGATTTCTCAACAGAAACTCATCAAGCCAGAAGGGACTGGAATGAAATATACAAAGTCATGCAAAGGAAGGATCTGAATCCAAGAATACTGTACCCAGCAAGGCTATCAATCAAAATTGAAGGTGAAATCAGGAGCTTCAAAGACAAAAAAGGGCTAAGGGAATTTATTACCACCAAACCAGCAATGCAAGAAATGCTAAAGGGTCTGCTATAAAAAAAAAAGAAATAGGAAGCAAAGAAGGAACACAGGGGTAAAGAATAAAAATGGTGACAAATAAGTACCTATCAATAATAACTTTAAATGTAAATGGATTAAATGCCCCAATCAAAAGACATAGGGTAATGGATTAGATAAGAAAACAAGACCCATATATCTGCTGCCTTCAAGAAACCCACCTCAGAAAAAAAGACGCACACAGACTGAGGGTGAAGGTCTTCCAGGCGAATGGAAATGAAAAAATAGCTGGGGTAGCAATACTTATATCTGACAAATTAGATCTCAAAGTGAAGGAAATAACAAGAGATAAGGAAGACCACTTCATAATACTAAAGGGAGCAATCCAACAAGAAGAAATAACTCTGGTAAACATATGTGCACCCAATACAGGAGCACCCAAATACATAAAAAATCTCCTGGAGGATATCAAGGGAGAGACTGACAGCAATACAATCATACCCCACTATCACCATTGGACAAATCCTCTAAACAAAAAATCAGCAAAGAAACATCAATCCCAAATGACTCACTAGACCAGATAAAATTAATTGACATCTTCAGAACATTTCACCCCAAAGCCACAGAATATACATTCTTCTCAAGTGCACAAGGGTCTTTTTCAAAGATAAACCATATGTTGGGACATAGGCAAAGTCTCTTCAAATTCAAGAAGATAGAAATCATATCAAGCATCTTCTCAGACCACAGTGGCATAAAACTGGAAATCAACTACAATAAAAACAATCCAAAAAAATCAAACACATGGAGACTAAACAGCATGCTATTAAACAATGACTGGGTTACCAGAGAGATCAAGGAAGAAATAAAAAACATCATGGCAACAAATGACAATGAAAACATAACAATCCAAAATCTATGGGACACAGCGAAAGCAGTCTTGAGAGGGAAGTTCATAGCTCTAAAAGCCTACTGCAAAAAATAAGAAACAATGGTAATAAATTACCTAACCCTACAACTCAAAGAATTAGAAAGAGAGCAACAAGAAAAGCCCACAGTAAGCAGAAGGAAGGAAATAATAAAGATCAGAGCAGAGATTAACGACATTGAGACCCAAAAAATCAATACTAAAGATCAACAAAACCAAGAGCTGGTTCTTTGAAAGGATAAACAAGATTGATGAACCTCTAGCCAGGCTCACCAAGAAGCAAAGAGAGAGGACCCAAATAAACAAAATCAGAAATGAAAGAGGTGAAATAACAACAGATCCCGCCGAAATACAAAGGATTGTAAAAAATACTACGAACAACTCTATTCCAACAAACTGGACAACCTGGAGGAAATGGACATATTCCTAGAAAAATATAACCTTCCAAAACTCAATCAGGAAGAATCTAAACAGCTCAATATGCCAGTAACTATGGAAGAAATTGAAGCAGCCATCAAAAACCTTCGGCAAACAAAAGCCCGGGGCCAGACGGCTTCACAGGAGAGTTTTACCAAACATTCAAGGAAGAACTAAAACCTATCCTCCTCAGACTATTCCAAAAAATTCAAGAGGAAGGAACACTTCCAAGCTCCTTCTATGAAGCCAGCATCACCCTAATACCAAAACCAGATAAAGACAACACAATGAAAGAGAATTACAGGCCAATATCCCTCATAAACATAGATGCCAAAATCCTCAACAAAATTCTAGCAAATCGGATCCAGCAGTACATCAGAAAGATCATACACCATGACCAAGTAGGATTTATCCCGGGAATGCAAGGATGGTACAATATCCGCAAATCAATTAACGTAATACATCACATAAACAAATTGAGAGATAAAAATCACATAGTCATATCAATTGATGCAGAAAAAGCATTTGACAAAATCTAACACCCTTTCTTGATAAAAACTCTCAACAATGTGGGAATAGAAGGATCATCCCTCAACATAATAAAAGCTATATATGATAAACCCACAGCTAACATCATACTCAATGGGCAAAAACTAAAACCATTTCCCCTAAGAACAGGAACAAGACAGGGACGCCCACTCTCACCACTCCTGTTCGACATAGTACTGGAAGTATTAGCCATTGCAGTTAGAGAAGAAGAAATAAAAGGCTTCCACATTGGAAAAGAAGAAGTAAAGCTGTCCTTATTTGCAGATGACATGATATTGTACATAAAAAAAACCCGAAAGACTCCATCAAAAAACTAATAGACTTAATAAATGAATTCGGCAATGTAGCAGGATACAAAATTAATGCCAAGAAATCTATGGCATTTCTATACACCAATAGTGAACTTACAGAAAGAGAGACTAAAAAAGCAATCCCATTTACCATCGCACCAAAAAATTAAGATACCTAGGAATAAACTTAACTAAGGAGGTATATGCGGAAAACTACAGGACACTGAAAAAAGAGATAGAGCAAGAAGTAAACAGATGGAAGAACATACCATGTTCATGGATTGGGAGAATCAACATCATCAAAATGTCCATACTACCCAAAGCAATCTATAGGTTCAATGCAATCCCCATTAAAATACCAATGGTATATTTCACAGACCTAGAAAGAAATCTCCAAAAATTCATCTGGAATAAAAAAAGACCCCGAATAGCCACAGCAGTCCTGAGAAAGAAGAACAAAGTAGGTGGGATCTCAATACCAGATTTCAAGCTGTATTATAAAGCCACTGTTTTCAAAACAGCCTGGTACTGGCACAAGAACAGACATATAGAACAATGGAATAGAATAGAGAATCCAGATATCGACCCAAACTACTATGCGCAATTAATATTTGACAAAGGAGGCATGAACATACAATGGAGTCAAGACAGTCTCTTCAATAAATGGTGTTGGGAAAATTGGACAGATACATGCAAAAAAATGAAACTAGACCACCAACTTATACCATACACAAAAATAAACTCAAAATGGATACAGGACTTAAACATAAGATGGGAAACCATAAAAATACTAGAGGAATCCACAGGCAGCAAAATCTCAGACATATGTCGAAAGAACTTCTTCACGATACTGCTCCTAGGGCAATGGAAACTAAAGAGAGAATAAACAAATGGGACTACATCAAAATAAAAAGCTTTTTCACAGCAAAAGAAACCATCAACAAAACAACAAGAAAGCCCACTGCATGGGAGAACATATTTGCAAATGTTATCACTAATAAGGTTTAATCTCCAACAACTATAGGCAACTTATACAACTTAATAAAAGGAAGACAAATGATCCAATAAAAAAATGGGCAACGGACCTAAATAGAATCTTTTCAAAAGAAGACAGAAGGAAGGCCCAGAGACACATGAAAACATGCTCAAAGTCACTAATTATCTGAGAGATGCAAATCAAAATGACAATGCGGTACCATCTCACATCTGTCAGAATGGCAATCATCAACAAATCAACAAACGACAAGTGCTGGCGAGGATGTGGAGAAAAAGGACCCTCGTGCACTGCTGGTGGGAATGCAGACTGGTGTAGCCACTGTGGAGAACAGTATGGAGTTTCCTCAAAAAATTAAAAATGGAACTCTCATTTGACCTAGTAATCCCACTTCTAGGAATACATCCCAAGAAACTAGAAACACCAATCAGAAAGGATATATGCACCCCTATGTTCATAGCAGCACAATTCACCATAGCTAAGATTTGGAAACAGCCTAAATGCCCATCAGCAGATGAGTGGATTAGAAAACTATGGTACATCGACACAATGGAATACTATGCTGCTATAAAAAAGAAGAAATTCTTACCATTTGCAGCAGCATGGATGGACCTGGAGAGTATTATGCTAAGTGAAATAAGCCAGGCATTGGAAGAAAAACACCACATGATCTCACTCATTTATGGAAAATAAAGAACATTATACCCTGATGAATAAAAAGATAGATACAGAGGCAGTAAAGCGCCGAACAGACTGTCAAATTACAGCGGGAAGGCTGGGGACTGTTGGGGAGGGAGGGAACGAGATCAACCAAAGGACTTGTATGCATGCATATAAGCACACAAATGGACACAAGACACTGGGAGGGTGGGATGAGGGCATGCGACAGGAGGTAGGGGAGGCTGGGGGAAGTTCAATGGGGGAAAAAAAGGAGATATATGTACTAATATATGTAATTTAATTAAAATAAAAAAATAATAAAAAATAAAAATAAAATAGATACCAAATCCAAAAAGCAGCCATGTAGGTTGCTTGGTGTAAAAAAAGAAAAAAAGGTTTTCAAAAGAAACTCTCTAGATGTGGCCTAGAAATTACTCTAGAAGGAAATAGAGATTTCCTTCAAATGTCTGGAAAACTATAATTAAAAGTTAATATATTAGGCCTCAAAAAGAAAAGTAAACCATTTGTGTTTTTGCCTCCCTAAACAAAGCTAATGTAAAATTACTCAAAGACTAATAGCAAAAATTTAATTACTGTCTTTTACTGGCCACACCCAAGGACAAATAAAGTTTCAAAAAATGTTTAAATAAATAAATAAAAAAAATGGATACCAAGTATTTTCCACAGAAGCAATGCCATAGACTAGAAAATGTAGTGACATTTTGTTTTCTTCTTAAAAACAATCCTTGCTAAGTTTAGCATGTTTGAGAATCTGTCTTGTAAACATTCCCAGTATGTTGCCTGAACTGTAAATGTTTAATATGTTAAAAAATTTAAAAGCCTCTTAAAATAAAAATAAACCAAAAAGTTAAAGGCACTTAAGAATAGCCATAGTTTTATGAAACATTTGCAAAATCAATCATGTATTTGGCTAAAAATAAAAGCTTAACAAATTGAAGTCTCAGAAAAGAAAAAAAATTTTTTTTTCAAGTTACCTTCCCCAATAAAGTTAAACATGAATTATGAAATTTTTATTTTTGGAAAGGTTAGTCCACATAAAGAAATAAAAAATTATATTATAAACTATAGAGAAAGCAATGACATGAAACTGCAAAAGTTATAATCAGGGTAAACTTGTCTTAAAAAGAAGAAACAAAAAAAACTTAGTACTTATTACCACAAGTTAGGAAATGAATAACAAAAGAAACTAATAGCTGAATTAATAAACTAGAAAACATAAACAAACCAAAATAAGGCAGAAAGAAAGAAATTCAAAAGTTAAAAATCACTAAGAGCAATAGAGCAGATGAACTCTGTGAACTTGATTAAAGGAAAGAGCACACATGGCAAACACTTGCATGAGAGGGCGTTAGGGAAAATATGCAGGATTAAAAATGAGAAGGAGACAAACCACAGATACAGACATGATTAAAAGAATCATAAAAGATTACTGCTTGCAATTCTATGGCTACAAATTTGAAAACACAGAAGTGAATGATTTTCTAACAAAATATAAATTACATAAATTGCCAATCACTGTAGAAGATGTCAGACTGGTGATTAAGAATCTATCATGAAAAAAAGGCTCAAATACCAGATGGAGTTAATATTTAAGTAACAGATGATTTCAATGTTGTTTAAACATTTCAAAGCCAGGAAGGGGGTGGGGGGGGAACCTCTGATTTTATGAAGCCAGATTAATTTTAACTGCAAAGCCTGATATATATATATAAAAAAAAGCTGGTCCCATCTCATTTAAAATGCAGATATAAGTATTTTAACTAAAATAAAATGTTAAGTAAAAAGCAGCTTGCTTCTGTCTTACTTAGATCAGGTCCCCATGGTAGACTCTGAGGTAGAATATGCATGCCAAAGGTTTTGGGGGAGTGCTTTCAGGAACAACACCTTTAAGAAAGTGAGAGGTGGGAGTGGGGTACAGAAAGAAGAAGTGGAACTGAACTACTGCTACAACAGTGGGTTCAGCCTAACACACAGAGAGCTCTGAACCTTCGTGGGAGGCAGACTGCTCCCCGAGATGAACTCGGCTATGCGCCAACAGCATTCCCAACACTCTGGACACCTGGGGAATAAGCGGCTCCTGCTGAAGGTGGCATCTGAGCAGCACACCACAGCATCCCCGAGTCTCAAGTGAGAAGAGTTTCAAAGAATACGATACAAAGTAGAAGGTTTGACTACAAGTGTGGTTTGATATCCAGAACCTGTCATTTTAATCCCTTGCATCAACAATCTTAAAAAAATGTATTAGGTTCACATTGTTAGATGCTGAAAGGCATTTGATAAATTTGTTAATTCATCAGTCATTTCTGACACATCAATAGTTTTACATATTGCAGGTAGGTGAACCCATCATACTCTGATTTATGTGTGCGTGTTGTCTTTTTTATTTTCTTTCTTTGCTTCCTCTCTTCCTCTCCACCCACATCAACCCCAGTACAGTAAGAAGAGAAGAAATAACTATAACATACTGGCTCCGAATAAATATATATTTAAATTTGTCCCAGATTTGTTTCAGAAACAAGCATCCTGCACTACCAGGTTCCCTTGAGCAGGGGCCTGTGTTGGAGAATTTTAATTTAATTAAACACATCAATCTCCTTTGAACACACCAATATTCCCTAAATATAATTAGCTCCATGGGGATATAAATAAAAATAAGTAAAAACTAGGAAAATCACCCAACTGTGGCCATATGTCCAAACAGAATGCATGCATTTCAGTAGAACTACAGGTTTCCATTTAGAAATTCCCAACCAATTCACCTTTATTAATGGCAAATATCCCCTCGACAAACATTCCCTCCCCTGCGCACAATAAGATTTTTAAAAATTGTAAACATGACAATGTATAGAGTCTAATTCTCTTGCAGATATACAGCACATACTAGAAATTAATCTGGATGCTTACCTTTGCAGATTCCATCTGGTGGCTTTGTAGATAGAGAATCTCAAACGCTAGGAAAACTCCGCATTTCTAAGACTGAAAAGCACATCTGGCTTCAAAGGTTGCTAGAACTATGGCTCATCTATAGGATTCGCCAATTATCCTGGGAGCTCACCCATTCTAGGGGCATCTTAGAGCCATACTCGCTGTAAGAGACAGAGTGTCTGGGGTGAAGCTTAGTATTTGACTCCCCAAAACCTGTTTTCACACGCCCCAGCCCAGGTGTGGATCCTTAGGACCACCAGTTGCAGTTAAGGAGCGGAATTGGTTTCACCAGTTTCCCATATGAAAGCCACGGCAACCTCAAATGAGAAAAATTTCTGGAGGCTGCTCTCTCCCAGAATTAGGTTCTAGAAATTACTCTGTTTGATGGTCAGTCCTGAGAAGTTTGTTTCTCTTTGTAGGCAGAGGTTTCTGGAAATCCAAATGGTAATAGAAGTTTTCTTGATACATATTGAATCAGGGGCCAATTGAATTTCAAGCTTAATGTCTGCAAGCTAAGTCAGCATGATATACAAATCTCAAAAAAATAGATGTGACATGCACATTGTGACCTGAGCACTGGCCATTGTCATCCCCTTTCCTCTGGATGGCGGCTGAATGAGCACTGCTAAGATTTTCTCCTATAATTTTCCTTTGCAAACGCTTTTAATTCCAACTAATCCCACTTCCAATTAGTCCGGTTCTATATATGAAAAGCTAAATTAGTATATGTTGGGAAATTTTTAGTGAATATTTGATAAGCCAGATGCTTTACTTAGATATTGCATGAAATAAAACAGATCTAAAACTGTGTCCAAAATATGTAATATTTGTGATAATTTTTAGAAATTTTAAGAATCAAGGAGAAAACCAGTTCTTGTTTTTTGTTTAGTGTTTGTTTGTTTTTACATAAAAGAAAGAGCTAGCAAAAGTAGATGGGAATCACTTATATCAAGCAGTTGGGGTAGTCATCTGACCGGACTTCAGCTCTGTATTACATGGCTCATGTGACAAGATACTTCTTCTAATGCTGTTTTTCTCCTGACAGTGAGAACATTTCTGAGGAAATGTAAATAATTTTGAAATTCCACTGATCTCCAATTCTTTATAAGAAACAGATTTTTTGAACATTGAGGTAATTGATTTCATATTTTCCTTCCATTTGGTGCTACTTTCCCAAGCCTTTATTTCTTTTCATTTTAATTCTCCACAAATTCTTTGCTGAGAAACTGCAATTACATTTAAATACAGAGAGGCAGTTAGCTGGTGCACGCATAACTTTTATGTTTTAGTTCATTCCTTTGTTAAATCAGAGTAATATGTCTCTATTCAACTGGTCTAAAAACCAAGATCAATTTAGTTAAGTTGTAATGTTAAAACAAACTAGGCACAGTCTATTGAATACTTCTTGCTGGCATTATTCTAATTGGCAATGTGAGGTGTGTGTGTTTTTTTAAAGAAATAAAATAAAGACAAAAGTCAATCATGTTAAGGGACATTGAGTTAAGGGAGAAGAATCTAGATGGACGTTTAACAGTAGTGATCTGTAAGTTTCTCAAGTGCAATTTGGCGCTTAAGAGAATGATTACTACATGTTCTGACTTCCACCTGCAGTCCCACCTTAGGATTAAACCTGCACAGCAAGAGTGAACCAGGAAGTAAGATCATTTTATCAGTCCTGATCACTCAAAACTCATCAATGATTGACTTTTGTTTATTGCCCAAATTGACTACTTTTCTTTCCACTTGTGAGATCTTTTGCCTAAGTTCTTTTCATTCAACATTCATTCCTTTCACTGACCCTGCAAATAGAGAGGATTTCTTATTTGCAGCACTAGGATTTATATGTAAGAGAAACTTGTAGACAGCAGTCTGCTTGGAATTGGGAATGGGGAGAAGTAAACACTTTCACTTAGGTGGGTTTGTGGGAGCAATTGAGATTATGGTGGAGGGTGTTGAAATAAGAGAGACCTTACCTGGACTACTAGATAAGCCAGAAATCAAGATTCCTTGAGAGGAATTATGTCACCCTCTGAAGTGAGACTACCTAGCAGGGTATAATATAACTAACGTATGTGATCACTAACATGTGAAGGAAAAAGGGGTGGGGGGCATGGGACATTGTTGATGGGAACCACAGGGTTCCATTAAATACATCTGAGAGAGGTGCATCCTTTGGGCAAATATTGATTGCCCATTAATGCTACAGTTGAGTACCACACAGGGGCAATGGCATAAATAAGGAGTCCTAAGCCTCAGCAGTGAGAAATACAGCCCCTTGAGTGGCTCTACAGCTTTATGCTGACAATTGTCCATGAAACCAATGTGATACAGGGCCCTTTCACCATTCTAATTATGATATACATACAACCCTTTGTATGGTTGGCAAGTCATGTTGCTTAACTGGCAATACAATAGGAAGCTTCCAATGGAAGAGAGAACAGAAAGGAAAATATGCCCTTTCTGTTACATTCAGGGTGAAAACTCCACTATTAAGATGCTGAGATTTTGCTGCTTTCTTTTCACTTTCTAGAAGGTTTCTCTTGCAATGTGTTCACAACTGTGGTCTTAAAAGTATGTCCTGAGCTCGTACTTGCCTTTCCTTACTTGTTAAGTGGTAACATGATGATATGGGGGACTGTGTCTCTGAACTGAAGACTAGAAGAACTAATTACCAGTGCTAGTTTTATTATTTTTTAAATGTGTAACTTCAAACAACTCGCTGTACCACTCTAAGCTCCATTTATAAAATGGAAGAGTTACTAATTCTCTAATTTTCCAACTATTTTTAATACTAGTACTTATTTGCAAGTGGAATTTTATTCCAAAACCCCAACACATAAAACAGATCAGAGTGGAATCCCTTAATTTGAAGTGAGGAAACAGTGGATGGTATGTGGAGCCCTATCCATTTGACCCCAGGTTCTCCCCCTGCACTTCTGCTGTGTTAACCCCCAAGTCACTTCACTCAGGAGACTGAGAACTCATTTTATTTTATTTATGTTTTTAAAGTGTCTTCATTTCATTTTTTTTAAGGACAAAGACTTTAATATATTTTTATTTATTTCAGAGAGGAAAGGAGAGGGAGAGAGAGATAGAAACATCAGTGATGAGAGAGAATCATTGACTGGCTGCCTCCTGCACGCTCCCTACTGGGGATTGAGCCCGCAACCCAGGCATGTGCCCTTGATCAGAATCAAACCTGGGACCCTTCAGTCTGCAGGCCGGCTCTCTGTTCACTGAGCCAAACCAGCTAGGGCTGATAATTCATTTTAAAGAGCACCACCAATCTAGGTGAGCCTTTCCAGATCTAAATTCTGCAATTCAATAAGTTACTTCAAATTCTACACCTGGATGCAAAGCATCTGGCTCAGTTTCCATTAGTGTGTGAAATGTCAGAGAAATACAAAGTCAGAAAGTAAAGAAGTTGCATAACATAAAAAAGAAAAACACTTTTTTTCCTGACAGCCAGCAGGAAGTAGATTGCAAATCTCTGTATGAATGTTTGTTAAATTGGTTTGAATCCCACTGTTAGATCTGCAGGCATCACTTCCCAAGTTTGGGTAAGGCTCTCCCTCAATGCTGAATGCAAAGATGACTTCTCCCTACAGACTTAGGTTTGCTTCAGTTCCCAAGCCTTCCTCAATGGAGGAGGGACCCCTACCAATTAACCTAGCCTCACTCCCACCTGCCATTCTATTTTGCAGCATCAGGAATTATCATTCAGGAGAGGATCCAAGATGGCGGCATAGGTAAAAACCTAAACTGCTGCCTCGCACAACAATTTCAAAACTACAACTAAAAGACAAAACGTCTATCACCCAGAACCACGGGAAAGCTGGCTGAGTGGAAGTTCTACAACTAGAAGGAAAGAGAAAAGAGCATTGAGACGTGCACAAGCGCTTGAAAAGCTGAGGTAGGGAGGCGCGTGAATCGGGCTGGCGGCAGGTGACTGGGAGTGCTGCTTTTTTCAACCCAAAGGGAGACAAGCTCCCGATTACTCCGAACTCCAGTTTCTGGGGAGACGCGAGGGACCCAAACTCCTACGGGAGAAGCTGGACTGTCTGCCATCGGGTCGGAAAGTGAGGGTGGCTTGCTTACAGGGCTGAGCGCAGAAATAATTGTTTACTGCACTGGGGCGCGGGACGTGGGGACAGGTCGGAGACGCAGAGCCGGGTTACTGGCAGCTATCACTGTTTGCCACGCCCTAGCCTAGTGACACCCTGAGACCCCGCCCCGCACAACCTACAAACCCACCCAAGCTCCAAGCAGCGGCTTTAGCATATGAATGGCCTGCCCTATCACAGCTTAACCTAGCAAACTTGCAGCCCGGGTCAGACAGCTCCAAAACCTCCAAACCCCAAGCAAAAAGGAGAAAACTGTAGTTCTCGCTGTAGCTATTGCTGGGTGGCCTCAGACAGTAGCTGACCTGCACCCCATTGGATATCCAGAAGCCAGTGTACCTAGTGGTCAGTGTGAGACACCAGATTTCAACTCCTCACATCCATAACTGACACATTCAAGAGGCAGACTCAGTGAGCACCAAAGCCCCACTGAAACAAGTCCTGCACCATAAGTGTGTCTCCAGCGCAGCAGTTCTTCCATTATAGACACAGCGGGTCCTCACAGCCAATTGGCCTGGAGTGTACCAACAGCAGTCAAGTGTACCGACAGCACACTTGTGTACTGACAGCAATCAAGGCTTAACTACACCAAGACTTTGCACTCAGCCCACAAGGTTTGTACCAAGAGCGTCCACCTCAGATGATTGGGGAGGCTGAGCTGCTGGCCCCTATAGGTCACCTACCACACAAAGCCACTCCATCAACACAGAGAAGCAGCAAAATGTGGAGACAAAGAAACATGTTACAAATGAAAGAAATGGAGGAAAGCAAACTACTGGACGACATAGAGTTCAGAACCACATTTATAAGGTTACTCAAGAATCTTCTAAAAACCGCTGAGGAACTTAGTGAGACCTTTAAGGATCTTAATGAGAGTGCCATAAAAATGGAAAAGGACCAGTCAGAAATTAAGCATACACTGTCTGAAATAAAGAATATACAGAAACTCAACTGTAGATCAACGTACCCCAAGAATCAAACCAAAGATCTGAAATATGAGGAAACAAAAAACACCCAACCAGAAAAACAAAAAGAAAAAAGAATCCAAAAATATGAAGATAGTGTAAGGAGCCTCTGGGACAACTTCAAGCGTACCAACATCCGAATTTTTGGGGTGCCAGAAGAAGAGAGAGAGCAAAATATTGAAAACCTATTAGAAGAAATAATGACAGAAAACTTTCCCTACCTGGTGAAAGAAATAGACTTACAAGTTCAAGAAGCGCACAGAACCCCATACAAGAGGAATCCAAAGAGGACCACACCAAGACACATCATAATTAAAATGCCAAGGGCAAAAGACAAAGAGAGAATCCTGAAAGCAGCAAAAGAAAAATGGTTAGTTACCTACAAGGGAGTACCCATATGACTGTCAGCTGATTTCTCAGCAGAAACTATGCAGGCCAGAAGGGAGTGGCAAGAAATATTCAAAGTGATGAATAGCAAGAACCTACAACCAAGATTACTCTACCCAACAAAGCTATCATTCAGAGTTGAAGGTCAGATAAAGAGCTTCACAGACAAGAAAAAGCTAAAGGAGTTCATCACCACCAAACCAGGATTACATGAAATGCTGAAGAGTATTCTTTAAGAAGAGGAAGAAGAAGGTAAAGATAAAAATTATGAACAACAAAATGACATCAAATACATACCTACCAACAAGTGAATCTAAAAATCAAGTGAATAAAAAATCTGAAGAACAGAATGGACTGGTGAATATAATAGAATCAGTGACATAGAAAGGGAGTGGACTGACAATTCTCAGGGGGAAGGGGGTGTGAGGGGTGCAGGAAGAGATTGGACAAAAATCTTACACCTATGGATGAAGACAGTGGCGGGGAGTAAGGGCATGGGGTGGGGTGGGGAATCAGGTGGAGGGGAGCTATGGGGGGAAAAAAAATAGGAACACCTGTAATAATCTGAACAATAAAGATTTATTTAAAAAAATAAAAAATAAATTTAAAAAAGGAATTATCATTCAGAATCGAGTGGCATAATCAACAGTGTCCCTGTGTCTCCACAAGGCCTCTCTCTGGCCAGCCGAATAAAGGGCCAGGAACAGTATAAGAAAGCTCTGGTGCAATGGAAATAATTTTAAAAATAATACTTTTATTTCTTGGCCATCAACTATATGCCAGGTATTATGCTAAGAACCTTATTACTATGCATATTTTAGCAACAATCCTGCAAGGCAGGTTTTATTATCCCATACCCCTACTCACAGATGAAAAAACTGAGACTCAGAGTTTGTTTAGACATAAAGAGAGTATCTAGCACACCCACATCTAACCCTGAGCAACTGCAGTCTCCTTTCCCCACGCCCACTGAAAGTATGCTTAGAATGCCAACCTGCTTGGCTAAGACCCAGAGATGACAAGAGATATTTGCAGCAAGGTCTGTTCCTTGGTGCAGCTGACAAACTGATCACAAGGAGTCCATCAACCAAACATAGGCCATTTACTCATAAAATCATCTAATGTTTAAAACACTACTAGATGTTTAGAAAATATTTTAGATCACTGACTATAGTGGAAAGTAATTTACATTATGGAAGCAATCATTTAATCATTGTAATTAGCCAAACTATTACCTATTCAGCTAATTGTCTTCTAATGATATAATTTAAAAATTTAAACATCATATTATTCTAGCCAATGACAAATTCTTTTTTCATAATTTTCCAGTGAAAAGTGTAATTTACTATACTGTACAATGTAATTTCCACAGAAATTAAGTTTCATTTCTTAATTGCAGGCTAAATCTTTCCCCAACGATCATGACCTGTACATAACCAATGAGAGAACTTGGCCTTTCCGGAATGTAGTGGTAGAGGCTAAAACAAAGGCAGTTGGTTAGGGTTTTTTTTAGACATGTTAATAAAGTGCTGACTTTCCGTACAAAAACATGATACCATCAACCTAGAAGCGCTTCTCAACTAGCAGCACATTAGAATTCTCTGTGGAGCTTAAAACAAAACAAAACCCTCATGCCCAGGGGTCACCCTTAGGGATTCTGATTTAATTGGTCTGAGGTGTGTCCATCATGCTTTAAAAATCTCCCTAGGAAACCCAAGTGTGCAGCCAGGGTTGAGCACCATAGAGAAGGTAATTTTAGCCTGTGCTACCTTTAGTCGCCGTTTTGTTTTGTTTTTTTAAATCTTTATTGTGGAAAGTATTACATATGTCCCCTATTTTTCCCCATTGATCTCTTCTAGCCAGCCCGCACCTCCTGCCTCAGCCTTCACCACTCTATAGTCTGTGTCCATGGATTATGCATATATGCCAACAAGTTGTTTGGTTGATCTCTTCCCACCCACCCACTACATCCCTCTGAGATTCAACAAGCTGTGGAGTTTTTCAGGGGAGTTGCTGGTAGAGAGTAAAGCATTATGCTGGGCATCTGGGAGCAGTAAGACAGGGTGACAAGAATGGACACAAAAGACCCAGACAAGCCACTTCATTATAGGTTTGTAACCTAGAGAGTGAGGAGTTTGCAATGATAGAAGAGTGAGAGTTAGGCTACAGGCCAAGATCCTAGATAGGCATGCTCAATTGGTAAATATGCCAGAATCATTTCTCAGAGGCTTGCAAAACAGTCAGGAATTTGAGTAGATTGTTTATCTGCCATAGGACTATGCACCTGGGATCTGAAAGCAAAAGTTTAATGAGTTAAGGGGCTCTTTATAAAATGCTGAGCCAAATCTCTAAGTAGTTAAGAAACTATAACTTGTGATTCTACTGGACTGATTTAAGTGTACAAATTCACATTTGACACTTATCAGACCTTTGTCACAAAGTTGAATGACAAGTGGTTTCTGCCCCAGGGGGTCACAGCCCAGTGATATTTTATACTTTCTGACATTGCCTGGGGAGAGAATGGAGGAGCCTTGTCTATTCAGGTTCAGTCCTGAGAGAGAGCAAGTGTGGCTGGGAGGCTATCTGCAGCCACCTAAAATGTTTCTATGAGAGAAGCTCAAGGATCTTGGTATCATATATGCCAAACAGTTAAATTAAGCAATACAGAGTGTCCAAAAGCTGTGTGAAACCTGAGCACAGAGTTCAAAAGGAGGCATGCATGAGTTTGTTTCTTAAACAACTTTATTGAGGCATAATTGACACACAATTAACTGCACATATTTGATGTGTACAATTTAATGCTTGATATTTCTTTTTTTTTAATATATTTTATTGATTTTTTACAGAAAGGAAAGGAGAGGGATAGAGAGTTAGAAACATCGATGAGAGAGAAACATCGATCAGCTGCCTCCAGCACACCTCCTACTGGGGATGTGCCCGCAACCCAGGTACATGCCCTTGACCGGAATCGAACCTGGGACCTTTCATTCCTCAGGCCGACGCTCTATCCACTGAGCCAAACTGGTTAGGGCTAATGCTTGATATTTCTGCAAAATCAGTTATACATTCAGGATAATGAACATATCTATCACCCTCAAAAGTTTCCTCCATGAAAAACACAGAAAAACATAAAGACTAAATTAACATGTTACTAAACAATGAATGGGTTAACAATGGGATCAAAGAAGAAATCAAAAGATACCTTGAAACAAATGAAAATGAGAACACAACAACCCAAAATCTTTGAGACCCTGTGAAAGCAGTTCAAAGAGGGAAATTCATAGCATACCTTAAGGAGTAAGAAAAATCTCAAATAAATAATCTAACTTTACAGTTTAAAGAACTAGAAAAAGATCAACAAACAAAGCCCAAAGTGAGTAGAGAAGGGAATAATAAAGGTCAGAGCAGAAATAAAGGAAATAGAGTCTGTAAAACATTCAAAAGATTAATGAAAACAAGAGCTGGTTCTTTGAAAAGATAAACAAGATTGACAAACCTTTAACGAGACTCATCAACCCATAACATCCCCACCCTAGTCCATGCACTAACCTCGTCTTGATTGGATTCTATCAATAATCCTTAAGTCAGGATCCTGGGTTCCTGTTTGACTCACCTCATTGTCAAAGGGACTCATCTACTTTGCAAATCTGACAGTTTTGTTCCAACAATTAAAATTCTTTAACAGTTTTCCTTTGCTTCTATAATAAATAGAGTACAAATTCATCAGCTTGGTAAAAAAAAAAAAAAAATTTCCTTCTTTGAACCTGGTCTCAACCTGCATCGCCTGCCATTTCTCACCTTTCACCTTATAACAGTATCACACCAATTTTTATTCTGCTACTAATCATGCTATCGTGGGTGCTGCATGACTGCTGAAGCAGATCTCCTGCTTGGAATAACTTGCTTCGTCAAGGAGCTAATTCCCACTCATTCTTCAGTACTCAGCCTGTACCTTGTCTTCTTCTAGTTGGTAAACTGTTCCCCTCAAAGCTCTCTCACCATTCTGGACATACTCCTCTCATAGGAAATACGAGTTTGGGGGGAATTATTCCCTATTGTAAGTGTCTCATCTACCATTCATCTTTACATTCCCAGTGCTTCACATATGGTGAATACTCAAGAAATCGTGGTTGAATGCTTAGTGAAAACCAGGTGCTAAATGAGAAAAAAAATTTCCCTGACCTATATATCTAGTAAGCCCGACCCCCCAAATGTGAATGTGTGTGTGTGTGTGTATCTGTGTGTGTGTTCGTTTGTGTGTGTGTGTATGTATGTGTTCATTGGACATCACCGTTTTTAGCAAACTCAAGTCCTAGTGCCCAGTGCTGTTTCCCCAAAGCAGGGATCAGCATACTTTTTGTATGAATTTCCACATAGTAAATATAGTAAATTTTACACATAGTAAAAATAGGCTTTTGTGGGCCACATGTTCTCTGTTGCAACTTCTCAAAAATGTTGTTGTAGTCACAAACAAATGGGCATGTCTTCATTGCAATAAAACTTTATTTATAAAAATAAGTAATGATCCAGATATGGCCATAGTTTGCCCACTCTTGACTTAGAGGCTTCTAAACCAACTTTTTAAAAATCCAACCTCTTTTCCCCACAGGAGCCCTACATGCCACTGCCATGTTTATAGTGATCTCCAAGAAGTTCCAGCACCGTTTTCAATATCAATGAACAGCAATATCAATGGGTTGCAGAAAATAGCCTTTGTCATCACTGCATTAAGGGTGTGGAGCAAAGATATGCTTAGCGGTGCTGAGAAAAAGACAATGACTCACAAAGAGAGGTCCCTGAAGATGAGGTGGAGCTTGTGGTCACATTCATTCAGAATCCAAGGCAATATGAGATCAAAGACTGGTTCTGAAACAGACAGAATGGCATGGAAGATGGAAATCATATCTCTGGTCTTTTTTAAAAAAATTTTATTTTAGGTACTAAATTTTTTTTTTTTTGGCATCACCATTTATCCTCTCTATGCACTCTTCCACCGATGTATAACGTTTTAGTCAAAACACATGTAAACATTTGTTTTTTAAAAAGTAATTACACCTATGTGAGAGGCATGCTATGCCATGAGTAAGACCATACATTTTGAGATTAAATGACCTGGGTTTGAATACCAGTTTATCCATTTGCTAGCTTTATGATCTTGAGCAACTTAACCTCTCTGAGGCTTTTTCCTCACCTGTAAAATGGGGGTGATCACTATACCTACCTCACAGCATTTCTGTGAGGACTATATAAGATGATAAATGCATTGGGCTTGGCACAATATAGTGTGTGTGTATATATATATATATATATATATATATATATATATAGCAAAGTAACTATTAATTAATATTTTTATTTGGATTACAGACATATTTGTTGTATATATTGATTCACGTGTTCTTTTTTTAAATATATTTTTATCGATTTCAGAGAGGAAGGAGAGAGAGAGAAAAATAGAAACATCAATGATGAGAATCATTGATTGGCTCCCTCCTGTAAGACCCGTACTGGGGATCGAACCTGGGACCCTTCTGTCCACACGCCAACGCTCTATCCACTGAGCCAAACCAGATAGGTCTTGATACATGTGTTCTTGATGTAATTCAGGGCTTCTCAGGCATCTGAAGTCCACAGGTTAAAAAAGCAGGAAGTGTGACATGAGTACCTTTAAAAAGAATAACAGAGAGCTGGAGTGTGGAACTTGGAAGATGGTCAGAGCAGCCTCCTCACAGCCCAGGAGCCTCTGAGCAGTCCTGTCACTAGGAACAAAGTGGCCACCCCAACTGGATTAGTTCCTGGGAGCTGGGCATCACTGCTGACAAGAGCGCGGTCAGGATGTTTAGTAGTGGCCTGCCCCAGGAGACCCAGCCTACCACACATACCAGTGAGCATGGCTTAGAGAAGGGGAACTCAGGAAATTCAGAAGTTCAGGGTTTCTGAGCAACAGCTCAAGTGCCCATCAGTAGATAAGTGGATAAAAAAGCTGTTGTACATTTATACAATGGAATACTATGCAGCTGTAAAAAAGGAGGACCTCTTAACCTTTACGACAGCATGGATGGACCTGGAGATTATTATGCTAAGTGAAATAAAGCAGGCAGAGAAAGACAAATACCATATGATCTCACTGATATGTGGAATCTAATTAACAAAATAAACTGACAAACAAAATAGGTCCAGAAGCATGAAACAGACTGACAGATCTCAGAGGGGAGGGGTGGGGCTATAAAAATTAGCCAAAGAACATACACTGAGTGGCCAGATTATTATGATCCCTGACTGCATAATAATCTGCCCACTCAGTGGATATCCTATATAATAAAAGGCTAATATGCAAATTGTCCCCTCGAGCAGGAGTTCGACCAGCAGGCAGGCTGGCCAACCGCCCATGTCCCCTCCCCCTGGCCAGGCTGGCTGGACCCCACCCATGCACGAATTCATGCACCGGGCCTCATTCTATCTAATAAAAGAGTAATATGCAAATTGACCATCACTCCAACACACAAGATGGTTACCCCCATGTGGTCAAAGATGGCTGCCCCCAGGTGGACACAAGATGGCCACCACAAGATGGCCAGTAGGAAAGGGCAGCTGTGGGAGATCAGGCCAGCAGGGAAGGGCAGTTAGGGGTGACTGGGCTGGCAGGGGAGGATAGTTGGGGGGGACCCAGGCCTGCAGGGGAGGGCAGTTGGGAGCGACCAGGCTTGCAGGGGAGGGCAGTTGGGGGAGACCAGGCCTGAAGGGGAGGGCAGTTTGGAGGGACAAGGCCTGCAGGGAAGGACAGTTGGGGGTTACCAGGCCAGCAGGGGAGGGCAGTTGGGGTGACCGGGCCATCGGGGGAGGGAAATTAGGGGCAATCAGGCCTACAGGGTAGGGCAGTTGGGAGCAACCAGGCTTGCAGGGTAGGGCAGTTGGGGGAGACAAGACCTGCAGGGGAGGCCATTGGGGGAGACAAGGCCTGCAGGGGAGGGCAGTTGGAGACCAGGCCTCCAGGGGAGGACAGTTGGGGGTTACCAGGCCAGCAGAGGAGGGCAGTTGGGGGTGACCAGGTTGGTAAGGGAGGGAAGTTAGGGGCACCTGGGCTGGCAGGGGAGGGCAGTTGGGGGCGACCAGGCTGGCAAGAGAGGGAAGTTAGGGGCACCTGGGCTGGCAGGGGAGGGCAGTTGGGGGCGACCAGGCTGGCAAGGGAGGGAAGTTAGGGGTGACTGGGCCAGCAGGGGAGGACAGTTGGGGTAACTGGGCCTGCAGGGGAGGGCTGTTGGGGGCAGCCAGGCTGGCAGGAGAGGGCAGTTAGGAGCAACCAGGCTGGCAAGGGAGGGCAGTTAGGGGTGACCAGGCAGGCAGGGGAGGGCAGTTAGGGGCGACCAGGCCTGCAAGGGAGGACAGTTAGGGGTGATCAGGCCTGCAGGGGAGGGCAGTTAGGGGCAATCGGGCTGGCAGGGGAGTGATTAGGGGGTGATCAGGCTGGCAGGCAGAAGCATTTAGGGGCAATCAGGCAGGCAGGCAGGCAGGTGAGTGGTTGAGAGCCAGCAGTCCTGGATTGTGAGAGGGGTGTCCAACTGCCCATTTAGGCCCGATCCAACGGGCAGTCGGACATCCCTCAAGGGGTCCCAGATTGGAGAGGGTGCAGGTTGGGCTGAGGGACACCCCCCCCCCCGTGCACGAATTTTGTGCACCAGGCCTCTAATATATATATATATATCTCCCCATTGAGTGGACAGATTATTATGCATTCAGAGATCATAATAATCTGGCCACTCAGTGTATATGCATATACAGTATATAGCCCATAGGTACAGACAACAATGCGGTGAAGGCCAGGTCCTGTCCTTGAGGTATTTGTGAATTTCCCTACAAAACTATTGGCCCAAATGAAGTAATTTCCTTTTTCTCATGGAGAAGGTTTGTCTTATATTTAACAAATGAACACTTTCACAGACAATTATATAGTCCTCTTTCCAACTCAATTTATTTTTTGCCTGAAATTTTTAATAAGAAAATTTTTCATAAATCCTTCACTTTGGAATTTGGGGCAGCTATTTCCATCCTTTCATTTCTTTCCTTCTAAATTCAATATTATTTTTCTCAAATAAAGATTTTTTCAAATAAAGATATTAGTGATTATAGAAATTATTGTTTGATGATAGATACACATCTATTTTCAAGTATCACAAAACAAACTTGGGATTTTTCTTTTGAACACAAGTATCACTATCACATTGCATGAGATTGAAACTATGAGAATGGAAGGGCATTGTTTGTTTCCAAAAAATAATACCACACATCAAAATCATATAATAAAGCTGAATGGAGAAAAAATATCATATTATTCTTTAAAAAAATTAGAAGGATTGTCAGTTGGAAGCTCATTAGATATATTTACAGTGGAGCCAGAGATTATAATTAGGACAAGTGGATTGAAGTTAAAGTCATATTTTTTTAAAAGCATAAGTATTACTTACATTAACCATGATATGGAAGCTGTTTTATAGGCCCTTCAAAGAATAAAGGGAGAGGACTTGGATTTGATATCTTCCAGTTTGAGGTTCTTTTATTCTACACAAGTATTGTATGAAAGTGGTGTTTGCATTTCGTAAGTGGTTGGTGAACTGTTTAAATCTAATAGCCCAATTTTAGAGTATAACAGAGGATAGATTTTCTGATCAAAGTGTCTACACATCTAGGAAATAATAATGTATTTAAATTATTTCTTTAACCCAATGAAAGGTAGGCATTTAATTTATATGACTTACTCCTAATATTTTTTGTCAACAAGAACACACATCTTGATATTGAAAGTAAATATGGTTTTTGTTCACATGTTGCTTGAGAAATTGAAAATGGGTAAACATTTAGCCCCTAATCTGAATTAGTCAGCAACACAGGATCCTGATTAAAGTGCTTAGAGCTGTTCACAGGGCTGCCAACACCAGTTCTTGTTAGTTTGTTATTTCAAAAACTGTGCCATAACAATTCAGCTTCTACGATATGTACTCGCTAAGTAATATAGAGCTTTAAAGAAGTTCCTCGGTTAATTGATACCATTTTTAGTCCAGTTTTATAAAAGCTAGTCTATGTCCTAGTCATTAAAATAGTAGATTGCTCTTACTAACATGTAAATTACATACATTTTAAAATAGAACAAAAATACACATGAACTGCGTAAATATTAAATTAGAGCACCGAGAGTCATTTCCTCATCACTTTCTTCATGAAGCTCAAGTGATCCCCAAAAGCCTATACAGAATTGCTGGCATTCCATTTTTCTGACTTCAGAACACAGCAGTTTCACAATGTCCAACCCGGTATCAAATGGGAATATGAAAGGCTGGCATATGATTTAAACTATTTGCTCAGAGTACATTTTCCCAGTTGGAAGAAAGTCATCTTAGGACTGGACACAGCTTTTAGATGCTATATGATCGTTTCAGTTTATGACCACAAGAAAAAAAAAATCAAAGTTGAAAGAAACAGTAGTGTGAGGGTTCCCCTGGGAGAGGAAGCGGGACCAGCTAAGTGCTGAGAGCCGAGCCCCCACAGCAGGCCACTCTGACTTTGGCAATGATCCTGTCGATGCAGCTTTCCACAGAGAAGGTGGGATAGGCCTAAAAGCAGTATTCAGGCTTTTCAAAACCTGGAAGATCCATAAGCAAGAAAAATGAAAGGTTTTCCTGGGGTTATAACACCAGTGTGATAACCATTGAGGTTAGTAGGCAATGCTTCTTAACTTACACCTCACTTTTACCATTACTTCGAATCTTAAACTAAAACTGGTAATTTTATTGAAAGGTTTTTGTGGGAATTAAATGAAATCATGTCCACAGAGGACTTTCCACCTGAAAACTGTTGCAAAGTGTCCATTCACTTCTCACTCTCTCTTCACTTCTCAGGGTTTGATCACAAATTTTGTTGAGTGAGGGGAAAAGTCTCAAGGTCTTGAAAGAGAATGATTACTGGAATAGCAGCCAGCAAGTCGGTGTCAAAGGGTGCCCTTCAAATGTAAAGGCTGCTACATTTTTCTTTATGACTCCACGAACATATTTACCTTTGCTCTCCTTTCTTCCTCAACTGGCATGATTTCTCAGCCAAGATAACGTGGCTTCCTCCCAGGATTGCCCTAATGCTGATGGATTGTCAGCAGTGACCTCCTTCGTTCTAGATTCAGCACACACTGGAGTGGCTGCGCAGCACTGGACGCTTCTCAGTGCCCTCCCTTCCCTCCATTTCTGCTGCTTGATTCCTGGTTTACCTCTACGTCCACTCATCTTCCTTTTCTCTGCTTCCCTGTTTAAGTGTCAGTGCTCCCCAGAGTTCCGTGCTCATTTTCATGAGTTTCTCCATGACTTTCTTCAAACTCATGCTTTTCACTACAACCTGGACATATTCCTATACCTATATCACCATTCGGATTGTCTGCAAGTCCAACTGCCAAATGCGTCGTTCCACCTGAGTGTCCCCGAAGACACCTTGAATAAAACATGACTCCAAGCTCCCCAAACCGCTGTGCTCCCATGGCACTTTGCAGGTGACTCATCCTAGCATTTATCACACAAGGGGTTTAAAAAAATATTATTGTTATTTCACGGTAGACAGGAACTATATTTTATTCAACTTAGAATTCCTAGCTCCTGGCAAAGTACTGGCACATAGCACCCACGAAATCTGAGTGGGAAAGTACAGGTCTTATGCTGCTGCGGAACCTGCCCCGGAGCACCTCCACTCGGCCTGAGTGTTTCCTTGGCTCCTTGGTGTGTCTGGGTTGTGTTTTGGTTACTGGGTTGCTTTGTTTTCAAGGTTCTGATTGTTGCTGGGTGATTTCCTTGGGACTCCCTCCTGGTTGCTATGCTTCACAGTATGAGATTTCTATCTGTATCTAAATGGTCACATTTTTTTTTTTTTTTCTGCCTCTGGAATGGAACAGGGCCTCGGAGAAGCTCAGTTGCAACCACACATGTATTTGTGGACTATAACAAGCAGGGAAGGGGTTTGGCAGGAATCTCCTTATCTCTGCCCAGAGGCAGCCCTCCTGTCTTGTTTCATTGGCTTCTTCCTCAAAAAGAATCTCACTTTCTCACTGCTCAACTCTGGTTTGAATGTTTATTCCAACTGGTAATGGATCTATAAACTTAAAAAAAAAAAGGAAGAAGTTTATTAACCTCAACATAAAATGAGAGAGTTGAAGCTGTTTTCTAGCTTTTGTGGGATATGGTCTTTTTGTTGCTTTTTTTTTTTTTTTAATGTTAAAACAAATACTCTTTAACTGATTTTTTTTTTTTTAAATGAAAGACTTCTACTAAAATCAGGGTTTGGGAGAGACAGCTGGATTATGTGCCTTTACAAACATGTTATAGTAAGCTAACTTTATCTGCAAATGTTGAGAACTACAGTATTCTGATTCATTGAATTCTGTAGTTAATCAATCCAAAAATATTTCATAAATGCTTTTTCAACACTGTCTTGGACATCAAGAGGAAAACAGAAGATTTTACAATACAATTGGAGGTGAGGAGAATCTAAGACACTTGTAGTAATTTGTGAAAAATTTAAGACAATAGTAGCAAACCAGGTAAAATCCTGAGAAAACTGACAAAAATACTACATATATCCCTCTGATCAATTTGTTCACCCATTCTCCAAAATTAGCACTTCAATTTTCTCCACTCTCCTCCAACTCCTGATTCAATGCTGAGGCTGCCACTGTCATAGCTACCAACTTCACCTATACTCCTAGCACCTTTCCCACTCTCACAGGGTGACCTTAACTTACAGGAGAGAAAATTAACATAGAAGCCCTCAGAAACTTCCACATCCTCCTAATGCCAAATATATCAACCCATCCTTGTCTTTTTCACTCTTTTCTGATATAATAAAAGTGTAAGGCTAAATCCTCAATAATGTGATAGATTTGTACCATCTCTTCCTTTTCAGAATTTATAAATAGGGATACCTATTCTTTCTTACTTTGTTTAACCTCTTTTTTTTTCACTCCCTCTATTATAATTTCCCAACAGTTTTTAAACATCTTTAAAAATTCCATTTAAAAACTACTGCTCTCAACTCCCTTCCCCTAAAGCAGCAGTTCTCAACCTGTGGGTCGCGACCCACAGGTTGAGAACCGCTAGCAGGGTCGCCTAAGACCATCGGAAAACACAGATATTTACATTACAATTCATAAGAGTAGCAAAATTACAGTTATGAAGTAGCAACGAAAATAATTTTATGGTTGGGGGTCACCACAACATGAGGAACTGTATTAAAAGGTCGCGGCATTAAAAAGGTTGAGAACCACTGTCCTAAAGAGACTGTGCTATATTTCTCTGCCCCTTCATAGGCATATTTGGCAGCAGAGTTGTCTACACATTCAGTCTCCACTTCCTCAACTTTCACCCACTCATTAATCTAGTCTGGCTTCGGCACCACCACTCCACCAAAAGAGCACTAGTAAATGAGACTTAGGTGCTCCACATAGCTAAATTCAATAGGTATTTTCAGAGAACTTCAGTTACCACTTGTGCAATAATAATTTAAAGATCCATTTGTGCGAGGTGGTCCTAATTCTGAGGCTTGACTCCCCACATTTGAGTCATATCTCTATCACTTCATACTCTACATCTCAGAGCATTTATTGGACCTCTCTATACTGTGGTTTTATCCTATAAAAATGTAAATAATAAGTAATAACTAACCTCAAAGACCCATAGGTATCATATGCATTAATTATCTTACACACATACATAAATTAATTGCAAAAGAGCTTCGAAATCACAATTTTGTATCTAGCCCAAATTTCTGGACTGCATGCTGGACTATGTATTGAACTATCTTTTCCACTTGGATGTCTCAAAGGTACTGTATTAGTTTCCTATAGTTGTTGTAACAAAGTACCACAAACTTAGTGGTTTAAAACTTTTATGTTCATATTGACCTATGTCACCCCAATTAATCTATATATATAAAAGCCTAAGTGACCGGTAGCCCACATGTGCACTGACCACCAAGGGGCAGACACTCAACACAGGAGTGGAGACCACAGGCATTGAAACATGGAACAGACTGATGAATCTCAGAGGGAAGGAGGAGGGGGGAGGACAGAAAGAGATTAACCAAAGATCTTTTTTTTTTTTTTTTTAATATATTTTATTGATTTTTTACAGAGACGAAGGGAGAGGGATAGAGAGTTAGAAACATTGATGAGAGAGAAACATCGATCAGCTGCCTCCTACACACCTCCCACTGGGGATGTGACCACAACCAAGGTACATGCCCTTGACCAGAATCAAACCTGGGACCTTTCAGTCTGCAGGCCGACGCTCTATCCACTGAGCCAAACTGGTTAGGGCTTAACCAAAGATCTTATATGCATACTAGAGGCCTGGTGCCGGTGGGGTCCCTCAGCCTGGCCTGGGCCCTCTCGCAATCCAGGATCCCTCAGAGGATGTCAAAGAGCCAGTTTTGGCCCAATCCCCACAGGCCAGGCTGAGGGATCCCACCGGTGCACGAATCCGTGTACCAGGCCTCTAGTTTAATAAATAAAATAAAATAATAAAATAAAATAAGAAACATCAGTGATGAGAATCATTGATCCCCTGCCTCCTGCATGCCCCCTACTGGGGATGGAGACCACAACACGGGTACGTGTCCTGACCTCCTGGTTCATGGGTTGATGCTCAACCACTGAGCCACATCTGCTGGCCTCTTGCCTTTTCACACATTAAATTTAGAGCTGTGAACCTGTGAGCCTCCCTGGTTTAAGATTAAGTGGGCCCTCCAGTTCTAGTAAGGGCCAGATATAGCACTGCTCTGAGGAAGCCCATTAAACAGCTGGGAATCAGCAGCCGCTGGGCTAGTGGCTACACGCTTGAATGTGCCCCCTCCTGAGTTATATTTAGAGCTCCTGCTTGTGGCAAATGGGATTTTGATTTCTTGCTAAATGTAATTAGAGTCACCATGTGCCAGGACAAGTAAGGATGGGAAATTCTGCTTAAGGGGGGCAGATGAGATCTTGCAGGGGAGGACTGACCACAGGTGCAGTGTAACTGTGAGAATTGTGTGATTCAGGTGCCTGTATATTCCCATTTACCAGCGATGGCCCTGGACTATGCCTGCTGCCTTTGTGTACCATTAATAGGGTCCTTCCACTTTCAAAAAGTCCCAGCTTGGCTGATAATATAAATGATCACCAGAACACGACCATGCTGGCAACCTGATCTTGGACTTCCAGCTTCCAGAACTGTGAGAAATAAATTTCTGTTTAATAATAATAATAAAATAAAACAACTTAAATTTATCTTACAGTAGTTCTGAAGGTTAGAAGTTTGACCTGGGTCTCAATAGGCTAAAATCAAGAAATGGATAGGGTTGATTTCCCCTCTGGCTCAAGAGGAAAATCTGTTTTCCTGCCTTTTCCAGCTTCCTGCATTCCTTGGGTCATGGTTTCTTTTCCATCTTCAAAGCCAAACACATTGCATTCCTTTCTCTGACTCTCTTCACGTTTGTTTTTTTTCTGAGATGTAATTCACATACCATAAATCTCACTATTTTAAAGTGTAAAGTTCAGTGGTCATTAGTATATTTAACAAGTTGTTCAAGCATCACCAGTAATTCCAAAACTTTTCTATCACCTTAAAAAGACATCCTACATTTTTTAGCAGTCACTCCTCATTTCTCCCTCCCCAGCCCCTAGCAACCACTAATCCATTTTATGTCTTTTTAAATTTGCCTATTATGGACATTTGCTATAAATGGAAACATACATGCATGGCCTTTTGTGTCTAGTTCTTTCACTTATTTCATCATGTGGTAGCATGTGTCAGTACTTCGGCCATATCCCCTTGTATGGATATAGTCACATACTGTCCATCCATTCATCAGTTGATAGATATTTGGATTATTTTCGCCTTTTAGCTATTATGAATAATGCTGTTAGGAGCATTCATGTATAAGATTTTGTATGAACATGTATTTTCAACTTTCTTGAGAAGAATCTAGTAGAATCATCACACTATATTTAACCTTTTCAGAAAGTGCCAAACCATTTTCCAAAGTGGCTGAGCCATTTTACATTCCCACTAGTAGTGCATGAAGATTTCAATTTCTCCAAATCCTCACTAACACTTATTTACCTTTTCTTTTTCTTTTTATAATTTCTACTAGTGGCCCAGTGCATGGATTCATGCACATTGAAAGGAAAATAATTAGAGATATTTTAATATCGCTATTTGCCCTTTCTCTGTAATGGAAGTGTCAGAGTGGGCCACCACTGGTCACTGTCTGCGGGACAATCGGCGGGGCGATTGGGCCCCTGCTCACACCTGCCTTGGTCTGGCACTGCCTCCTTGCCTGCTCCACGATCCCGCTGGGGCCCATCGGAGCCAGCAGGGCCTCCAATGCCGCCCACTGCTAGCGCCGTGTCGCCGCAGCCTAGCATGTTCCGCGCCACCCCCTGGTGGTCAGCGCACATCATAGCAAGTGGTCAAACTCTCGGTTGCCCACCTGCCTGAGGCGACAATTTGCATATTAGGCTTTTATTATATAGGCTAGCCATCTTAGTGGCTGTGAAGTAGTATCTCATTGTGGTTTTCATTTTCATTTTCCTAAGGACTAATTATGTTGAGTATCTTTTCATATGCTTATTGGCCATGCATATATCTTCTTTGCAGAAATGTCTGCTCAAATCTTTTGCTTCTTGTAAATTGAGTTTCTTACATTTTTATTGTTGAATTGTTAAAATTATTTTTAAATTCTGGATATTAATCTTTCTCAGATATAGAAAATATTTTTCTCCACACTGTGGGTTGTATTTCACTTTTTGAATAGTGTGCTTTGAATGCACAAAAGTTTTTAATTTTGATGAAGTCCAATATACCAATTTTTTTCTTTGCTTATACTTTTCATGTCCTATCTAAGGAGCTATTGCCTAGTCAAAGGTCATGAAGATTTACACCTTTTTTCTTCTAAGAGTCTTACAGTCTAAGCTCTGACATTAAGGTCTTTGACCCATTTTAATTTTTTTATATTGTAGGAAAAAGGGGTTCAAATTCATTCTTTTGCCCATGGATATCAAGTTGTCTCATCACTATTTTTTTTTGAGAAGACTATATCTTTCTCATAAAATGGTCTTGGCACCCTTGTCAAAAATCAATTGACCATAGATATATGAGTTAATTCTGAACTCTCCACTGATACATATATGCCACTGATACATATGATTATGTTTATGCCAGCACCACACTGTTTTGAGTACTGTTTCTTTGAAGTAGGGTTTGAAATCAGAAAGTGAATCCTCTAACTTTGTTCTTTTTTGAGATTCTTTTTTTTTTCTACTTTGGGTTCCTTGAAATTCCATGTGAATTTTAGAATCAACTTGTTCATTTCTGTAAAAACACAATTGGAATTTTGATAGGGGTTGCATTGTATCTATACACTAATTTGGGTGGTATTGCCATCTTAACAATATTAAGTCTCCCAATCCAAGAACACAGACTGTCTCACCATTTATTTTATTATACTTTAATTTCTTTCAGCAAAATCTTACAGTATTCAGTGTACAAGTCTTGTACCTCTTTGGTTAAACTTATGTATAAATACATGTATTTTATCTTTGTTTATGCTATTGTAAGTGAACTTCTTTTATTAATTTAATTTTCAGATCACTTATTTAATGTACGAAATAAAACTCACTTTTGTATATTGATCTTATATACTGCAAATTTACTGAAATTAGCTATACTAGCTTTTTTGTAGATTTTTTGTGTATGTTTTTTCTATGTAAGATTATGTCATCTGCAAAAAGAGATAGTTTTACTTCTTCATTTCCATTCAGGATGCCTGTTGTTCCCCCACCCCCATTGAACAGAAGTGGTAAGATCAGACATCCTTTGCTTGTTCCTGATCTTAGGGGGGGAAATTTCAGTCTTTTGCCATTAAATATAATAACAATTGTGGGTTTTTCACAGATGCTCTATATTAGTTTGAAGAAATTTCCCTTCTGCCTCTAGTGTGTTGAGTATTTTTATCATCAAAGGTTATTAGATTTGGTCAAATACTTCTTCTTCTTCTTAAAATGATCATTTTTTAAAATGATCATGTGGGGTTTTTTCTTCTATAATATAATGTATCTTGATTCATTTTTGTATGTTGAAGCAATTTTGAATTTCTGGAATAAATCCCACTTGGTCATGGCATATAATGCTTTTCATATACTGTTGTATTTGGTTTACTAGTATTTTGTTGAAGAGTCATATGGGATATTGATCTGTGGTGGGGAGTTTTTCTTATGATGCCCTTATCTAGCTTTGATATCAGGTTAAAACGAATTAGGAAGTGTTTCTGTCTCTTCTACTTTTGAAAGAGTTTTTGCAGGATCAGTGCTAATTCTTTATATACTTACCAGAATTCGTCAATGAAGCCATTACGCCTGTGCTTTTCTTTGATGGAAAGTTTCTGATTACTAATTAAAACTCCTTACTTGTTATAGACCAGTATGTGTTTTCTATTTCTTCATGAGTCAGTGTTGGTAATTTGTGTCCCCTCTTTCATTCCTGATTTTAGTAATTTGAATATTCTCTCTTTTTATCATGGTCAGTATAGTTAAATGTCTGTCAATTTTGTGGATCTTTTGAAGAACCAACTTTTGGGTTTATTGATTTTCTATATAATTTTTCTACCTTCTATTTTGTTTATTTCCACTCTGATCTGTATTACTGCCATTTTTCTGGTTTATTTTGTTCTTTTCTTATATCTTTAGGACAAAGTTTACATTACTGACTTGATATATTTCTTCCTTTTAAAATTTAGGTGCTTATAGCTGTAAATTTTCCTCTGATCATTATTTTTGCTCTATCTCATAAGTTTTGGTATGATGTGTTTTAACTTTCATTAATCTCAAAGTATTTTCTAATTTCCGCTGTGGTTTCTTTTCTAAATCATTGGTTGTTTAGATGTATGCTTTTTAATTTCCACATATGTGTGAATTTTCAAAATTTCCATCTGTGTTTTATTTCCAATTTCCTTTCATTGTGGTTGAAAGAAATATTTTGTATGATTTCAATCCTTTTAAACTTATTGAGACTTGTTTAATGGCTTAACATATGATTTATTCTGGTGAATGTTCTATGAGCACTTGAGAAGAATATGTATTCTGCTCTTGTTGGATGGGGTGTTCTATAGATGTCTGTTGAGTCTAGTTGTTCAAATCTATTTCCTTGCTAATCTTCTGTCTACTTACCTATTCATTATGGCAAGTGAGATATTGAGACCTTCAAGTATTATTGTTTAATTATGTGTTTCACTGTTCAATTTTGTTAGTTTGTGCTTCATATACATTGAGTTTTTGTTGGGTATATATATGTCTACAGATGCTCCTTGACCTATGATGGGGTTATGTCCTAGTAAACCCAATGTAAGTTGAAAATATCATATATAAGTCAAAATGCATTTAATACACCTAACCTACCAAATATCATATTTTAGCCTATCCTACCTTAAACATGCTCAAAGCACATACACTGGTCTACAGTTGAAAAATCATCTAACACCAAGCCAATTTTATAATAAAATACTGAATCTTTCATATAACTTATGTAATGATGGCTTGCCATCTTCATGGTAAGCCATTATCTTTACCTTCCCCTCAAGAGTAATTGACTTTCTCTTTTTCTTCTCACCAGAAGCAGGAGACATATGGGTGTTTTGTAGTCATGAGGGGACAAGAAAACACAAAACAAAATATCCAAAAAATGCTGGCAGCACAGTATATTGTAGAGTATTGGTTGCTTACCCTCATTATTACATGGCAGACTGAGCTATGGCTCACTGCTACTGCCTAGCATCATAAGAAAGCATCATACCATATATCATTAGCCAGGAAAAAATTAAATTTGAAGTATGGCTTCTACTAAATGCATATCACTTTTGACATTGTAAAGTTAAAAAAAGCTTAAGTAGAATTATTGTAAGTCAGAGACTATCTGCATATTTGTTGTATTTTCTTGGTAGATTAAGCTTTTATCATTACAAAGTGTTCATCTTTGTTTCTAGGAATAAGTTTTTACCTTAAGTCTATTTTGTCTAATACTAGTATAGCTCTCTTTTGGTTACTATTTGCAGGTATCTCTTTCCCATCCTTTTACTTTCAACCTACTTGTGTCTTTTTCTCTGAGTCTCTTGTAGGCAGCAACTAGTTGGATCATGTTTTTTTTAAATCCATCTGCCAGTCTTTGTCTTTTTGTTATTTATTAATTTCTTTATGTAACTGGAGAATTTAATGTAATTATTGGTAAGATAAGATTTACATTTATTTTGCTACTTGTTTTCTGTATATCTTATGTCTTTTGTATTTCTCAATTCCTCCATTACTGACTTCTTTGTGTTAAATAGATATTCTATCATGTGCCGTTTTAATTCTTTTGTACTATTTTTAGTATTTTACTATATATTTCTGAATTATTTTCTTAGTGGTTTCCTGGGGATTACTATTAATATCTTAAGGTCAGTCAATTAGTCATATTAATTCAATCTGCAACCTTAATTCCTCTTTTCCATGTAACATAATTTATTATCAGGTTCCAGAGATCAGGAGGTGGACATAGTGAAGGGACCATTATTCTGCCTATCATAGGTACCTGCATGCCATATGTCCAAGACCTTTTCATTAAATATGTGTGTGCGTGCGTGTGCACACACACAAACACACACACTAATAGATCCCACAAAATAAATAAGCATATGAAAAACTCCTGATATTCTTCCAGTACTTCCCTACCTCAGTGGCTCCCTGAATCATCAGTACAGTTGAGTAAACTAGACCTAGAAGCAATCCTTGAAACCTTCCCCCCATCACTTTTCAAATCCCATTCATCATCCAATTCTAGCGATTTACCTCCTCCAAATTTTCTGTATTTTTACTCCCTCACCCTAATCTAAGCCATTTTTATTAACTTTTTCTTCACTATTATGCCATAAAAAGTCTATTAAGATATTTTTGCTAATTGTCCCACCTAAGAAATATTAATACTACAGATAATACAGTGTAGCTGTGATTTATACATAAAAGAGTACATATAAAGCTTAATATTTTTATTCAATATTAGATGATGAATGACTAAGTAGAATTTCCAAGTTATAAGATAAATTGCTATCAATATTTAACTTAACTTTACAGACTGGCAAATCTCCGAGGGAGCTGGGGAGGAGGGTGGGAAGAAATTAATCAAAAAACTAATATGTATATATGCATAACCCATGGACATAGACAATAGTGCTGTGAAGGCCTTGGGGGTGGAGCGGGGCCATGGAGGGATATTGTAATACTCTCAACAATAAAGACAAAATTTTAAAAACCTGTATATGCTGAGTAATTTTGAATGCAAGTTATATGCTTATATATTTTAATGTGTCAAATATATGCATATACATAAATACATAATAATAATAACAGTGGAATTAAGTTGTAAAATAACATGAAACTATATTTTCCAGCAAAAATAAAACTGTTAAAATTTTTAATGAATTTCTTAAAAATTATTTAGTGAACTTTTGCTTGATATGAGAAAATAAATGTTAATTTAATTAGCTGCTAGATATACATTCAAATATTACTGACATTTTTTCCTTTTTAGCATTTGATGAAATGGATGATGAGTTGATTAACTTTTATCTAATTAAATAATAAAATATAAACTATTTTTTTAAATTCTCATAGTCCAGTTCACACACAAAAGCATGAAGATCAAACATAAACAACATCTACAAACTGGCCAATAGGAGCCCATAGCCATTCTTAGGCTCATCTGTTACAATATAACTCAGGACCAAATAACCATGTAAAAGAAAGTCCCCAATCATAGCAATCTCTTCTATAGTTATTTAGCATTGATCTTCCATATACTTTTGTACATGTTCCATGAATTCAATGCCAATGCTGCTCATATGATACCTCCAAACACCAAAACCCTATGAGAGAAATTAATTACTAAGGCATAAGATTTTATCAGTTAGGTCTGAGCTCCTGAGGGCCACAAATCAATGTAATAACTAAGGGGTTTTTTTTTGTTCCCACTGAACTAATTTTTGCCTTGTTGAGGATGATAGTCACCTCTGTTGAGAGTTCATGGTCTAAACAATCATCATTTATTACTAGCATTCTTAAAATAATCTCCTGTCACGTAATCTCAAGACCTCCTTGCCACTCTGATCTATTCTTCAGAATGTTATCAAATGATTTTCCAAAAACATAAACTTGATCATCCCACCCCCTTCAATACTTCCAGTGACTGTCAGAATAATGCCCAAAAGCCTAACACTGCCTAAAAATCATGCATGTCCTGGTTCTAACTCACATCATCTCATATAACAACCTCCAACCCAATCTGCACTCCAGTAACACTGGCCTTCATTTATCTGAACTCTGGCCACAGGGACTTTGCACATGCTGTTCTTCTGCCTGAAAGCTTCTTCTCTGCCAACTTACTATTTAAAGGCTTTTTCTTTAGAATTTTGCTTAATAATTCCTTCTTCAAAGAATCATTTCCTGTTATCCCCAATATCTCCAATAACACCAAATCTACCTTTTAAAAAACCTTTGATACCATCATAACCTCCCTTCAATAACACTCATCAGTTGTAATTTTATATTCATTTGTGTTATTAGTTCCATAGACTCTAATAAGTTTTTTATTATTTTTTCACCAGTATCTCCCCAGTATCTAGCATAAATCTGTCACATAGTAGGTAATCAATGAATTTATTAAATGAATGTGTAATTGATGAATTAACTGTGTGCTGAAGAACTAAAAAAACTGAGTAGTTCAAATCAGTAAGAAAGAAAAATCAATGAAAGCCATAACTTAATAGTCAGCAAGGCTTGATGAGGTAAAAGTAAACTAATTTAACAAATATAAACTATAAAAATGAGCAATATTACTCTAGACTTTGAGACTTCTATTAAATTTTATTCTGGAAATCTTACTTTTAAGTCCAATTATACAAATAATGTTTGCCTGAGAGCTGCCATATTGTCACCTTAGAATGCTAGCATGTGTAGTAATTACTAAAATTGTTCCAAATGTAATGTCTTTGTTTAGATCACACCCTGAAAATATGCAGTGCTTTAGGACATTGCAAACCACAATTATCATAGCACAACTCAGCAGTCACAGACAACACGAGCTTGCTTTAAGGGATCTGTCAAAACTGCTGCACCAGCATTTTGCCTCCCAGACTTCTGCTGCGCTTTGGGCTGAGGATAATGCCCTGGCATACAAACCGGCAGTCAGAGCAGCTCTCACAAGCCTTAGGGTGTGAAGGCAGCCACTAACCTCTATCAACAGAAAATGGCTTTCGTGCCAGTTACGGCATAAGTGGTTTAGTGCCCTCCATGCTGAGGCCAGCATTAATGTAGTGAAAAGTATGACAGGTTTTAGTCAGAAAGTTGGGACTCATTCCTGCCTCATCATTAACCAGTTTGATGACCTTGGAAAATGCATTTGACCTTTTTACACCTTTGTGGAACATTAAACCAGATAAGTAGTTGAAACATTTCACTACTAAGCTCTCCTGTTAATAATATTTAACCATGCATTTTGTCTTTCAAAATATTATGTAGAATGATATTTACATAATAGAAAAAGTCACTTGGTGAGCAATAATTGATTCATTTGTTATTTTGTTAAAAATTCTGGCCAATCTCTAAGTGGGGATCAGGAATGGTGGTGTCTTAAATGAGGGAAGCTACATTCGACAGAGAAGAGGGTAGGTGATTGGGCTAGAAGGAGATGTCAATTTCCTCAGGCAATTTAGCAACATTTTAATGTTCTGTTTTTATGGAACAAAATCTTATAAAACTTAGCACATCAGGAAATAAAGCCCAGCAAGAGTATCTATTACTTTGTCTAGGCATTTTTGAAATATTGAAAATAGCTCATGATATCCTATTACCATGTTCAGAATGACTTAAAGATCTCAGGCTAGCCTGGCCAGCATGGCTCAGTGGTTGAAAGTTGACCTATGAACCAGGAGGTCATGGTTCGATTCCTGGTCAAGGCATATGCCCCGTTTCTGGGCTCGATCCCCAGTGTGGGGTGTGCAGGAGGCAGCTGATCAATGATTCTCTCATCATTGATGTTCCTATATTTCTCTCCCTCTCCCTTCATCTCTGAAATCAATCATATATATATTTAAGATCTCAGGCTAGACACCGCTGTACAAGATGGGCCCTGAGATCCCTAGAAAAAGTATAGTCCAAAATAAGTTTCCATTAAATGAGCTTTGGGAATTACTGACTTCTGTAATCAAAGTAGGGAAATTGTTTTTGGAAGGGAGCAATTATCCCCTGAACATATAAAAAAACACATAAGAAGGCAAAAAATTATATAATTCAAGGGAAAATATATCTTACTTGCAAGTACTCCTTTTATAAATATTTTTTATCAGTAGTTTAAATTTATTTACATTATGCATTCTCACTGAGGAATACTGCATCCAACAGGACAAAAGTTCTTCCTTGGGAAGTGTTACTAAATATCTTAATATTACAATAGATATGGCCCTTCGAAACTCAACTCTCCCTAATAAAATCTTATTCCTTATTATTTAATTCCTCTTGTTAGGTTTTTGTTTTTTAGGGGTAGCACATGAGCAGCATTGATGAATTCAACAAGGATACACAAAACGTATGCCAGATCAATTCTACAAAACTATGACTTTGAAAAGGCTGTGAATTGAGGACTTTCTCTTGCTCCAGCTCTGTCATATTGTGAGAAGTGGCCTATGCATTGGTTATGGGTTGCTATTAATCTTGTGAATGTTTTTATGTTTGTTCTTTATGCTTTTGTGCGTGAGTTGTATTTTGAGAATTAAATTTTAAAAGTTTATATCTTACTATTTAATTCAACAAAAGTATTTAATACATTACTAATTATGTCAAGTGCTGAAAAAAATGCCAGCAATATCTACATGAATAGCTAACAGCTAAAATAAAAAGTATAAAATAAATAAATAAATAAAATAAGAGTATATTCTCATATCAAGCAAAAGTTTAAAGTTAAGTTTGCTAAAATAATTAGAAGCCCGGCCAGCACAGTGGGTGAGTGTTGACCTATGAAACAGAAGGTCATGGTTCGATTCCCAGTCAGGGCACGTGCTTGAGTTGCAAGCTCCATTCCCAGTGTGCGGAGTGCAGGAGGCAGCCAATCAATGATTCTCTCTCATCATTGATGTTTCTATGTCTCTCTCCCTCTCCCTTCCTCTCTGAAATCAATAAAAATATCTTTTAAATAATTAGGAAATTAATTTTATTCCTTTCAATTATTTCACTCTTGCTGGAAAAATAACCCTTTGAATTATTTTTTTAATTCAGTTACATTACTATCATTATACATATTTATATACATTGTTAGGTGTTGTCCCCTCTCTAGAATTCTTTACATTCAATAGCTATCTTTTAAAAAATATGTTTTCTTATTTTTTCTAAATATTTTTCAATTCAAGTATGAATATGATTGTCACAACTTTCTATGTCCTAACTGGAGCACAATGCCACTTATCTTAATTTTACCATGTTGATGGAAAAAAAAAATACTATACATGGACTTTATATGCTTGAATTAAACCTTTAAGGACGGAGGGGCACCTGAGATGAGGATTACTTCTTCTAAAGACACTGACACACCAGCCAATTGACCCTGAAGGGGGTCTCAGTATAGGAAAGTAGCCAAAATAAAATTTTTAGAAATGAGCCATAACCCTGCAGACAATGCTGATTCTCAAATCCTTCTTATATAAAGTTAGTTGGTCCTCATCTTTGAACTAAAATTTCTCATCGTTTCCTTTTAGGGTCAAACACAGGTGTGGAGGCTTATTGTAGTCTTTTATCTTTGGTCTAGTTAACAGTGGTCGGCAAACCGCGGCTTGCGAGCCACATGTGGCTCTTTGCCCCTGTTCCACAAAATACCACGGCCTGGGCGAGTCTATTTTGAAAAAGTGGCATTAGAAGAAGTTTACATTCAATAGTTATCTTTTGAATAAGTTTAAAAAATTTGGCTCTCAAAAGAAATTTCAATTGTTGTACTGTTGATATTTGGCTCTGTTGACTAATGAGTTTGCCGACCACTGATCTAGTAGAAGATGTTGGCTAAAATTGTGTAAAATGCAGATCAAAGAGCTAGAAAGGAGTTCTAGCTTCTGATGTCCCTGCATGGTGGCCCTGTGTGTGGCACCAGTTACTAAGGCCCAGAACCAGGCAGAGCATGTGTCCTCCTGAAGTTGTGTGTTCTGGTAAGTGATCATGTCACTGAACTGAGGGGTTTTGTACACCAAGTAAAGAAAATGATGAGTTAGCTGAAAACTGTGTGTAAAAAAATCTGAACAGAAAAAATATAGAATCATTTTACTGTGTAATAAGATCTAATTTATTATATTGCATGTTTCTTTCTGCCTTCATCCTAAAACTCTAAAATACTTCTTTGGAAAGCACTGATCACATCTCAAAGCTTTTCTTCAAGGCCAAAGGCATAAGCAAAGCTCCTTAAGCTTCTTTCCCTGTCTTTGGGAAACAGAGTCAAACGAAACTCCCAATTTTATTCAGAGTCCAAAATACAAAAACTGGTTGGGAACTTAAGATGTTCAAGGCTTTTCCCATCACTAAGAGAGCAAAACAGCTTGTTTTATCATATCTAATATTACAGAATTGGACCTAATTAAGGAACTGTCCTGGCATCTGGTCTTCCTTACAGCAAAAGGGATGTACTTGTTGTGTGATGACTGCCATGGGAAGATCATGCTGACACTGGTACCTCAGCTTTGCAGAACTCTGTAATCTAGGATGCACACTATCCAGTATTTGTGAGGTAGACCATGGAAAGCAAAACCTATGTGGGTCTTTGGGAAGGTGACAGGCATAGCTGAACACCTCTACACTCCCTTTTGCCTATTAGCTAGCCAATGTAGAGAATAGTTAAGGTACCCAAAATGCTAGTAATAAAAGACTGGGAAATGCCAGCCATGCCTCCTCCAGTTCTTTTCTTGGTTTCATCACTATGAGCTCTCAAAACGTTTGAATGGCAACATTTCCTCCTCAACAATCATTTCAGAAATGCAGCACCACCTGTTATAATGCAGCTCTAGCTAGTTCTACTCACCAAATTCCATGCTGTGACTCAGCGGATGTCCACAAATCAAAGCAGACTGCAGCAAGAATGCAGCTAACTACACCCTAATTCTCCTTCAGTAATGAAAGCCCCAAATAATAGCTAGGTATATGGACACCCAAAATAAGGACTACATTTTTCCTTGTAGCTTGGAAAGGCTATGTCAATAATTTCTCACTGATGGAACAGTGGGTGCAACTTTCTGGAAGATAGTTTGAAAGAGAAACAATGAACCCTTTTCTTTTTTCTCTCTCATATCTGATGGCTAGAATGCAAGCATGTTGGCAAAAGGTGTAGCAACCATCGTGGACCACAAAATAGAATCTGGATATTGAAAACTGATGAAGCCTTGGGATCCAATAATGGTGAAGGTGCCAATTAGCCCCAGACCTCTCCTGTACATGATACAAATAGATAAAAATCCACCCTGTTTAAGCCACTGTCATTTTGGTAGCTAGAAGTCTGGTGCTACAAGTAAAAGAACTATACATGTGACTTAATGAAAGTGGCCAAACAGTGAAAGATAAGCAAATTAGAATGCGGTGGCAAATATTTGGTAGTAAAGTTACCATAGAAACCTAGGACAGGCAGGAGCAATGTTTAATTCAGAATATAGGTATGTTTTGAATGTTTCTTGCTGCCTCCAGCGAAGTCTTACAAGGAAAAGATATATTTGGTAACAGGACTAATTATTACCACAGTCTCCTCTTCTGGGAATGAAATATTTCTTCCTGCATACAGAATTCACTCACTCCCTTTTCAGGGAAAATAACTCAAAAGTCCCAGTGACGATGTCAGTCAAGCTCAGGATCTCTGGGTGAGGCATAGTAGTCTTTATATCAGGGGATAATGAGCCGCTATAGTAAGTCCATGTGCAACTCCTCTTCATCATAGACCCTTCCTCACCTCACCAAACACACACACACACACACACACGCACACGCACACGCACACGCACACGCACCCACACAATCCAGTGGCGGAGCAGGGTTGGGATACCTTGAATAAAGGCTCACATTAGAAATAGGAAGAATGAGACATCCGTGGCCTGTTGCGATTCTGATATTAGACTGGTTAGAAGTTCTAATTCTCCCTAGCCCACGGGCATTTCCTATGAGGGGCTCCCCAGGCTGTTGATCTTCATGGCCCTTGGATTTTCTCTTTGGGAGCTTCTTCTTTCCATTATTCTCTGGGCCTTGTCTGAAGTAGGCATTGAAGAATATCTCTGCCTCACAGGCTGAGCTGTTTTCTCAGCACACTTCTTGCCCATCAATGATCCAGAATCCAAGAGTCATTTAAGTTAACAATAGCCACAATTGCACTTAATCCAGATTGGTGCCTCTTTCAGCTGTAAAACTGGCTTCAAACCTTAAACTTGGTTGACTTACCTAATCCCACATTTCCTTTCTAGGCATATTTCTTTGCTGCACTTCTGTGGTCTTTTGCCCCAATGCCTCTCTCATTCCTTCTCTCCGCCCCCCCCCCTCCTACCCCTGCCCTCCCTCCCTAATTATAGGTTCCTTGAGCAGAGCAGTGAGAGCAACACCTTTTCAAATTCTGAACCATTTTAAGTCACTTTGAGCCATTTGGTCCAATTGAAAGGAATTCTAGGTCACAACTCCCGAATCCATGTTTAGTGACCTGATCCTTGCTGCAGAGCTGAGTTTTAATACGCCTTTGAGTATCAATTTTATATTTTACAGTTTGTGTTGAGAAGCGGCTGTCTTCTCCAACCTGATAGGTTCTTGAATTTGTAGTCTCTCTCATCTCTTTTATTTATTCTTACAAACTGATCGATTCTTCTCCATATATCTCTTTCTTGTAATATCTTGCCAAATGCAGCTAATAGCAACCAATTAGGCAGTAATAATAATTTATTTTCCATCTCTTCCCTAAAGTTAGGTAGTCTTTTACCTTCCAATTTACTGCAGGACACACTTTTGCCAAATGTTTCACCATTAGAAAACCTGGATTTCCAGACTTTAGTAATAGTTTCCTTGATTCTCTCTGACCAGCTGTTAAGCCAATGCCACAGATTTTAGGGTTTATTTTATTATTAAAGCAACACCTCACTCTTATTTCTAAGTTCTGTGTCATTTTAGGATAAGTTAAATAATCATATGGTAATAAAATTTCCAAAAATATTAACAGATTAAAGAAAAGGTTTATTTTCACTTGTGCCCTATGTCCACTGGAAGTGTCTTCAAAAGGTTCTGCTCACTATGGTCACTCAGGGACACCATAGAAAGTCTCCATAGCAACACCCCTCTCCAGAATCATAGCTTCAGAGGAAAGAGGGGGCTCCTCTTAATGATGAAACTCTTTGGTAAGCAGCACAATAGAAGCTCTATAGCCCTGAGTTCCGATGCAGGGAACAGATCCTACTGTATCTAATTTAAGGAGGAAGAGATAGATTCAAGGATTCAATTGCTTCTGGATGGTTGGGAGTTATAAATAAATAGACTCGAGGTTGAGCTTTCAGAAAACGTCTCTGAAAGTCACACCCCAGAACCACGTCATCAAAAGGAGCTGTGCCTCTTTTGCAATCAGGAATCCACCAGGGTCAGCACTCCATGAGAATAAAATCAGTCTCAATCAGGAGGTCACTATTGCTGCCAGTTCCAGGCCACACCACTTCTGCTACAGTCTATGTCTGCAGAGTGGATGCAGGGAGTCCTGCCTCTCCAAACCCACAAAGCTGGTGCCTCTGCTGATATTGTTGTAGGAAAATGGAAAACACCAGACCCAGTAGACATAGCTAAATGTGGTCTCCTCCCATCACATTTTGGCTCAGCAGATAGAGTGTCAGCCCATGGACTGAAGGGTCCTGGGTTCGATTATAGTCAAGGGCATATACCTCAATTGCAGGCTTGTTTCCTAGCCCTGGTCAGGACTTGTGTGGGAAGCAACCAATCAAAGTGTCACTCTCACATCGATGTTTCTCTCTCTGTGCTTCTCCCCTTCCCTTCTACTTTCTCTAAAAATCAATGGAAAAATATCCTTGGGTGAGGATTAACAAAAAATAAAAATAAATAAATGTGGCCTCCTCCTAATCTTTACTTTCCAAATCTCATGCTAGTGCATACACCTGGCCAAATCCAAATCATGCCCAGAACCCTAGTTACAGTGGGCTCCAGCATCTGCAGTAGAGAGAGAAACACTACAGCAAAGATGGAGTTGAACAAAAAAACATGTTCCTCCCTTTCTATGTAGTAATAGGCCACATATAAGGCAGCGCATTCTACAGCAACTGTAATACTTGTATATAATATTTTATCCCCACTTATTTTAATTTTAAGAGGCTTACACTAAATGTTCCTAATCAGGTCCTTAGGGATTCAGGAAAAGTTAAAATTTTCCTGTGTTCTCTTTTATAATTCATGGGGAAATATAAAATACTTTCTTCAAACAAAATATGTTAAGCACTATGCTTCAGGCATATGCGCAATCCCCTAGTTTGTCACCATCAATTTCACACCAATTCTATGAGGTAGTGTGTCCGTTAAGGATTGCGTTCAGCTGCATGTCACAGACACCCACCTACAGTGGCTTCATCACGCATGGTGTTCACTTTTCATATGTAATAAGTAGGCTGGAGGTGGGCAATCCAGGACCGGTACAGGGACTGAGACGCCTGTTTTTCGGCTCTTTCCCCTAAACTTGTAGCCTCCATCCTCATAGGCATAACTTAGCTGTTCTACTTCCAGACATTATTATCTACTTCCAGGATGGAAGAAGGGGAAGCACAAAGGGAGAAGGCAGCTGCGGGGCTGGGTCTGCCCCTTTATAGGTGGTGTTTATTCTAGCTACCTTGTGACTTCTACACACATCTCATTCGCCAAAACAGTGTCACAGCGAACCTCTCTCTGCTTGAGGAGCTGGGGAACTAAAGTTTGTGTTTTGTTTTGGGCCAGGACTATTGCCAGAATCAGAATTCTTTCCTTGAGGAAGAAAGCTAGTGTGAACACTGGCAGGTAACCAGTGTCTGCCTCAGATCAACATTATTGCCTTCATTTTACAAGGAAACAGGGTTCAAAAAGGTTAAGTAATTTGATCATAGCACAATGACTTGGGATTTGAATTCAAGCCTTATGACTACAAATCCAAGGCTTTTTAATAAGCATTTATTTAAAAAAGTTTAAACTTATATTTTTACATATAGAGAGGCAAATCAGATTATTCAGAAAACAAAACAAACAAAAACACACACACCCATTTACTAAAGATTCTAAAGAGCAGAAGTAGGAATAGAAATGAGAAAGGGGGACAGAATGATATTTTCCGTTGGAATAGCATGATCCCATGCTTAAAAAACCACAACAATAACAAAAAACCACTGTGCTTAAAAGCAGGCTTAAAGATTATGGCGCATTTTCAGGCTAATTTTCCACTACTGAGTAAATATGTATTGCCTTGTGACTAGAATTCATTATGACCTGGCAAAACTCATTTTATTGCCTGCATTAACTCCGACCTAGTGCTTGAGATTTATAATAGTTATTAACTAAGCTAAGCCAAAAATTATCTCTAATTGTTATATGGTATTTTCCAGAATGATTTGTCTGATTCTCATTTCCCCAAACCTGGATTTTTCTGTTCTCTTTTTGCTTTCATTGAGAAAAGGAAATAGTCCTCTCTGCCCTGAAAGGCAGGCCCGCTGTGAATAATGACAGGTCGGGGGTGCTGGATGTTTCTTATAAGCTCTCAAGGATTCTGAGGTTTGAAGAAAATGCAAAAGAATCAGAAATGGGGAGCCAAGTTCCCCAGCTTAGAGGGCAGGGTGTGGTCCTTGAGAGAGGGTGCTGGCAATGGCAGCTATCTATAAGAGTGTATTACTCAGTCTGAGAACTCCGCAGCAACACCTAACTGGTCTTTGGTACCTTGCAGCTTGTGGCTTTTCCCCTAAGGGGATGAGATGTCCTAACCTTACTGTGTCCTCACCTTGAACCTCGGGAAGTCCCTCCCTTCACTTCTGCCTCCTTAAACATGGCTGCTTTTGGCACCGGACTTGCTAACAACCTGGCAGAAAGGGATGGGTGACCGAATGTAGCCCAATCCCTGGTTCTATCTACAGAGCATGGCTAATTCATCCCCAAATAGTTATTTGGGAGCTACAAAAAGCAAATTAATTACAGTCCTGTGACTTTAAACATCAGCAACAAGAAGGGGAGACATAAATAACACAGGGATTGATTGAACCTGAAAAGGACTGGGGGTGGGAAACCTTCGTAAAACATACTTGAGATAAAGAATCTGCACACAGATGAAATCTGATTGAAAGCTGGGAAAAACAAAAACTGGGTTCCTGGTGGAAGATCATAGGACACCCCGGTCCCCCTTGCTATTAATGCAATTACAAGGTATGTTTGTACAATCACTGAAATAATAAAGCCTTGAGAGGGTGTGGCTTGTGGGGGTTCGGGCAGGTTAGGTTCCTACTGAGGATGCAGGGCTAGGGAATGTAATCTTGTCAGGGGCTCCAGGAGCCTCCTGCAGTGCTGCCTGGGAAGATGGGAGGGGGTGCTGTTCTAGAGATCCGAGGTGTGCCGTGTTTAATCACCCTTCAGGGTCCTTGCAAGTTGAGAAGAGGAAGAAGAATGTGAAGGAAGCAGGTAGTGCCAAGCAAAACTGGACTTAAGAAGAGATAAAGCACAAGCACAAAGTGAGGTCTGTGGGAGTTTCACCCACAGAACTATGTTCCTGCTTTGAAAGTGTGCTAAGAAATCAAAAGGCTTTCACAGATATACATCATTAGAATTGAATAACCAGCATTCAGCAAATATTTGTTGAGAGCTAAGGCCTAGTCCAGAATTCTCAAATTCTAGTATAAAAACACCCGCATGTTTGAAATGCAGGTTCCTAGGTCCAGCCATAAAGACTCTGAATTATTATTAGGCAGCTCCTGTGATTTTGGCTGGATGGCTCTTAGACTGTCCTAATGACTTTGTAAAAACAAAATGTGGATTCTTCAGGAGTTATCATCCAATCAGAGAATTGACAAATAAAAATAAAATAGAATATTCTTTTGCCACCTTTTGTTTGTTGTTTTTGCTGTTGTTTTGTTACACTCCTAACCTTATTCACCTCTGGCCTGTTTACTGAAGAGTAACATAACCCAGAATCACACACCTGTCAGAGCAACAGTATATAGATTCTAAATCTGACTTCTCCAGTAATTTGCCATTACTTAGAGCAAAATCCTAAGTGAGCCTCCTTGAAAGAGAGAAGGAGGGACAAATCAAGAGGGAGGTGATTTGCAAGCGATCATTTCCTTTCAAAATTTCCTTTCAAGATTTGAAGATTAAGGACCTTTCTTCTGAAGAACATATTGATGGAGCCCCAAAGATTCAGAAGATTCATTAGGGCTATGCAGTAGCTTTAACGTTTGTGCACTAACCCATCCTAAAAGTACATTTCAAGTCACAACCTATAAAATACACAACAAACATGCTACGTATATGTACTTGTGTGTAGTGTATGTTTATGTGGGAATGTATGGACAAATGGAAACATTTTATAAGACACTACTTACCTTTACCATGTGAAATGCCTTCTGATTCTTTCTATGCTCTGCCTTTTCTTCTCTCTCTCTCTCTCTCTCTCTCTCTCTCTCTCTCTCTCTCTCTCTCTCTCTTCTGTCTTTCTCTCCCCACCTTCCTTAATGATAGTCAGGATAGCATAAATGATTTTGTCCTGCTGTTTGAAAACTGCTGAGGTAGGTGTAGGATTCTAGCCTCTTGGAGTAGGAAAGAAGGGGAGAGGACTTGGAATTGGAAAAGAAGCTTGCTCACAATTTTGTCCTTCTTTCTTCCTCAGGCAGTAACGCCCTTCATCCATCCATTGTCTATCTTGGCTTAGATAGTATCCACATCCTATAGAGAAGACTTCAGTCTTAGAGTTGATATATCAAAGCAGGAAAAATGCTCAGCGGAATGTACTGATAACAAATGAGTCTTTACTTGGCCTCCTCACTGTCTTGCATGTGGTAGTCTCACTTTTCTTTTATTGCCTAACCTGTAATTCAAGTTACCCACCGAACCATTCTCTTTGCCTATTCCTCTTCCCTTCAGGGATGCTGGAGAGGTCTGCACTTCTTTTCCTAGACCTTGAAGGCTACTGAAGGTACAGGGAGAACCCTCCATTCCCTAGTGTCCAGCTCAGGCAGGTGTAATCCACCTAAAGGAAAGAGAATTGATGTTCTTATTTATTTTACAGCTAAAGTTCTTATTTCGATCATGTGTAAATGAACTAAGAGACTCAAATGACCCAAGATCCCCACAATCAACTTTCTTTATCCAGCTAGCAAGCTTCATTTTCATTGCAGCCACTTCACTATGTGCAGTAAAAGCATTCACAATTTTCTCTGCTGTTGATTGTGTGTAGTCTTGAAAAATACAAAGAAGCCAATGTCATGAGTCACTTTTCATCACAGAAGGAAAAAACTCACCCTAGCCCCATCTTTGTTGTGACACCTTCTTATCTCCATAAAGAAAAACAAAAATCCCTGGCTGATTGGTTGGGTGTCATCCTGTGCACCAAAAGTTTGCTGGTTCTATTCCCTGTTAGGGCATATGTTGGGTTGGGGGCTCATCCTGGGTAGAGGGTGGCTGATCGATGTTCCCTTCTCACATTGATATTTCTCTCTCTCCTTCTCCCTTTCTTTCTCACTAAAAATCAATAAAAGTAACTAAAGAAAAACAACAATTCAACACAGATTTCACTTGCTACCAGTTTCCTTCCCATACACATCTTATTAAAACATGTATTCAATGGCTTTTTTTTAAACCATCAAGCACTTTGCAAATTAATTCTCTCCTAAGACAACGTCATTATAAATAGGCTTTTTACATAAAATTATTAACCTTGAAGTTTCTACCCAGTTTTAGAGCAAAGAACTGATTTTATCCCAGTTCTTTTTAATATATTGTGATCCACTGAAAGCAAAGAATCTATAAGCACTAGTTTAAAAAGGTTCTCATATTTGGGGCAATATGAGCATAAAAAATAGCAATAATGGCAATAGATAGAAATACATCAAATATATAAAAATCCACAGGTTCCTTGAGATAGTATAAAAAAAGGAAGTCAATAGATAGAAATACATCAAATATATAAAAATCCACAGGTTCCTTGAGATAGTATAAAAAAAGAAAGTCATTGATCACTTCTGAAATTTGCTAGGATACCAATTAACTATTCTGAAATTAACAAAGAAAAAATCAAGCATTAAAATTACTTTATGACATTGTTTTATACATATTTACAGCCTCTGTGTGACCAAAGTGGATTTGGTCATATTTAAAGTATAAGACTTCAATATATTTTCCTGTGATGGAAACTTTTGTCTTCTAATATAATTATGAAACTAACCTTGCCTAATTTTGCTTTTCCTATAATTTCACATGAATGAAATTATTAGTATAGTCTTTTGTATTTGACTTCTTCCAGGCAACGTTTTGTTTTGACATTTATCCATGTAGGAAATTTTGTTCCTCTTTAGTGCTGAGTAGTATTTCATTGTATGTTTTTACCACACTTTATTTACCCATTCAGTAGTGCTTTTCCTATAGCTGTTGAAATCAACATGTTGGTTTTTTTCCTTTATTCTATTAATATGGTAAATTCCATTAGATGTTAAACCAACTTTGCATTCCCAGGATAAACCTCCCTGGTCATGATGTAGTATCCTTTTAAATGTTATTGGGTTTGATATACTAAAGTTTTGTTCAAGATTTTTATGCCTGTGTTTATGAAGGATATTGGTCTTAGCTCTCTTTACTTTTTAAGAAAGAAATGGCCATGCAGTGGCTTTTGGTATCAGGGTAAAACTGATCTCATAAAATAAATTTGGAAGTGTTTTTGTAATGCCTATTTTATGCCTAGCAGATCTTCGAGATCTAACATCAAACTATACATAAATATAAATCATGTATATGAAAATATATGCTTCAAATATAAAAGAATCTGTTCTGACCTTATTCATTCTTTTTTAAATTTCCATTACCAATATATCCTCTTCATCTTCAATCCTAGTTTGAAATACTTTGGATTGGTGAGTGATTTATAATCACAGATTTTTTTTAATTGTTGACAGTATTGCAGATGTCCCGCATTTTCTCCCACTATGTCCCCCTCCACCCAGCCCCTGCCCCTCCCCAGGCCTTCACCACACTATTGTCTGTGCCCATGGGCTATGCATATATGCATATATGTTCTTATAATCACAGATTTTAGGAAATAAGAGCTAAACAATTTTAGGGATTAATGTCACTAGATATCTAGAGGCGAAAACTAAGACCCTTAGGGATTGCCAGACTTCCAGAACAGAGCACCTGTCCACACTTAGAGGTCTCCATCATATAACATTCATTACAAGCCTTTATGAGTCATAAACGTATAATGTGTCTGCTGTGTATATACTTACATTAAAAAGTTAATGTGTCCTTCCTTAATATTTTTCCTCCCTATGAAGGTCAGCCCACACTGGCACAATCCAAAGAGAGAGCAGCAAAACAATGAAACTCCAGGATCCTGTGGCTTGGGGTTTACTAGTAGAACTGGGCATGCTCAGTCGCCAGGCAGATTTTTCCGTGAATTGGAAACTACAACAGCGCCTACTGAGCGCGCAGAGGTGGGCGTGCCCTCGTGGAATTTAGAACGTTGTCGCAGCCAATGGGGCCTCGCGGCCAGCTGCCGGCGCTTCTCATTGGAGGAGCGGGGAGGCCAGCGAGTAAAGGGCCCCCTGAGGGAGCAGTGGAGGTGCAGGTCGGAGAGGCCGTGCCCCGCGCGTGAGCAGCAGCAGCGGCGGCAACATCCAGCGGCAGTACCAGCAGTTCCAGCCCGTTGCTTTACTTTTTGCTGCACGAACATAGTCATTATGCCGAAGAGAAAGGTAAGTCTTACCAAAAAAAGATTTCAAAGGCCTTCAAATTGTGCTTCCAGCAAACCTTGTCATTGCAATGGCTTGCGCAGAATGCGCTCAGTACTAAGTCGGCGATTGCGAATCTCTTTGCTCTCTACGCTTGTTTTCAGATGCTTGTTGTGGACATTTCTCTCCTTCCGTCCGTCCCCATCGATCTCTGAATGTTACTTTCTGTCCAGCGACGCGGTTTCCCCTCTTTTTGAACTCATTCTCTGCGGAATGGTTTCCATCTCCTGCAAGAAGCAAAAGCGGTTTACATTTCCCCTTCCAGGAGGGGAGTTTCCTGTGCCAACTGCCAGGTTGTAGTTAGTGTGGAGGAAAAGCAGCGAGAGGGCGGAAACGCGTCCATGCATAAGGAGATCGAAAAAGATAAGTCGGACAGATGTTGGGGTTATTCCCAAGTGGGCCGTGCCCACGGCTGGTGCGCCGCGATGGCTCTTGAGGCTACGGGAGAGGGAAAGCCATGTTTAAAATAGCACTCACCCCCCCTGCTCGCTCCGCTGCAGACCCGTATGTACCAACTCCAGTGTCAATCAGGGCTGGGACGCCGAGGCGGGGCCGTGGCGGCCGGACTTGCCCCCGCAGTTCGCGGAGAGAGCGGCGGAGTTGGCGACGTGCACACGGGCGGCGCCTGGCCTTGGGTCACCCACTGTGGCTGCCAAGGGCAGAGGCCACCCAGTCCGCTCCCGCGACCCAAACCCACAGTCGAGGAAGGCGGGGTCCGCCCTCTCCGGCCCCCCTCCGTGCGTAGAGGGAACGGGGGTCATATTAGTCTCATCTTCTCCTTGCGGACTATATGTCCCCTTCCGCGCGGGCACTGGACACCAAGTGTCTCGCACAGGGACGTCTCTCTCTCGGAGTCCGGGCTGCGACTTGTCATTGTCCCAGGGAGGGATGGGAAGGCTTCCCGCCACCCGGAGAAAACAGGTGTGTGGCGGCTGTTCTTAATAAAATGCTTTGCACCCTCCCACTGCCTGCACCAGTGTTCCCAACAGTGTCAACCAGTGAGGGTATTACATTTGAAGCATAATTACAAATAATATCCTGTTTTATCAGTTAAAGACTGTGGACTGATTTGTGTGTTTAAGTGAATGCATTACTTAAAAATATTGAAGTTAAAAAATACAGCAGCTTTTGCAGTATCTGTCATTATTGAAAATGAAAACTTGTCTCTACTCCTTTTTTAAAAAAACATTAAACCAGTTTTTAAAAAAATCTTAGTTTATTGTGCACATGCTGTGTGCTTCTTACTGTGAGAATATTTGGCTTGCATGATCTATCTCATTTAATCCTCAGAACACCTTGAGGAGTGTTATCACCATTGTACTGGGGATTAGAAACTTGAAGTACCCACTGTCTCACCAACCAATAGCTAGTTCCAAAGATTTAATTAGATTCTGTAGGTCCAAATTTCTTACCTTCAAACATTATTTACTCATTCTCTTCATTTAGTGCTGGGTGGGTCAAGAGGAATTTAGGAAATCCAAGATACGTCCAGCCTAAGAAGATGGATGGCTTATTGAGAGTGCTAATACTTGAGATTCATTATTTGAACCTAATTTTTATGACAGTATTTTTTCCAGCCCTGTTGTATTAAAATAAGGATATTAAAATGATGTCACCATTTTCAGCATTTTATCTGAGCTTTAATGACAAGGCTTGGAATTCTAGTAGAGTCAAAGGAACTAATCATCGAGAAATGGGTTACAGGGTTAGTTGGTGCCATTTCCTTTCCTTAGAATTATTAACAAATTTAGATAAACAGTAGGTTACATGTGCACAAACCCTTATGTTTAATGGACCCTGACACGGTAGAATCCTTGTTGTTCAAGAGCCAGAGTTGGTGAAACCATTACTTTTTCTT